>NC_138575.1:34881466-35366466 GCF_964289735.1 Phaethon aethereus
TATGACATGCCTGTCAAGTCCTGCACATAGCAACAACCCCTAATTTGAGTGATATGGAGATCACTAAGTGAGCATAGCTTGTTTTTCTGCTTTCGTTCAGCAGAGTAACAATAGAGCCACAGAAAAAAAACTTTTTAAAGCACTTGATTTTGTGAAATATGTTCATCTGATTCGTGTGATGAAGTGTAACCTTCTGTACTTTTATGGATTTCTCCTGCACCATAAAAAGGGGTATTTTACAAGAGAATCTTAAACTACTTTGCTGGTATATCAGCTCAAACCAGTTTGACCACTGACTGCATAGTATTGTTTAAAGAGAAACTTGTAAAGTGCATGCATAAAGTTTGGGGTCATCCTGGGGGCACGCTGAGGAAGATTTGAGAAGACTCTAGAAGGAGAGGAGGGCATGCACCGAAGAAGACACGCCTATTCATGAATATGTATTAGCAGACAGGATACAAACCAAGAACAGGAACTGTACCGCGTGCGTCTTGGTGGAGTGGAGACTCCCGGCGCACCCAGCGCTGTTTGCTTGCCTATATTCGCTTAATAAATTGTAAACTTAAATTGGAATCCTGTTTGGGACTAAATCATTTATCACAATTTCACCATAGTTCCATTGCTCCAGTGACCCCTTCAAATAGGAAATGACTGATGAGTTCCCAGAAATGCAGATCTGCAGTCTAAGCCTCAATAAGGTCTCCAGGGACTATGGGATAAAAAGTGGCTGATGCTGCAACATAGAACAAGCTATACAGCAGGTCTCATGTCAGATGCCTGCTGGGACGTGATGAGGGTCAAGGGATTTGTTACTGCATGATTTTTACTTATACTTTTCATAACAGGCTTCTATCAGAAGGCTTACCATAAACATTAAGCAGAGGTATGCAAAGCTGAATTAATTATATGCTCCTTTCCTGAAAACAGGCATGAATTCTCAAATCTAAATCTACAGATGAGCATCTCCACTGACATTAATGCAGCTACTAACTCAAGTAAGCTGCAGGCATTAACTTTTTCAGAGTTCAGCCAAAGGAACAGTCTTAAAAGGCTTTGATTCATCCCATTTAATTGTGCATCGCCAGAGAACAATACAGGTATTAGGTGGGACTGCACAGTACTTTAGACTCCACTCACAGATGTTTCACTTTTAGTTTAGCAGGCTAAATCTGAACCGAACTGCTTATTAGTCAAGGGCCATCCTGCTGCCAACAATTAAGCTTTATGGTAAGAATGGCCTGATAGCACACTGGTATTATGTGTTTGCAGAATCAGGGTTTTCATGAGGAAGAGCAACAGTTAGCACAAAAGCTAAGAGATTGTGCCGAGGACTATGGCTCTCGTTACTGGAGTGGGGATGGGTTTCTTTCACAGGATTACATGAATTGTAAAGACACAAATTATAGAGGCTTCTCTTTGATTAAGTATCTTGTTGCTCCCTGATACAAAAAGAGCAGCTCAAATAATAAATCATTACTCAGTATGATTAATACTAGTATCTAGTCTAGAGCATTTACTTACTTCCTGGGGAGAAACAATGGGAACAGGCAGCAGTGAAAAGAGAAACTAAATGTTATACTAATACGCTATTCAAACAGTTGACTTAGGTTGCCTGAATACCATGAAAAAAAGAAGGAAAACTTTTCTATGGAAGCATGTTTTTAATTCAAGACTTCAGCCATACTAACTTGCCACTTCAGCACTGATCAGATTTTTTTTTTAAATAACTTAATTGGAGATATAATTATTTTAGTTTGATTAATATGCTGCATATCTAATTCATTGCACTTAATAGGCTTATGCCTTTGACAACTCATGAATCAATACATTCATCCCACGGTAATTTATACAGCAGAGCTAAGCATCTGTACAACGTATTACCTTCACAGTACGCATTGTCCTCTCGAAGGGCTCGGAAGCCATCTCGGCAGCTACAGACAGCTCTGTCATCTAGGTTTCGGCAGACAGAATGCTCCATACAGTTATGTCCTTCAGTGCAAAAGTCATGGCCTGCACAGAAACAAATATGATTGAGGGTTAAAAAGAATCCAGGGATTATAAAACATCCCTGTCAAAGACAATCCTATCTTTTTTTCAGTTAGGTCAAAGAATACCTTTCTATTGTCCATGAGATATAGAAAAATAAATTGTACCAAGCATGAAACGGATGAAAGGCATAGTAAAGGCCACAAGAACAGACTGTCTCTAGGTCTTTGATTCAATTTCAGGTTATGGCATTGATCTAAGGCAGCTGGATGGGAGGCTTGCTTAAATCCCCTTACTGTCTCCTTGTCATTGTTAAGTGCTTTTACAGAACACTGCTTAATTACATATTTTTCTTTATTTTCTTTTTCTTTTTCTTTTTTTTTTTTGACATTTATAAAAGAGCTCAATAGGTTAGACACTCAGTAGCTCATTTACTAGAGGTATTACTTTTTTCCTGGGACTTTTTTTTCCCAGATGTGTTTATAAAACCCTTCTACATTTAACCAAAAGTCTTTGATTAACATTGACTTGCTTTGCTTTCCTCTTTCCCTTATCTCTTCCTTTCAAGCCCCACTGACTGAATACTCTTCCCTGATTGCATCATCCTTTCCGTTTCAGATAAATTTATTTTTAAAATCTTACCTTTTAGTCATCCTTATTTCCTATCTTCCTATTTTTCCCTTCCATTTTTTGTGAGTGTGACTGTTTTCCATTGCATTTTAATTATGAACTTTTAAGACTATCAAGTTCTTTTCCAGGTGAGAAGATTTAGATTGAGGTTTTCAACTCTGTAGTTTTTCTTAATTCCTTTTTTTTTCTCTCATGAAATCCAATGCTGCCATGTTGCTGAACACTATTAAATCATCCTTTATTATGCTGAATTCAAGCTGGTTGTAGCAACTGACGTGAAGCTTCCACAATTTCCACATCTGTCTATAAAGGGATGAAGTTTGTCTCCTTCATTGTTTTCTCAACAATTTCAATTCCTTAAAATTTCCCTCTTTAACTGAAGCATCAGAACTGGTCAAGCAGCAGTTGAAATGATAAATAAATAGTTTCTTATTATTTTTATCACTCCATCTGGCTTTTGCTTCGTGTTTTGCTAGGAAAGAGCTTCTACCCTTAATGTCACAAAGGCTACGTTAAATGAGCACTTCAAGCAAGACAATGGAAGACAGTCTGCTTGGAGGTCACGTCAGAGAGGTGTTTTGCACTTGGGCAGTTCAGGAAGAGTGTGAAGCAATACGAACCAAGCAAAACAAGACAAAAGAAACAGAGGAGCCTGTAAAGGCAGAACGTTTTAGTACTGAGACCCAGTGACAGGGTCATGACTCAAATGTCACAGAACTACCCTGAAATGAGGCGCAGATGTTTTTCTTTCTCTCTTTTTTTCCTGCTCTGGATTATCTCCCTGTAACCTAGAGATACACTTAGATAGTTACTTAAATATTATAATTCACTGTATGTACCACAGTGCTGTTATCTATCATAGGACATCAAGAAGCAAAAAGCTCTTCACTTTTGCTAGCATTAGAGGGTCTTCAACACTCTGATGACAGCAGGAGTGTGTGTGTCAAGAGCAACTTCTGGCCATGGTGACGTCTATTCTTTGCCTTTTTGATGTCTTCCTCATTGAAGTCCAAGTTAATGACAAAGCAATATTCTTATTTTTTTATTTCCTGGTCTGGACTGTTTTGTGTCAGACTTCAGCATTAAATAACTAAGAATGTACATGGTATCCAGAAAGGGTACGGGCTTTTTTACTTTTGTTTTTTTTTAAGACTCTTAACACTTATGTATCAGCTGTATTAATAAACAAAATATGTGCTGCTGAATAGTAGCATACAGCTGCTTCTTGTTTAAAGAATAAGCTCCATACCTCATGAGAGGCCAAGATAGCATAGTTCAGACAGGATTGAAAATGTTCACAAAACACTCATCTGACATATGTTAAAATTTTCTAGCTATACCAGGCACAAGAAACAGAATTCTTTTCTCTAAGTCATTGAAGATTTTATAGGAAATTATCATTAAAAAAATCCTTTTTCACTGTGATAGACTTCAGGACCTATCAACTTCTCTTAAGTTCTTTTCTTCTACTTTTTTATCTCTCCGCTTGATGTCATTAATCATATCCTTTGTGTTTGTGCTGAGTAGCACATAAACAAGCATAGCACTCTTCTTTTCACTGAAGTATACCTAAAATCAGCCCAAGAGTCCAACATCTTCTTTCATGACAGGTATCAATTTATCATTATTTAGCTATAGAAGAAACAGATGTAGCCACTTGAAGATGCAATTGCTCATAGCTTTGAAGATACTGGTATTAATCCAGATCAAAAGAATGGGCTCAAGACGCAGAGCGCTTTGTGCACATCTCCCCTTCAGTAAGGATCAGTCTGGGTGTATCACACAAAGGTACGTAGCATACAAAAATATTCCCTAGAGCTTCTGCTTCTAGAGGCAGACTGCAACCCCAAACAGGTAAACAAGTTACTCCAGTCTTCGAACAACTACATAGCACAAACAGTCCTCTGAAAGAGACATCTCAAAGCATCTCAGAAAGATGCTGGGGAACATGGACATTTCTCAAATCTCATTTTGTTTGGACACAGGAGTGGGTGAAGACTAGAAAATCACTAATTATGTGTATGATTTCTTTGACTTTTCACATACTTTTGGCTAGAATGAAAAACACAAGTGCCAGTAAATAATTTCACAGAATTTACGCTATTAGGCATTTTACAAACAATTTTCAGTTGTCATGGTGCAGGTGTTATCTATTCAGCTTCCCAAGATTTAAAGGGATTATTATGCGTAGGTGTGTCCTATTCAGAATTATAAGAAAAAAGTCTATATAACCTGTAAGAATGGAAAATTACACTGAGCTTATATATATCCAGCTATTACCTTACCTTTACAGATTTTGCAGCAACTGTGAGATAAAGGCATCTGTTGAGATTCTGGACAGTTCAAAGCTGTACAACTGTCTTTTGGAATACGCTGCATTTTGTGGTCCTGTTCAATTGAGGTAATTGATTAATATTGTGAGAGAAGAAATTAAGATAAATGATAACTTTAGTTGAGTTTTAGCATTATAACCTACAAAAAAAAAACTGCCTATGCCAAAGTCCAGGTACTTTCGAAAACCATTTGAAAGGACAATGTAGCACAAGAAAAGCATCAGGAACTCCCCTATCAGGAACTCAAACATTTTCAAGCAAGCAAAAGTGTGGCAACAGCTCTCATTCTTCTCTTGTCTTAGCTGTTAAGGAACTTGCCTCAGAAGTTCCTCTTAAAATTATGCCTGAAAGAGTAACAATTATTTCTCAAAAACTGAGGCAGCAGATTCCAGAATCAAGGGTTCTCATAATGAATACTCTAAAAGCAACTTGTTATTTATACAGCAAGTAAAATTAAATTTTAACATCTCTGATCTCAACGCTGTAGTAGTAACACTGAAGGAAACTGGCACCAATTCCCTGTTGGGAAAGAGAGGGTTTCTCAGCTGAGTTTGGATCAGGCATCTGCAAATGTCCAATGCCAAGATGGACATATCTTCAGGTGCTTAGTGCAGGTGACACACAATCACTGCAGTATGACCACATGCAATGCCTGCTTTGGCAATCCAGCTACCGCTAACCTTTAAGTTCCCTCGGGCCTAATTAAAGTGTCTTGCAGTGCTCTAGTCCTGATATGGCAAAGACAGAAAACAAGGCAAACAACAACATATTCCTCAGAGGCATCTGCATTAAAATCAGTCTAGTTAAAATGTGAACTCACTGAACTCAGGACCTTGCATTTCTGCATGCAAGAAAAGTGCCTAAAATCATGCATATGCCATTGCATGTATTATTATTATGTGTCTAGCGTTTAATTTTAAATCCTCTTTAAGCATGAAATATAAAGATGAAACATTAACACAATCAAAATCACTAGTCAAACGTTACCTTAAACTGTCTTGACAGAGAAACCAACCCTAACCTGATAATACAGTAAAGCAAACCAACCACAGATGTGTTGTACGCCAGGACAAGCAAAACCCAGCAATCCCACAAAACAAAGAAAAAAAAACCTTTAATAGAAATAATAGCAATTAGAGTAGTCTGGATTGCATTTTAACTCTTTTACAAATTCTGATTTGGAAGAGAATTTTTCATTCACTTGTTTTATAACATTCAAACAGAAAAGTGCGTGCCTATAGCAGGCACAACTGCAGCAGCCAAACAAAACAAAAAATTATGTTTAGAATTGCATGCAGACAAAAAGAAGAAATTCTGTACATTGCCCTGATAACATCATTATAAGCCTTCAAGCATGAAATTGGTACTTATGCCATTCTATTAAGTCTCTCTTGAGCTACAGTCATGTTTTATGAGAACTCTGGTAGTAATAAAACAGTGCCCACCTATGACTTCCTATCTGACCAACACAGTTTAGAGTATGTGGATTTTCTGCTCTGAATTATCATTCACTAGGCTGCTCAGCAGAAACTGTATGTACTTCGGTCCTTGAAAAAACAGCATTTGAATCAGCAAAAGTTGCTGATTCTATCAGGACTGTCAGGCAGCCCACCAGCAAACAAGTATAGTCAACAAAATACAGACTAGCACAGCCAACAGAGGCATTTTGTTCATACAGTATCGCACTTGCCAGCTGCAAGAAACACCAGGCAACATCACATAACTTTTTATGGTTGTTAATTATATCCATTGACTAATCACTGAATTCATGTCCCAGGTGTCATGTTGAAAATACGAGCTCACAGTCCTGAAAAGTGTACGACTGAACCCAAAATTATTTCTGATCAGCTTCTCCTTTCCTTTCTCAAAAGGGTTTCAAATCACCTACTCCAGGAATTAAGCTCACAAAGATTAAAATCAACAGCAGTAAGACAGCGATCCCCAGTTCTACTTTGTAAAACACACTTTTTCACAACTGTATGAAAATGTTTTGAGACTTCCAGACACTGGTCCAATAAATAGCTGCAGTGTGGCCAGAGAAGTTGCTCCCCTCTCTTCCTCCGCCCTAGAAATGTGCACTCAGGTTTGCAACTCCACCCCGCAGCGTGCAGCTCTAACTGGAGGGAATTCCTCCCCATCCCTCCCCAGGAGAGGCAACATGGGACCCACTGCAGCAGTTTGTGTAATTCTCAGCCCGCAGCTGGCCCTGGGATCCTTAAAGTGCATTTGTGCCCTGAAGAGCAACTCCGTTCATGCAGCAGGACAAGATTGACTCAGCATCAGGCATGTTCTGCTTATAAATGAAACAACCTACCCCATTTCCATCACTAGAAATACCAGACACCTGGTGTACCAGCTCTTTTCTTTTCCTTCTTTTTCACCTAGCTTTTGCCTAAGAATTATGCTGAATTCCAAATTATGCCCCATCATGTTCATTCATCTCGTGTACCTGGCACATAATTTTGAACAACAACATTGCACGTGTCAATGGAAACATAAGGTAATCTGCTGGTTTTTTATTACTGATGATGGAGATGATACTTAAGGAGGAAAGAATACAGCTTGATTGTCAAGCCGTGTAATCAAAGCTTGCAGCTATGCAAATTAAATTTATTTTCAAAATTTGATGTGGAACTCAGTAAGACAAAATAAACACAGGACCCCTTAAATGCCTTTTCTGTTGCCACTTCCTAAGGTAGAACTGTCTGTATTTCAACAGTTTCTTTCAGCGGGACCTTGATATTTCTAACATGCATTTTTTTTTTCCATCGGCAGTATTCTTACCTTGCACTCAAACAGAACACAGTCCCCTGAGTTTGAATACACAGTTTCTCTTTGTCCTTCAAAGTATGTTCTGCCTTCAAATACGCACACCGCTTCAGGAGAAAATAAAAAACAAACAAACACAGATTTGTAAAAAAGTGTTAGTACTCTACTTATAGAACTGATACATATTCTTAAAGATAATTGCATTTCAAAATGCAAAGATTGAATCAGCTGCAAGAATATTCTAAATCCACCGGTAGGAGCCTGGATATCACAAGAAAAAAAAAATTAAAAGAGAAAGAAAACCACAAAAGAACCAGAAAAGCACATGTAAGTAGATGGTGAAGGATGTTGAAGCAATATGGAGTACTGATGACTACTGAGAGGGCAGAAGAGATGTGTCTCGGGTCACGCCAAGGAAGCTATGACTGCCTGCAACACCGCTTAGGGGAGAAAAGGAAAATGGAGCTGTGAGAGCAGTGTTAGTGGCATTAATACATAATCTCCTTCTTGAAAAGGAATGTTGTATGATGGAAGGTGATCACTGAAGCCACATATTCATTTGTTATCACAGCTCTTTGATGTTTCATCACCCCACACAGGTATTTATGTAATTGTATCTTGATTATGTGGTTAGTTAGCATTACTACTGAAGTATATTAGAATATATTAATTTTATTGTACCCTAACTGACCTTCAGTGACTGTCTTTTTTTTTTTCATTTCCCCCAGCTGAAGTAGGATCAAGTCTCTGATGATCAAATGACAGAATGATCCTCCCAGGCTTGGTGTTTGTTACGCCACTACTTGGTCTGGTGCCACTCCTGCGCCCTGGCAGTGCCATGTTTCACAGCAGCGTATTGACACAGCTCATACTAGATTGCTCGCTAAAGTTCTTATTTGATATTTAAGGGTTGCATAAAATATCTTCATAGCAAACTGTCTTCCTTCTTTTTTAAATGTGTCCATTACTGCAATTACATTATGCAAAGTATAAAGGCTAAGTAATGTAACTGCTAGGTATAGAAAATCAGATGTCTGTCTTTCTTGCTTAGGACACAGTCAAGGCTCATCAAGTAAGCATAATCATGAAATAACAGGAGTAGGTTACTGCTTTCAAGTTCCAGATTACATGTTAGAAGCCTAATTTACTAATCATTCATTTAGAGATGTAAATCAATTAATCTACAATTCAATCACAGAGAGATTTATCTATTCTGTTTAAATAGACTACAGTTTGTAGGCAATTTAAAAATATCTAAAAGTACCAGAGCTTTTATTGAGTGACCTATATTACTGCTGTTATTTTCAATTCTCCTCTACTTTTTTTTTTTAACTTGTAGTTCCTTGCTTTTACAAACTTCTTATTACTTTGTCAGCATGGAAAAAGTCAGCTCTTGGAACTGATGTTGAAAAAGAAGTGATGGGCATAGTGACAAAAAAAGGTTTTTTTTCAAATTCCAAAATATGAGTTATAATATCATATAAAATATAAAGTATCTTGTGTGATATATGCCTGCACAGCACTTTCAAGAAGTAATATCACAGCACGTTGCAACATGCCAAATCCTATGAATGGCAGAGTTTGCAGTCAGACTTAATAAAAGTAGTACGGAAAAGAGCCACAGAAGAGAGTCCTGGGGCTAACAGGAGAAAGTTTGTACAACATCTACAAAGAAAGGTCACAAAGAGTCAAAAGAGCTCAATATACACATCTTTCCTCTCCCGGAAAAAACGCTCTTCTAGAAGGAAGTATGTGAAAAAAAAATCTACATAAATCTTCACTGGGGACTAGCAGATCTTGAATCCAGACAGGACAAGGCAATCATCCAGTCATACATATCACCTCCTACATATTACAGGCCATGACACTAAACTGAAATACTCATATATTAAGCCCTTTCCCTTGCCCCACACATTTCAAGCTTCAAAGAACTCCATGTGACAGGAAAAGATGAAGTATAGCAATGCCTGAGGACTACAAAATGGCAATGGACTGATAACACATCCCCATGTTTCCAACAGGCAGATTGTGCCTGTTCACAGGAAAGGCAAAAGACATCAATATCACTGTCATTCTGCATTGGAAGAAAACACTCTCCTGAAGCCAAAACACTCTTAACATATGAATAAGACCACCCAGGCATCTTCAAAAAGAGTATCCATACATGCATAGTATGGATACCATTATGGGTCAGAGTCCCCTGAATCCAGTCTCCTTATCAACGGTAACAAATCTCTGATTCTTCAAAGAAACTTAGACAACAATGTACATAGAAAAAAAACATCAAAAGAACACATCCAGCCAAGTGTGAAATCAGGACATTATTTCTTGATTCTACCAACAGCCCTCTGAAGTCTGGGCATATGAAATTATCATATTGCAGTGATGCAGTATTGCAAACGCTTGCTTTCCACAAGAAAATCAACTCTTCTCCATAAAGCCTTGAAAAAAAAAAGAAAAACTTAAAAATTCTGGGGCTCTGTGAGATCACTCTGCCCAGACAGCCCTTGCCCCTTCATACACTGAAAGATGGTTTCTCAAAGGCTAGAAAGTGGCAGCAGACTGCTTGTTTCAAGATACTTGCTTGTGTGGGTCCCAGAAATTTCAAGCAGAGATGACTTCCCCACCTCCACACCTTCATATGCCACCACAACACCAGGCTATCATGCAGCTAAGAAAATTATAACTCATTCACTGAATTCCCCTAAATAAACATTTCCAACTATTGGATTTTGCTGTGGCTTTGTCAGCAAAGTTATAAAGCCCCCAGGTATCAGGGACCTGCCTATACAGAGTGACCAAACTATGTTTAAGAAAAGAGAAAAACCAACAAACAATAAATGCCCAAACCTGTTAACCTGAACAATTTGAACACAAACCCAAGCATGTCTTCTCATGGACTGCTGCTCTTGCTGACTGTGTTCAAAAGGGACATTTCTTTGTGAAATCATCAAAATAAACTTTACCTGGATTATTTATGACCTGCTAGTTATCTCTCAAACCTGAAGGATTCCACCATACCTGGACAGCTCTTTACACTAAAAAGCAGCAAGAATTAAGGCACACTCTGAAGCTCTAAATCAGATGTTTGCGTGGCCAAGTTTTGGTAGCCAGGGGGTGCAGGGGTGGCTTCTGTGAGAAGCTGCCAGAAGCTTCACCTGTGTCCGACAGAGCCAGTGCAGCCGGCTCCAAGATGGACCCACCACTGGCCAAGGCTGAGCCCATAAGTGATGGTGGCAGCGCCTGTGGGAGAGCAGAATTAAGAAGGGGGAAATGGCAAGAGCAACTGCAGCGGGAGAGAAGATGTGAGAGGAACAGCCCTGCAGACCCCAGATCAGGGCAGCAGGAGGGGCAGGAGGGGCTCCAGGCGCTGGAGCAGAGGTTCCCCGGCAGCCCCTGGGGAAGCCCATGGGGAGGCCGGCTGTGCCCCTGCAGCCATGGAGCTCCACGGGGGAGCAGATCTCCACCCGCACCCGGGGAGGGCCCCACGCCGGAGCAGGAGGATGCCCAAAGGAGGCCGTGACCCCGTGGGAAGCCCACGCTGGAGCAGGCTCCTGGCAGGGCCTGTGGCCCCATGGGGAGAGGAGCCCAGGCTGGAGCAGGGTTGCTGGCAGGACTTGTGACCCCGCGGGGGACCCAGGCTGGAGCAGTTCGTGAAGAACTGCAGCCCGTGGGAAGGACTCATGTTGGAGAAGTTCCTGGAGGTCTGTCTCCCGTGGGAGGGACCCCACACTGGAGCAGGGGCAGAGGGTGAGGAGTCCTCCCTCTGAGGAGGAAGGAGCGGCAGAGACAGCGTGTGATGAACTGACCACAACCCCCATTCCCCGACCCCCTGCTCCGCTCGGGGGGAGGAGGGAGAGAAATCGGGAGTGAAGCTGAGCCTGGGAAGAAGGGAGGGGTGGGGGGAAGGTGTTTTAAGATTTGGGTTTTATTTTCTCATTATGTTACTCTGATTTGATTGGTAATAAATTATTTTTTTTCCCCAAGTGGAGTCTGTTTTGCCTGTGACTGTAATTCTGAGTGATCTCTCCCTGTCCTTATCTTGACCCAGGAGCCTTTTGTTATATTTTCTCTCCCCTGTGCAGCGGAGGAGGGGAGTGATAGAGCTGCTTTGGCGGGCACATGGCATCCAGCCAGGGTCAGCCCACCACATCAGAGCACTGTTACTAGATTTTTCTCTTCTCACCTGTGCTAAATTCACCAAATGAGCCTACAAAAAACACATGGGCACTTCATTTACACCTGTACCACTGCATCCATGTTTATTTAACAAGGCAGATACCAGTGGGTTTAATGATGGTCTAAGTTTGCCAGTGCACTGTCTTTTCTTCTCCAATCCTCCCATAAATGCTTGTCTTCTCCTGTTCTCTTGCCAGCCCGCTCTTCTTCCACTGCCTACAGAGGACAGACAGACAGCAAAGGGCAGATTTTCGTCAAGCTATCTGAAGGCTTCTAAAAGCTTTACACTAAGGTTGTCTGGTTAGGTGAGCATTGAGCATGCTTGCAAAGATTTCTAGTAAGACAAAGCTTTCTTCTGCCCTACTTTCCTCCTAAGACAGCAGGACCCGTGTCCCAGGCAGTGTGGAACAGAACATTTCTCCTGCCTCCTGCCAGCAACTGTCACAGCCAGTACACATCCCATGATGGCAGAGTGTCATGTCTTTATTTTCCTTCAGAGATAAAGATATTTCAACAACATGAACATCTGGACTAGAACCGTGTAATTGGAAAGTCCAGCAAAGATTTAATTTCTGCTTGGCTAGATGCTTCCCAGGATACTGTGATTAGTTTGTGATTGGTATTTCTCTGGGGAAACATATCATCTTTCATCTCCCTAAGTCCTTTCATTCGACAGACTGAGTCACAGTCAAGAAATTACCTGACGATTAGTTGTTCCAGAACTTGATAGCTATTGCCTGTGTAGGGTCTCATCTACAGCTGAATTACATCAACCATTTCCTCTTGCCGTCAAACTTCCATATGCCCCCTGGTACCTAAACCAACTTACATTATTCAAAGTGTGGTTTTCTAGGAAGATGAAACAGCAAGTCTACAAAATCTGCTAGGAAGTTTAACTATTCTTGATATATTTGTATACAGAAGGTGATCAAATATTACATCAATAGGCATCAGTACAGGGTCTAAAAAAATAATAACAACATCTGCCTATATCGCCACCGCTAATTTATGCAGGTGTAGTGATAATACAACTACTCCCTGTAGTACCGTTTAACACATTGCAATAACATGGCATCTTCTCCATATTCATTCAGCAAAGCAGCACACTGGCTGTTGTGTTCACTCAGTGAATGTCGAACCATCACTCTCTTTCACAACTCTTTTTTTTCTTCCCACTGGCCTCCAAATGACACTTTCCTTACGCATTTCTTAAAATGTCCATGCAAAATCCGTGACCCAGCTAACTCCTGCCTTCCATTCACTGAGTTCACAGGATGTCATTTAGTACATTTTCTCACATCTTTATTTATCACCTTCACTATCTAGATTGCGTATACCTTCCTCTGAGGAATGCATATAACACTTCCCCATGGCATCTAAGGTGATTGTGATTCAGACTTATCACCGAGTGAAAGCAGAAAGTTTATGACATTGATGAACTCCTCAAACCACTTTATTTTTTGGCTTATAACTGCCCAATGAGTGGCAGATGTGACTCAAAGTTTTGTGAAATTTGTCAGTAATTATGAATGCATCTTTAAATCTATGTTGCTGCGTTCTTTGTTCACATATGTTGGTTTGTAGTGGGGGAAAAACCACCCAAAACCAGCATACAAAAAAAACCCTGTCTTGTTCATTTAATTTTCCAACCTCCTCCTCCTCGGAATCTCCTTGATTACATTTTCCAGTGTTCAGAGATCAAGGCTTCGGCATTGTGTAAGTCCCATTAATCCTACTTTGCAAGCTTACATAGTGCAAAACCTCTGTGTGGCTTTATCCTTAGAAATACACACAGAGATAATGGTCACCTTTCATTAATTTCTCACTCTCGACTGCCACGCCATTACTAGGCACTGCTCTCACCTCTTTCTCATTTACCTTCACACTGATTCAGGCGTTATTTCTTCTTTGCTCATTTGTGGCAAGCACAAGTTCCTCTGCTACAGTCAGTGAGACTGGAGACTTGCTTCATTTCATGCCGCCTCCCTCAACAATTCAAAATTATTCCAGATTTCAAAATGGAAAATATATTGATAATTTTTCCAGTCAATCACTGCTGAAAAGCTGCATGTATATGCTTCAGCTTCCTCAGCTGAAAAAAGAAAATCTGATTTGAAATTTCCTAATGATAAGGAATCAATTACTATTTGTATCTTATTTCTTGTTCACCAAAAAACCTAAATGTCTCTATTACATGGAAAACACATAGTCGTTGTTCTACAGTACTTTTATGATCCTTTAAGACTATCTGTGGTGTGAGCCACTTCCAACAACACTAACAGGCTGTTTAGCCATATTGGCAAAGAGTCGATCTAAAATTATAAATTCTTTCACCTATTTCTCATGTTTCCTATATTTCCATCAACTACTATGGGGAAATGATGTAATTCATCAATCCCATGTGCTCTTGCTGGGAAGTATTCTGTAGAATTCATCTGAGCCCTAGAATGAGTGCTCCTTGAGGCATCCTTAAAGACTGAAAAAGCAATCTGAACAATGAAAAAGCACATCAAAATGTGACTAAAAACTCTATTGACAGCAGTTCAGCTGAGGCAATATACCTGACAGATGAAGTAAAACTTTTGAAGTAGGCTGCAGGACATGGAGTCTGGGAAAGAGTTCGTAACCGATCAAAGCCAGTGGACACCACATAGCACAAAGTGAGGGTTTGGCTGTCTCCAGTTAAGCAAAGATACAATCCGAACAATGTGGCTGATATCAGCTTCTCTTAAAAATGGCATTATTGTTACCCACATTGCAACTTCAGCTTGGTTAACTATTGCAGCCAAAATATTTCTACTGACAGACATGCACGACTTTGGTTTCAGAGCAATGGACCATATTATGCTTTCAAACAGAACTGGAATATTTTGGACTCTAAACATACATTTTTGGAAACTTGGGCATGACTAATGCAATCAAAATACTGATCCATTTTATGCCAAATTAACTATGTTGGCCATCTGACACTCAAACAACTTTTACAGCAAAATATCAAACAATAAAATCAAATGCCATGACAAAAGCCCTAAAGGGTGTCAAGAGAAGAAATTAAGGTTAATATCAATTATATGACCACTGTATTATAATTATATTAAAGGTTTATAAATAGCACAACAGTCTGCAAGACCAAAAGAACTCCAATGCCAACATTACACGCACGCTTAATCCTCATAAAAGTGGGATTAGACATTATCTGATGGACTCCTTAGGTAAACTATTTGCAATAGTAGTGACATACCTGTATCTTAGTGAAGGTGCAAATAGATATTTTATCAATATGACAGCTACTAATGGCAGGGAAATTTCTGCTTTAATTCTACTTTCTCTCAGCTGGACTGCTGGGCTAACTGTAAAAGGTGCTTTTCTGAAAACTTTGTCCAGAGAAAAGTGGTGTGCCCTGTAGAAAAATAAATAGACACCTCCCTAAAATACCTTACACTTCATTACATGCTTAAACTTGCACATAGGCCCATCAGAAAGCTTCAGGTCACAGGGATCCACATACAAGATTAAATCAGATGAATTGATTAGGATTAAGTGTTGGGAATTTCTGAAAGTAATGAAGAACTGCTAAAGACCTGCACACTTTTGAGTCACTATTTTAAATCTATGACAGGTAAACAGTTATCAGTCATCAGCATTAATTTACTACATAAAAAGCAGGTTGCGTTCTCCAGTGCGATGTCGTAAGTTAAGACCACCCATGGGCATGACAAGGGAGGATACCTACTCCTGCAACAGCCCTTACACACGGTAACTGTTTCTCTGCTCCACGGAGACTTGAAACAGGGGAAGGTGGGGGAGAGGGAGAAATAAAGCATTTGGGATATTACCCCCATTTTTTCCCAGACTTGCCATGAAAAAATAGCGTGCACCAATTATGCATAAGTTTCAAAGACACATCTTTGCACATGACTAGTGAGATGGTTGCTTTCTGCAGCCTTGTGGACACAGATCATATTCAGTAAAAGACAGGTACCTCTGAATGGCAGGACCTTCAGAGATTTTGGCAGTGTTTCATTTGACAGCTGTAAAAAACATCCTATGAAAACAGCAAAAGTGCTCAGTTTACCACAAAATAGCAAACCTGGCATTTATTTTGGGCAAAAATAACTTGGAAGCAACGTTTCCATGCTCCCAAGCCATAAAGGTTCCAAACAGCTTCTGCTCCAAAAATCTGCCACATTATTTAAGCACCCACAGACTACACTCATACCTGAGCGACTATCAGGGACCCTGCTGATGCTCCCATTCTCAAACAGTCTCTCCTTGGCCCACTACAATTTCCACAGACGCTTTAGCTAGAAATTCTGCACCGTGCCTTTGCCACACGGGCCTCCCTGGCGAAGGCATGACTTCTTGTGACCTGGCATCGTGTAGCTCCATTTCACTCTATTTACTTTCCTCCCAAATCCAAGTGCTTTCACTTCCTCTACCGGTGACAGCCCCACGTTAACTTGGACATTACAGTAAATGATCACGCATGCCTTATCTGCAAAATGGCACAGGCCAGTCTAATGTGTTCGGACCTTCCCAGGAGTGGATTAGTGCACAGATGGAGCACCACATCCAAAGCTCTTGTTAGACCTCGGTTCTTCCAAAGCACCCGCACCTAGGTCCGTACAGGAACTGAACAGGATTTCATGCTCCCAACATTTCCACCACCATTTTCGTTCCTGTATAATGAATCTGCCATCCTCCCGTCCCTCCTCTGAGACCCATCAACTTCAGCTGGAATGATAGGATTAGTTGGCATAATCACAAACACTCCAGAGAACTGTACTTAATGTTCTTAAGCTAAGGCCCTAGCATTAGTTCAGCAAAAGATTTTAACACAGACAGCAAGATAAACACATTTTTTGAAATCTTGATTAAAGTCAGTTATGCAAATTGGGTTTCCAAATTTGTTATATACTTAGTTTCAACATTCATAATCAAATAGCATATAATCAAAAAATAATCTAAAAAAATCAGGTGCTACCAATAGAGTTGGAAATTTTCAAAAGACAACTTTAAATAGAAACCGATGTACACCTAACATCACACGCGTTTCTCAGGGCTGCCAGAAGTTACTGTTATCCATTGTGCATTCCGAAGCAATACAGTACTTCACATCTAAGGTCAGTTCAGGATTTGAAATAATTAAAAATGTAGAAGTAGCTGGTGCAGATGTTCACAGATTCTGCTTTGTCATAGCTAATTTCTCCAGAGTGCATCTGTTGATGCTCAAACTCAGCCACAGAAAACCAGTAAGCTGGAGTTCATGGCAACTGTTAATGGGACTATTCCTTTTTTGTTTGGGAACTACATCAATGGGTCACTGATAATACAAAGAAAAAGTTATATATTATATCTATGTTAACATTCCTATTGTCTTCAGAGGGACCTTTCCAGACATCAGACTCAGAATTCGCGTGCTTGTGCAACCAGGTGTGTTTGTCTATATGGGGCTCTAATTTATGCCAGTCTCTAGGAGACCTGCAATACTTTCATCTTACTGATGTGTCAGCCAACTCATTTTTCCTTTGTCTACCACTACCTTTGTGTGGAAACCAAGAATCATAAAGTTCAGCTAAAAAAAAAAAATTGACCTGTGATCACATTGCCTGTGATCACATCACCTCAATACATGGGGAATACTTCAGTACTTCCATGATAAATGTGAGGAGAAAATAACCACAATGCTAGAAATGTGCTTTGAAAACATAAGATAACTTTATTACAATACTGAACTATATTGAAAAGTCAAATTAGTTTCTCCTTCTCCCTCCCTCTAAATTTTCTTGTTCCAAGAGCTAAAACAACGGGAGAAAATATCTTGAGAGAAAGAAAAAAGAAAAATATTGCCCTCAAATCTTGAATATCAGTAACTCAGTACATGCATTTCCTGCAGGACACAATCCTGATTATGAAAACAAGGCATAGCCCACAGTGCCAACAGCTCCAGGTGGGAGCTCATGAACATCTAGCCAGAAGTGCAGAGACACACCTGAGAGAGACGCCTGCCAGGAACATGACTCATTTATTTTAGTGTTCCCTTACTCTCCCCACATCTTTGTCTCATAATATCCAGTGTCTTCTCTTGCACTTAAATTGTCAAATCCCGCAGAATGGAGGACTGCCTTTTGTGTGTACAGTAACTAGACTGCTGGCTCTTCATAACAGCAAGATTTTAGAGGTGCCTTAATACAAATCAATAGTGGTAACAAGTGCAGCTACTTAAATAAATTTGCTCACCGCATCTACCTACTTCCAAGTCACCCATGGTCTGCTAAGAACTGCATTCCTAGAGACACCATCCAGTTTGTTTTGCAAACAAACATCCAGTTTCCCTTCAAGCTTTCTGCAGGGAAAAAAATGCAAAGGGCTGTCATTCTCCAGGGGAGACAGTTTCTTCTCTTCCACAAAATATTTTAACAACTACCTTAGGATTTTATTTAACAGACTTTGGTATTTGTCCACATATGTTTAGAAGAGGCTAGACTTTAAAACATGGAGTTTTATTAGAAAGAATGAAGGACAGGGCTCTTGCTGTCCATGAACAATTGTCAGCAAAAAAGAAGAACAATTGGGACTTGCTTTAAACATTACTGGTAAATAGCTTCCTAGATGATTGAAGACTGTTGCAAAGTACATACAGAGTAGTTTTCAGAGTACCACAGAAGCCAAGGTGAGGATTTTTAATCTGTTTGCCCACACTGTAGGAATCAATCTGTCACTTCCATTGAGTTTTCACAGGACTCAAGATGTCACACTGGAAACAGGAGCACAGGTGCAAATGTGTGAATCAAGACGGTTGAACTGATGCATGAAAATGAGGGTGTGATTCCTTTACTTATTTGCCTAGTTTAATTTTCTATTTTTTAAAATGTATTCACTTGTTCTTACGTTTCTTCATAGCAACTCAGCAACAAAATACTGCAAAATTAGTAAAATGAAAAATTTGTGAGTAGGTCCTTAAACCATACTACCAACTCTATACATACAGAGCCACAGAAGACCATGGACAAGATTTAAGCATTCTGAAGTCATATTCTACTACTGTTACAAAGCCTGACTCAGAACTTCATAGCAACCATAGGCAAGATTGTTATCTCTTCTATGCTATACTCGGATTTGATTTCTCATTTAGGTGCCTTGAGGATCTAACAAAGGTTCTGATGGAAACATCTACAAAATAAACTCCCTCTCCACAAGCTTGTAAAATGTGCCTAGAGAGTATGCTGCTCTTTGGTGAATATGAATATAACCTGAAGAAACATTTTAAGGAAATAATACCTGAATTTATATCTCTCTGTCAAAGTAATAGTGCTATAGGGAGAATCATGCCAGTTCGTCTTCCCTACCTTCAAAGTATCTGAAGCACTCCCTTTCCCTCACTAGAAATAACAGGTATGTGCCTATTTTCCAGATGAGTTAAGCATATTTTCTTTCTTTGCTTTCAGGACAGGGGGAAACAAATCTGATAATTGAAACCAGGAATTCTCTGCCCCAATTTATTACGTCAAACAATGGCATCATTGTAATACCATTCTAACACTACTATATGTAAGTATATAGTGGCCATCAGAAATAAGCAAGATAAAAAAGCTCTTCTTCACCATAATAGCTTATGACAATGCAAAACAACAAACCTAACAATATCTTCAAATTTTATTCACCTGTTAGGGAAAAAAATCTAGATGTTAAATAATTTTAAGGGATTTTAACCAAATGTAATAAATTATAAAAAAATTATATCTGGGAAACCAGTCAAAATTATACTTGAAAAAAGTCTACATAAACTTTTTCCAAGAGCAAGCAGGGGAGTATCAGAATTTTCATTTCCAAGCAGAAAGTTACAGAAATAATTTCAACAAGTAGCAGGAAAAAAATACTAGTCAGCTACCCTGTACAGGAAGGCTTAAGATGGTTAACTACCCTCCCAAAGAAATGAACAAAGCTTTCTTCTTAGTGGAAACTGGTAACAAATAACACACCACCACCACCACCCCAAAAAAAGCAGAAATTAGTAAAAACACTCTCTATATTGGCAAAGATGCAGAACAGTGATACAAAAACATGAGAATCACTGTAGATACAGTACTGTGCCCAGCACAGTGAAGAAAGCAAATAGCAGAAAATCTTCAGATAAAGGGGACTGCAATGACTGTTTTGAAAGGAACAGATGAGGAGAGTGTGAGAAAGGACTGTTACACCACATTTGCTGAGATTTCAATTTTAAAGTTGTGTCTTGCATGGGACAAAATGGCCATTAGTTGAAGCTGAATATATTTTATGAACTGACAGATATAGAAACAGCCATCAGTAACAGCCTGGAGGTCTGTACACCACACTTCAGATATCTGCAAGTGATAGCTAAGAGAAGCAAACCAAGCAGTAGAAGGCTTTATTCACTACATGCTTCCACTGAAGAAATTTCCAACTTCTGCAGTCCAAAAGACTGAAAGCTACTGGTTTAAATCATTATCTTTTAAAAAAAAAAGAATACCGGATAACAGTATACATCATTTTATATTAATCTCACTGAATCAACTTCACTCATATTTTACCATCCCTTCTTTAGACTACCAGGGAAATAAGATCACATTATTGACTGTCCTGTGGTGGGGTTTTTTCAGTATTTATTTACTGAGTTTCAGCCTTCACAATCTTCCATTTTTTTCATTTCACATGACATAGGCACTGTCAGAAAACTGTATGCATGCCTTCTTTTACACTCCTAGCAGTCTCTTCCCTAGGCCAACTTTCCACCCAGATGACCCTTGTCAATGTGGCAACCCTGTTATGAATACGAGTGTCAGGTGCAAACTGGTCTTTGCAAAACTGTGAAGGTCTCAACAAGCCATGAATCTCTTGGTTGGTTGGTTGAGTTTTGGTATTTTGCTCTGTTCAGCTCAGTGAAGTGCTCTCTGCCTCCAACTTGTTACTTTTCTGTGACCCTGTCTAAAACCTGCCATTTTGGTGTTTTTAGCTAAACCCAAATTCTGCTCTTTTCAGAACACATGCCCATTAAAGATCATTGTTACAGGTATACAGAAATTTGCAAAATCTACAGAGGAAAAGCTCCAGGCAGAAACTAGAACACCAGCTACAAGCTGCTGATTTGGCAATGTGTTCCTGGATATGTGACTAAAAAATGAAACGAGAAAAAATCCAAAACAAAACAAAAATCACAATGCAATGATGCAGGCACAGAATGACATTAGCACATCAGTGGTGAGAACAAACATATTGAAATCAACGCATAGCCATGTGAACACCAACATATTGTAGGTGATTTTTGTAATTATAAATAGAACATTTTTTTTAATGATTATTATTTTATTACCAGCTACTAAGCATTACTAAAGTCAGGACAGTAACTTGTTACAGACTGGAACACTGCCAATCTGTCCACTCCCAGATGTCTGAAAGACAAAATATTCGTATCTAATACATGTTAATGTTTTATTTGCACTGGCAATAAAATAAAATAAAATAAAATAAAATAAAATAAAATAAAATAAAATAATTTTTTATTTTAAAATAAAATTTTTATTTTTTATAAAATAAAATAAAATAAAATAAAATAAAATATAAAATAATAGTATGTTTATCGCAGTTTAGCCCCAGCCGCCAACTAAGCACCACGCAGCCACTCGCTCACTCCCCTCTTCCCCAGTGGGACAGGGGAGAGAACTGGGAAGAAACTCGTGGGTTGAGATAAAACAGTTTAATAGGACAGCAAGAGAGAAGGAAACAACAACAATAACAACAATAATAATACCAACAAAGGAATGTACAAGAACAAGTGATGCCCAATACAGCAATTGCTCACCACCCGGCGATCGACAGCCCGTCCCCGAGCAGTGATTCCCCACCCCCGGCCAACTCCAGTTTACGTACTGGGCATGACGTCGTATGGCAGGGAATATCTCTTTGGCCAGTCTGGGTCAGCTGTCCTGGCTGTGCCCCCTCCCAGCTCCCCGGGCACCCCCAGCCTGCTCGCTGGCAGGCCAGCACAAGAAGCTGGACTGTCCTTGACTGCTCAGCAACAACCCAAAACATCAGCACATTATCAACAGTTTCTCATCCCAAATCTAAAACACAGTCTCACACTAGCTTCTGTGAAGAAAACCAGCTCTATCCTGGCTGAAACCAGGTCAACGTTGCAGGTATTTTATATTTTTTTAACTCTGTGGTAGGAACATAATGAAAAAGGAATGGAAAAGAACAGGTTCTTTTCCAAGACAGCCTTGACAAAATAGGTTATAAGAAGAGCAGGGAAGAGCAAAGCATGGCCTACAGCAAAATTTCCTATGCAAAAAATATTTTTAATTCTCTATAGATAAAATTATCAGTATTGTGTTTCAAATTTCTTCTTTAGTGCAGACTGCTATACACACAGGGTAATGTAATTTAATGAATAAGGATTTTCTTAAGCATACTTTATTTTATAATGCATTCCTCAGGCACACAGTAAGACTAAAATGGTATGACTTTACCATTAACTGGCATTCTTCTCATATACTGATATATTACCTCCAGATCTAGAGTCTTCCAGTGGAGTTCCATAATGCATGGGGCCCAGAATAGCTGAACAGCCACTCGCTTAGGAGGGAGCCCCACATTGACGGGTGAAAAGTCTGACTGAGGCACAGTGCACCGACTCCCCCAGTCCTCCTCTGCTAACGTGGAACAACAAAATTCAAAGGACATGGGGAAGGAGAAAAGGAAACATAGGAGCAAAATATTCTGAGAAGTACAATTACTGTAAGCTGTGTTTTAATCTACACAGAACCACAGACGTACGAGGGGTGAGTTTCCTGCTCATAAGGGAACTGTGAGTGAACACACTCAGAGTTTCCCTTCTGATGGAGGTATGCTGCCCAGCTCACAAAGAACAAAGGTCATTAAAGACTATGAGCTCTGCACCAAAAAGCCCCTGATGATTCTGCCATTGGATATATAACAGATATAAACAAATTATACTGCTATGGTAGAAGAGCAGTTTGAAAATTTCTATAGCTTTACCATGGAAAATTTAGCAGAGACTGAGCAGCTAGGGTCAAGGGTGAGACTGGCCCTGCCTACCAAAGCCAAGGTGAGTCTTTCCACTGTCTTCAGCTGGCTTTGAGTTCAGCACATGAAAGGCCCCGAAACATTCTTAAAGTGCCTCAGTGCTCAGCTTCCTGAGATGTTGCACTTCCCAGAGAAGAGAAGACTCTGAGGAGATCTTCCCAACACGTGCAAATGTTTGACGGAAGAGAATGAAGAAGAAGGAGCCAGACTGTTCTTAGTGGTGCCCAGTGACGGGACAAGAGGAAATGGGCATGAATTAAAGCACATGAAAATTCTTTGGACACAAGAAAGTACTTTTTTACTATGAGGGTGACCGAGCACTGGCACAGGTGCCCAGAGATGTTGTGGAGTCTCCATCTGTGTAAGTATTCAAAAGCCATCTGGACATGGTCCTGGGCAACCTGCTCTAGGTGGCCCTGCTTGAGCTGGGGGGTGGACCAGATGACTTCCAGAGGTCCTTTCCCACCTCAACGATTCTGTGAGACTCTGAGATTATAGGACCTATGCTGGATTCACAAATGATACATCAATTATGCTTTTCCACTATAGCTTTGTAAATCTAAAATAGCTCCACTGATTTTATTGACCTACATGAGTTCAAGGATACATTTTTTTCCTTTCAAAAATATTTCTTCAGAAAAACTACTTGTGTCCTATTTCTAAATTAATATAGATACTGCCTTTCTTTTGAAGACACAGAGTTGATGAAGTAATAAAATGGGCAGTAAAGGACAGTGTAATCCATCTCAGTAGTACAAATGTGTATATAATGCTTTTTATCTGTCATTACAGTGTGATACTATCACTGTATATGAGTCAAAAGCCTGAGAAATAAGGTTGATGTGAATCGTTTCAGCACAGAAAATCCAGAAAGCAGAAGCTGAACGGACACTGTTCTGCTAAATGCAAAGTAACATTCAGAAGTTCTGCATGCTGACTACAGGAGGTTATAAAAAATAACATGGCTCTAGGAAATAATCCAGTGCTGGCTATATTCCAGATAACTTTTAGTACTATTCTGAAGTAGGTTAATTTATCTCATTTTTCACATTAAAAAAAATCTCTAAATAACAGAATAACAAATAACAGCACAGGTTTAAGTCCATAACACTTCAATCCATCTGGATAAATGATGAATTTCAGAGGAAGCTTAATCAGTATTCCCTAAGTTTCTAGGTAAAAATTTTGCACTCTTGCTGATGGTCAATTGCTGTGCAAATGACAAGCAGACGGGCTTTTACAACTCCTTCTCTCTGCGTCAGTAGGCTACAAGTGCTGGAGGTTGCAGAAGACTGTGTAGTTTTGGGGAAAAAATCAATGCATCACAAAGAGCAAGAGGGGAAATCCCCTCAATTTTAAATATAAAATGAAAAGTTTCTGTAAGTTAGCAGCACAGGTCACTGCATCAGAAACCCATGCACATTATAAGAGCTACCATGTCCGTATTTGTGTTTTAGTTTTTTCATTCAAAAATCCTTTAGGAGTTATATAACCCCTTTATACACTTTCTCTCCACACCTGTTAGCAAAAGAAGTGTGAACTGATCCAATACAGCCCGATGCTTCTCACAGTTGCTTAAAATACTTGTTAGAGTGCAGATTTGGTTACAATGCATGAGAAAACCATCAAATGTCCTGTTTCAGAAAAAAAAAAGATGAGTGCATGGAAAAATCACAGCCTGCAGATTTGGACATAATGGGTCAGACTTTAACCTCCACTGAAATCTGTTGGGACAGATTTAAATAGTTTGGGATTAGGTCTATAAGTATCTGCAATGTCACTGGGAGGAGGACAGTGATGAGAAGAGGGCAATTTCTTCCAGGAGATCAGTCTCTGGTGACGGGAATTATTACTGCACCAGATATTGATACAAATACCACTTCTGGCCTTAAAAAAAAATGAAAAACAGCTAGTTTGTTAAAAATACACTGTCTCCATTTAAAAAAAATACATACATCACATAGCTATTGGAAGTGATGCCTTAGTGTTAACACACTGACTAATAAAAATGTTACTGTAAAAAGATTTGCTGACCAAGTACCAATTGTCTCAGCTACTAAGACATTGGCAGTCCTTGCACAATTCACTTAAAATAAATGAACTTGTCCTTGTACCTCTTAGGCATGTCCGTGGTCTAAAACAATACTTTATAGGGTCGGTAGGGGAGCTTAATCTCTCCCTGATTCGTATCAGTGCCTATCACCACAAAATGCATTTGTGTCTGCAGAGGAGAAAATAATTTAATGATCTCTTGCACATACCTTCTCAGATAGGTTTAAAACTGCATTGGGAATAGAAAAGAAAGTAGTCTCCGCTTTCCAGCTCCAAACAATTCTCCACAGGAAGCTCCCATTCATCTAAGATGTATGCTCTGGTAGCTGGACGGAATTTGGCATTGAATAGCTTGTCTGCACTGAAACATACACTCAGCACACTGGCCAGTTTATGTACCTTGGAAGATCATTGCTTCTTTTAGCTCATTAGAGCTAATAGAAAACACAATGATAATTTGCATGCATTGCCATTCCTTACGCTACCAGCATTGACCTTCACACAGGACAAAACAGAACAAGTTTTCTGAATGCCCTCAAACAAAGGTACAGAGTTAGGGCAGAAGGTCGGGGTTTGGGTGGTTGTTTTTTTTTTCTTTTGACTCACAAGAAGAACCAAAGTCAAAGCAATACTGGTAAAAAAAAAAAAATCTACAATATTCCTTACTAAGTGTTCTTCCCTGAACCAAACATTTAGGAAAAACATGAAGAGTCAGTTGTTGCTGAAATTTCTGAAGTGCTGAAAAAAAATTTCACCAAATGAAGATACAACAAAGCTGCACTGTCCAATATGTAAATGCTGGGCTGCAGTTCAATTCCTAGGGCTTGGCAGTGTGGTAAACTCCCACAAGTCTCCTAGCATAACTGCTTAAAGTCAGAACCAGGCTTAAAAATCCAGCACTTTCCATTCCTATCTAACACACCCGATATTCACTACAGTAACTGATGGAAAGATTAACCTCACAACTTTAGCTGTCTAAAAATTCAGTATCGTTATCTAATCTAATCGCCTAGGCTCCCTATACAGTCCATGGAAAGAGATGTCCACCTCCAGAAGGCAATTCACCCCATCCCTTCCAGCCCGCTCCTCAGCACCAAGTGCCCTCTGGAGGTCCCAGTCTCTTTCACTGCCTACCAAGAGAGCCTAACTGGTGATGCCCATTACTAGTACATGAAACACAACAGGTAAATGAAACAGTACATGACAACAGGCTTGAAAATGCTTGATTACAGTCTGCAATCCTCCATGCAGTTTGAGCGGTAGCCCATGTCATGGCACTTTTTTGGCCTGTACTGGCCAACATGCTCTGAAGCTACGCCAGGCACAGCTGGGGGGACAGCGGTGATCAGAGGCCATTCCCAGGCAGCAATCTGGATGCAGATATTCTGTTGTGGGGGAAGGAGAAGAGAGTTTGGCCATGTAGATGTGATCCTCAAGTGCCACCTAGCCCCAGGGCCATATTTTACTTACTGTGCCTGCCCTATTTTACTTACTAGTATAAGTGAAGCGACTTCAGATCATATTCCCAAAATCTACATGCCTAAAAAGCCATGGAGAATGAATTCATCCCCGATCACTTGTCGGGGCCAGGAGAACAAGCAAAATACATCCAAAAACCTAGGAAGGCTGCTTGCTGGTCGCCGAAAAAGCCTTACGTGCTGTACCCTTTTACTCTGCTATGCCAGCTGAAGACCCCGCTCTTTTCATTTTCGGTGGCTTTGTTCTCACACCAGCAGAAGAAAGGAAGAAGTGTGGAGGGAAGCACTCAGCCCTGGGTGAGAGACAGCAACAAAGCTGCTGCAGCTACCACTGCCTGGGCAGTGCTACTCACACAACAGTTTGGCAGAAACAACCCATCATCTGGTACGAGGTACCACAAAAATACCAGGAAGGAAACAGAGATATCCATACATGTTCTGTCTTGAAACAAATACTAAACCCCGCTAAAGAACAGTGTATGAGGCATCACTTTTTCTCAGCATTTATGATTGATTGTCCAATACTAAGGATAGCGTCTCCTTGAGCAACACACCCTAACTAGCTGTTTTCCCAATAAGCCATCTGTGTTTGCTCTAGTCAGATGCTACACCCCCTGATATTGTTCTAAGAATTGAAAACAAAAAAGTTATTCTCAAAACCTATCCAAATGGAGGAATTCAGCTTTGACCCCTTGAGCAAGAACCGTGGTCTCTTGAGCACACTGACCTCAATCAGCTTGGACCTCGAGCTTTCAGACACCAAGAAGACAGGACACAGCTGGCACGAATATAGGAATTCAGTGACAACTCAGCATTTCCAACAAACTGGTCTGGAGAATAAGTGATGTTCCTGAAGGCTCCATTGCCTCTAACTTCTACTCTTTACACTCTTTCACTGGAATTTAACTACCTTGTCAATGGGACTCCAATTTACACTCTCTGTTCCTTGGTTCCAGGGATTTGGCCACTTTAAAAGTTGTTTGATTTTCTTTTTTTTAAAGGCACTTTAAATAACCTAGATTAAATTAGGAATAATTTTTCAAAATAAATGTTTGTTTATATTTATCTTGTGCTAGTTTTGGCTGGGATAGAGTTTATTGTCTTCACAGTAGCTAGTATGGGGCTGTGGTCTGGATTTATGCTGAAAACACTGTTGATAACATAGAGATGTTTTTGTTACTGCTTAGCAGGGCTTACACACAGTCAAGGGCTTTTCTGCTTCTCACACCACCCCACCAGCAAGTAGGCTGGGGGTACACAAGAAGTTGGGAGGGGACACAGCTGGGACAGCTGACCCCAACTAACCAAAGGGATATTCCATACCATATGACATCATATGAAGAAGGAAGGGGGAGACATTTGTCTTCCCAAGTAAGCGTTATACATGATGGAGCCCTGCTTTCCTGGAGATGGCTGAACACCTGCCTGCCCATGGGAAGTAGTGAATGAATTCCTTGTTTTCTTTGCTTGAGTGCACGGCTTTTGCTTTACTTATTAAACTGTCTTTATCTCAACCCATGAGTTTTCTCACTTTAACCCTTCTGATTCTCTCCCCCATCCCAGTGAGGGGGAGTAAGCGAGTGGCTGTGGTGCTCAGTTGCTGGATGGTGTTAAACCACAACAGATCTAATCATTTTTCTGGTAATTTGTCAAGACAGTTATATTGTGCATGTTAGTCATAAATTTAATTATATACTGGCATCAAACTAACAACACTGGAAGATAAAGGGCTTTTGATAATATTAAGAATATAAAAAAGACACTTCACAGTGTGCTGTACCAGAACTGTATCTTAATTGGAAGGAGAAGTAGCAAGGCTGTATGACAAGGTCAATGTCCATATGCTCATTCACATTCCTTGACCTTTGTCAAGACTCCAGATAAAAACAACTTCGTAAGAAGTCATATGATGTGAGCTCTTTTCCATTAACATCTGGATGGAGAATTCCCAACTCAATTCACAGGTGGTACATTACAAAACATACTTCAGAGGATCAGGTTTTCAAACTCTGCCAACATGGTTAAAGAGTCAAACAGAGGTTTGAATTCCACACGTCTCACATCCCCGAATTACCAGTTCCCTAAGCCATCTAATATGCATGGAAATTCTGTGTAGCTGGTTAAAAAAAAAAAAAAGTATTTGAATTCTCATGTCCTCTCAATTAGAATTAAGCTACTTGAGTAAGTTAATAAGGTTTTATAAAATGGGATGGTTTGTGTAACTTCTAACACAATTAAATATTAATAAACTCCTGTGGGAGCAAGATCAATGGAGTACAAAACGTCTTCCTGAATTTCATCTTACGAGATGTCATTTTAACCAGTTATATATTTCTCTATACTCTGTAAGAAATTTTATACAGCCATAGAAGAGTGATGAAACCACACAGAAAAATCTCAACATTTACAGAATAAAAAAGTGTGTGCTTCTTATGCTCAATTTCAAGAATAGAGTTCACTGTAGCCTAAAATAAATAACCATGACATATACAATACACATCCATAACCAACCTGAAATATTATATATAGACCATCTAGATAGTGATTAACCTAAAATTCCCCTTCTCTGGCTCTATTTACAACAAAACCAAAATGCTATAAAACCAAAAGGTAATCACCTATCTTAAATGACAATATTAAATTACCTCTATTCAGTTTCCTGTATAATTCTGTCTGACCTTTTGTGAAAGAACATTTCTAGGTGTCTGTTTTTCACTGGTCTCTTGGGTCTAGTATGAGTTTTCTCTTCCCTTAATTACAGAAGAAGAATCATAAATCTGAACCTCCATTTCTAGCACTACAATGAAAGTACATTTCTTCTTGTGATAGAGGTATTTTTAACACCTGGTGAAAACAAACACCAGGCAATCGTTCTTGAATTTCTAGCAGTTTGGTCTAAAAGACAGACTATGGAAGTCTGCAGAAATTTTTTTTAATTACTTTTTTTTTTAAATATTGATAAGAAAAATCTATACTTAAAAAAAAAAAAACAACATAACTAAAATAAAACAAAATCCCTGGAATCCCTGCACCTGAAAAATTAAAACCTTCTGGTTATCAATTTCCCGGAATTTTTCAGAGAAGTCTAAGTTCCCTGATTCCTCAACCCAAATATTTCATTCCCTGACCAGTTCTTTCACTGACATACAGAGAGGTTCATTTTCTCTACAGATCTCAAAATATTCATTAGAAGGAAGCACCACAGTTAAACTTACATTGACATTCTTTGCAGCACTTGCCATCCACATACGCCAGGGCAGAGTTAAGCGGGCAGTCAGAGAAGGGGCAAATCAAAGCCTCACACTGCACGGTACCGTTCTAGAAGAATAAAAGGTGCTTAACTGGTAGTTATATTTAGCACGAGCAGAGATGTTCTCAAATACAGGAACTTAAAATTCTATTTTTAAATGCAATGAACTCTCTAACACGCACAAAGACATTTTAACACGCTTCTTTTAATAACTACAAGAACAGAAACGAAACCTTTAGAACATCATGCATACAACCTTTTAGACATGTGATGTGTTCTTTGAGATTATAATGATCAAATTTTACTTCTGTTTGGAAGTAAAACATTCTGCCAATCAACAGCAAACTGGCAGATTAGTGTGAAATAACCTCACAGAACAATACTCTGCCTTCTGATTTTTACATAAGAGACAATACATTTCTGAAAGGTAATAGTATCATAGCTAGAAGAAAAATCTGAGACAAAAATAAGTAATGCATTTAACACTAAATTCAAAGAACTTCAAATAGCTATCAGCCAGATTTGATACCACAGACTAAGTCGTCTTCTCATCAACCACAAAATTTTAAAAGCAAAATGAATATCCCTCCAGAAATATAAAGATCAAAATCATACTAAGCTTAAGGAGAAAAATTTAGCAAATTATAGATAGCAGAAATCAATCTAAGGGGCAGTACAGACAACAACAGCCTTTTCACCAACTTCTAATGGCCTTTGGATTAGGCATTTAATGAGTTCAAATGGAATTAATGAGTTTTACATGAATGGACAATAACAAAGATGCCATGGGTTTGTACCTGAAAGGATACTTGCAATCACTTCTGTAGTTGTGACACCTTTGGGAATCTTCTATCCACCTAACAAATCTTTTTCATTTGTGATATAACAGAGCATGCACATGACCCTGACATTTTACTCTGTATTACTTATAGAGATATAATCAAAGGCAACTAAAGGAAATCAGACACAAGGGATCTATTCAATCATTTGCTAAGAAAAAGGCTGTGTTTATAGTGATAAAAAGCAGGGAATTAATTATCCAGAGAAACTGTTTGCAACTCAGTGCATGAGAATAACATGATAGCTAAGTATATTGCATAGCATCTGCCTTTGATGACATGAAATATAGGAGAGCTACTCATGCTGGCACTACTGAAGCAACAGGAAAATGTATTTATTAATACTATTCCTTAGATTTAGAACAGTTTTTCTAGCACTTTGTTTTTACTACCTAGCACACACACTGGAGGTTTTCTCATCATTGGCCTCAATAAAACTGTAATCAGAAGAAGCACTAGAGTTCCTTGAGTCTCCACTCAAACTGTAGCCATACCATGCAAGTGCAGTTTTTACAGCCGTCTGTCCAGGATTCAAACTCTCTGTAAGTTGTGCCTTTCGTTGTGCAGGTCCTTTCACAGTAGCACTGATCCAACTTGTTCATCTTCTGCTCAGCTTGGGACAACTGTATTTACATTTCACAAAAAAGTTTGGAATTTGTAAGTGGTTTCCACATTAGTATAAATATGATTGAAACTGTCCCCCTTATCATCAAGCATGCAGATGAGAGAATACATGTAGGAGAATGCAGTCAAAGATATTAAAGCAATTATTGTCAAATACAATATGGTTAAACCATCAGACATTCAGACATGGAAATTAAGAAGCAAGACACAATGCATTTCATCTTTCTCTAACATCAGGGACATCATGAAACAAAGTGAGTAGGTCAAGATGTGTACGGATCCTGATTTCTCATCTTTATGTGTGTGAACTGACTAAGAATCTTGCTCTATATAAACTCCTTGCAGATACTAAGTTATGCACAAAAGACCTGAATCTGAGTAGAGAAGCAAAATTGGAGGTAAAACTCAAAACCAACATGTTAGCAATTGTTTCTCTACTTCAACCAAAGCATTTTTAACATTTGTGTATCAAATCAGCCAGGTAACAGCATTCCTGCAGACATCTAAAGAACTGATATTTAAAACCAGAAGACTAGTCTATGTTCTCTGGCAGACATGAATGCTTTTGGTGTGATATTCTAGGGGAAAAAAGGAAGAAAATGCTGCTTTGGATTCTTAATTCCTTGTCTTGCATATATTTTGTCTGAACACATGTTTGGCAGCTCAGGTCTAGAAAAGTCTTGGACCAGTAAGTCTTGCTGCAATAAGCACAATAACTTATTTCATTCTAGGTTTATTGACTTGTTAGCCTAATAGATAGAGTTTGAACATCTATAAGCCCTTTCCTTGCTCAGGGATTTGGATTTTGTTTACTAATAAAAGATATGATTCTATAAAAATATTAAAACACAAGAAAGCTCTCTGAACTGGGAATTTGTATGTATAAACACTAGGCACAGATATGTAAATACAACATGTATAAATGCATACAAAACATATCAACACACCATGCAGGGATGTTCCACACACATCCATGTGCACATCCCCACATATGCACAAATAATCTAAAAAGTCAGCAATTAAAGCCTTAGAGTCCTTGTTTCTCCCATGCCATGCCTCCTAGTAAACATTACCTTAGCTGATGTTTTGGCTAAAATGTCTTGCAGTTCCATAATTTTCTGCACGAGTCCATGGAAGTCATTACAAGTTGGGCATGCTAGATTAACAGAATACGTATATTATTAACAAAAACACGGATAGGTTCAATCATGTCAAAGTTGACAACTAATACACTGAAACTCAAGGTTTTAAGAAAGCTTGTAGGACAGAGAATAGGTAAAAAGCACACCTTTCATTTTATGGTATAATAATTAATAGACTTACTGCGATTAAGATCTGGGCATTGAGAAATAAATCCTTGAGGCATGACAAGTAATTGCACATCCTGCATTATGCCCTATGTGTAAGTAGAGAGAAAAAAAGGATAATTATTTTTACCTGTCAAAATTATGTTTTCCGTTCACCATGTAAAACACTAAAACTCACACAGAAAAACTGCCTGATAAAAACAATACTTATGAATACACAGCTTCTTGCCTGGACCCAATGCAGTGATAGAAGAATAAAGAGAAAATAAAATAGATGTACAAATACAGACGTACGGGATCATTTTTAAAGACATAAGAACCGAATAATTTTTGAAGACATAAGATTAAATGTCAAGATGTAATTATGTGGCAAAAGTTTGGTTGTTTGGAATTCATTGTTATTTTTAGTTAGCCACTGCAGAAAAGCTTGAAAATGACCTTTAAAAGTAATTTGAAAAACACTCGCAGTTTCAGTTACTTTGAAACACTCTTTTAAATAAAATGCAAACTTTTAACTAAGCTATAACTGTCAAATAGAAGTGAAGATTAAAGAGACTTGAGTCAGGAAAAACACATTCATGCAAACCCTTTATAATTTCGATGGGGATCTTTCCACATAGCATTCAGAATGCCAAGAAACTACACGTCTCTTACACAGCTGCAGAGTCGCATGTTGGCAAGAACGTAGGGGAAGGGGAAGTTCATCATGAAATTCAACTATGCCATCTGGAATGCCATCTATGCCATCTTCTGGTTTCACCCAGAAGAATAGATCCCATGCTTGCAGGCAGAATTTACACGCATCCTTAGTCATCAAGATATAATTAGCAACCATTTTGCTGCTCTCCAACAGCAAAGGCCAAATAGCAACTTCAAAGGGAGCCATCCTATCATATTTGCTCCAGATGTCCCTTTCACCCATGACTCCCTCCCTGCATCTCCAAAACTCCTTCTTAGGAGAAAAAGCAAAATAATTACAACATGCTTCAACATGTTTATGAAAAGAATGTTTCACAACACTAAGAACACAATACAAACTAAATGCAAAAGGCCACATTTTGTCCACAAACACAAGGACATTCAATACAGATGTTGCAAAGTCAAAGAACCAGCATTTTGACCTCAAGCAAATGACACAGGGTGACTTCGCAACCTAAGGGACCTACAGAGAAGAGTGGGTGTCACTGGAGCACAACTAAGAGGGTACCTAGGTACCATGCCTGCCTTTCTCCCTTAACAACAAAGCCACAATCTAGGACAAACGGGCGCTTCTCCATGCTGCACAAGAAGCAGCAGCAATTAGCTAACAGTGGAAAAATAGGTGTGTCTGAGACAGGGCTCCACATCAGGACCTCCCACAGCACATGTTGTGGAAGTCAGGAGCACAGACCTCTTTGAAGAGCACACCAAAAAGCTCACTGTATTCATTTCCCCTCCCTTCCTTCCTCGGTGTCACCAGCTTCAAACTCAGGTCAACCCAAGTTACGGTATTTTCATGAAAAGGAGGAATGGCAGGGTCCAACCCATTCAAATTTAAAACACTCTTCACTGAACACACAGGCAAGTATTCAAATCATTTAGCTATTAACTAACAGTAAAGCTCCTCCAACTATTTGAGGAGCTTTGTTCATCATACGTCAGTGGTGATATGAGCTGACTCTGCCACTCGCCAGGAATTCAGGTTCCTGCTCCTTCTGCCAAAGTAACGCTGGAGCTGTGACATCTCGCCCACCTGGGCTGCCAAATCAGGACCTCCTGACCGTACATGACAGGCTTCGCACAGGCTCCTGAAGAACCTAGTGGTGCAAACTGACACACTGCTGGATGCTAGGTACCAGGAGGAGTTACACGGTACCAGAAATCAGACAGAATTGCGCTCTCATACTGCAGACCTTAAAGTGAAACAGGTACAAATATATCCCAGTGTGAATATGCCTACTGGCACATTGGTTTAGTGCAACAATATTAGGTTCAAAATCAAATACAGCCAAATAAAATCTTTTTCAGAGTGACTAATGATTTTGAGTACCTTGACCCCTCTGGACAATCCATTTGATCCACTCAAAGCAGCCTGATTTTTGGAAACAGAGAAGCACCTGGACCTCTCAAAATCAGATCAGTAGACGTTGTCCCACAGTGAGTGTCTAAAAAATACAGGCTCTCCAAAACACGGAGAAGCATTGAAAGTCCTCGTCTGATGAATCTCATCTGATGATCCTCAACTGATGAGTCTCCTGTACAACAGTGTCATTTTCCCTTTCAGATGCAGTTTGACCACTGCTACTATATTATGGTGGAAAAATCACTTAGCACAGTATATTTTGGCTATATCAATGCTGTTTTAACAGCTATCCATTTCTGTATTTCTGTTAAGCTGGTTTATACTTGTAATTGAGGCAAAATTCTCCATGTATTTTTTTTTATCTTTCTTGAAAAGAAAGGAAAAAAAAAAACAGTCCACTACTGGGGTATTTATTTTTTTACACCTAATGAGCTTCTTCCCAATGACTATGATTTGGCAAAAGGAAGAATATAATCAAGTCAAAAGCTGAGAAGGCACAAAAAAAATAAAAGGAATATTTTTTGGTATTAATTATAATTAAGTATATAATATATAGTAATTAATATATAATATGTAATATATGCTATAATTTATATTAATTATATTAATTATTGCCTATTAATATGTTAATAATTATATTAATTATAAGAACATAGAATAAATGAAGTGTATCTGAGATTAGTTTAAGCAATGCATTAATATCTTCTGGTTTTATTCTTGGAGTCAACTGTTTATTTCAGTCAGAAATATAACTTTGCAGCTTATTTAGCAGACCTCCTCTTAGTCTTTTCGAGGAAAAGGAAACATATATTGAATTGAAAAGTAAAAACAAAGTCATGCTTCAGTTTTCAAATGAGTACCCCACTGGACCTCTGTAATTCATACACAACAAGGACATAAATTAGCATTTAAGCAAATAGTATTTCAACACCCAAAACCTGGTTTTAGCAGAAAAGCACAGAACTTGCTGTGAAACCATAGTCAAAGTGTTTTACATTGAAAAAAAAGATTTAGTGGGCCATATTTTAAAAAGTGATTGGGTCTGTGATCAACATCATCAATTCTGTTTTGCAGCACAAGTAAAAAGATGCCTACTGGGCGGAAAATGGGACTGCAGTGTGGAAGGCATCCACAGGGATGCCATCATTTGTTAAAGCAGCTCCAGAGAAGACTGAATCAAAACTCACACTCCAGTTCAACATGGCATTCGCTTCTTCAATCTTGCTATACACAAGGTGCTCGCTATATATACATGTTAAAGCAGAAGCAGTAAGCAAAAAGTACGTACAAATATTCTTCCTCTGGGGGAAAAACCATTCCCTTCGTTGACGATAGTCATCTCATTCATTTCTGAGCTGAGAAGATGCTGTGATGAAATCTAAATCCTACAGAGGTCATGACATTGGAGTTCCCTAGACTGCAGTGCTCTGTGACACACAAAAAATGCACCTAGCTATGGAACAGACAATAATCTGACTATTTATGTCCCAGAATTCTGTTGCACTCAGCCCTTTACCTTTCCGTCTCACACTGCTGCCGGTTGTGTCATTTGGAGACACTGAGCCCTATGCACCTGCCTCTGCAACTTTATTTAGTGAACTCCAGTTGAACTGCAACTTTATTTAGTGAACTCCAGAACTGAACACAACTCACTGCACCAGATATGCTGATACACAACACACCACAGCACTAAGAACTGTGTTATGATTACAGAACCACAGACTGGTTGAGGTTGGGAGGGACCTCCTGAGATCATCTACATCAACTCCACTGCTCAAGCAGGATCAGCTACAGCTGTGTCCAGGTGGCTTTTGAATATCTCCAAAGCAGTCTTACTCTGACCAACCTCACAACAGAACTGTTTTCTTGCATTCAGACAAAATTTCAGGTGTTTCAGTTTTTGCCCATTGTTTCTTGGCCTGTCGGTGGGCACTACTGAGAAGAGTCTGGATGCCTCATCTTCATTCCCCCCTCCACATTCAGGTATTTATACACATTGATGAGATCCCCCCTTGAGCCTTCTCTTGTCTAGGCTGAACAATCCTAGCTCTCTCAGTCTCTCCTCACATGAACGATGCTCCAATTCCTTAATCATTTTTATTTAAGTTCACACTTTTCCTTTCAGGGACGGCATACCTTAAAATAACCATGTGCATTATTCCTCTGTCCCAGCCAAAAAGTTGTACCCAAAGGCAAGTCCATGAAGGGCTTCTCCACAACTCTCTCATAAATTCTGAAATGGAAGGAAAAAAATAAAGTCCCAAGTAGTTATCGTTTCATTTACTCGGAGCTGAAATGTTCCAAATGTGACAACTTCTTATAAAACAACACTCTTTACTTACTTATTGCAGTCCACATGTAAAATCAAGTGAGAGGCACTGATTGCTAAGGAAAGCCTGTGCCATTTATCATCCGCCAAAATGTATGGGAATACTTCTGTGTGGGAGCGATGACTGCCTGAACGATAATGCAACCTGATTTCATTTCGATGACCACTGCTTTCCAGCTCCAGGTACCTGTGCCATAAATGCATCATCATGTCATGAACCATTCTTATCAGCACAGCAACATTTTACATAACACAACTTCTCATGATCGTGCAGGAACTATTTAAAAGAGAGGAAAAGATAAGCGAGGAGATACAAACATGAAAATAGACACTTTCTAGATTTGCACTGCATCCTTCTTCTCAATAACACATAATAGCAGGTCCCAACTTTCACGTAAGTACACAAGATCCCAAGCTAAATATTGTTTTCCTTTAGCAACACTGTTTTCCACAACATGATCTGGTTGGAAATATAATTACCTTATGATGAATAATTGCCTCAAATCCTGAAAGCACAGTAAGGATACTCTGAAGGCATGAATGCACCCAAGACAACACCGTGTTTTGGGATGGGGACATCATTAGCCACGACCAACCAGGGAAGTAAGCAAGAACCAGGACTGGACACCGCTTAGTTTGCTTTCGGATGTACTGTTAACATCTCCCTTCAGTTTACATAATGAAATTTCTCCAAAAGAAATACAAAATGAAGAAGTGCTAACTCTTCAGAACAATTTATATATGTGTACATACTTACTTTGTTAAATAAGTATGTGTATTTGTGGGGCGTGTTTATATATATACACATGTATGTATGTGTATGCACATATATACATATACGTGTATACACAGTAAAAAAACAGCATTGCAGCTGTACCAAGATAAGTGCAACATCCACCAGATTTGCAGATTGCAAACACAAGCTTTGCTGGTGAAATTCCAGCAGATCAATTTAAAAAGCACCCCATATCCAACCTTGGTACTCAGTCAGACAGGTCTATTTCTTGGATATCGGACCCCGTCTGGGAACAATCTTGACAAACCCTTTGTCTTCTAAGCACTAAGTTTCACATTTTAAAGTCCTCCCGCTAAAATGCTTTCAAAACAGGAAAGAAAAACAGAAATGGACATTCTCTAATAACCATATGCAGCCTACAGCTAAAGACCAAGGAAAATAACATAGTATATGGTGAGATGCACAACAACTGAGAGAATGGACAATTCATTTTTGTCTATTTTTGCTGCTACATCTGCAATCGGGCATGACAGTGGTTTGTAATCTGAGTGCACACGTGGTTTAGGGTGATGTCATTTACTTTAACAGGCTATCTATATTAAAGAACAGACAAGACAATGATTGCAGTTTTCAAGAGTGAAGATGAGACCAAATCAAAATCATCTTGTACAATCATTATCCCTAGGAGGAGGTTGGGATCACTGCACATTTCTCCATCTTTCAGGGTGTTTCACAGTGGAACACGCCTAGCAACAGCACAAAAACAATTATCCTTTTGCAAAACTGGCAAAGGGCAATTTCTTCTTAACAAAGCAGTTAACTAGAGTCAGCAATAAATTTTATACTCTGAGATAATTTACCTCCTCATGGCCCAAAAATAATTTTTGCATTGGCAAGAAATGTAAACTAATTGAAGGCCTGGCTGGAAAAACATTGAGCAATAGTGGCAGGACATCAGTCAACTTAATAACCTCCTTCATAACTCAAGCTTCAAGGATAAAAATAAGGTCACTCTCAACCTAACAGAGAAGGGGAACATTACAGAACTGGACTCCTCCAGAAACTTTTAAGTGTCTCCAGCCAGCTGCAGATAAAATCCGGAAAAAAAAAAGGATGGATATGTTGAAACATTATCTCCTGGTACAGCCAACGGCTAGCTCCTCCTCTCTTCAAAGTCAACGGCAGGACCGATGCCAGCACACAGAGATACAGGCGTGCAGGGAACACACTCCAGCAGCAGGCATACGCTCAGTACAGACAGCATAAAATGAACGCTCGTGTTGCCCCTTATGCAGGTGAGATAAGGAAGTCTCTGAGAATGAAACATGGGTTTCCCAGTAAAAAGAAGATGTCACTGTAAAAATTTCAGGAATTAAGAACTGCTGTGAGAGGATGTTGAAATTTGACGATGCTGCAATAAGCAAGGAAAACTTCCTACACAAAGTTGTGCAAAAATTGTGGACACTGGAGTTTTGTTTCAACTGTGATTAATACACTGTTTTGAGATGCACAGGCAATCTATTTTTTTCTTCCATTTGGTAAACTAACAAATACATTCACCTTCGAAAGGTTTGATGATTGTTAGAGAAAACAACCATCAAAATGAAAAAGAAAATAATAGCCATTAGGAGAATTATTAGGAGAATAATTTATGGTTTACTAATAATCTTTAGAGGCAGCAGGAAAACACAATTAGAAAAACAAGTGGAATGACAGCCGGAACAATATTCCCTTCAGCTTGAACTAATGCCATGACACTGAAACACACAATGAGAATTAATCTTTTTCACTTCATTTTTTACAAAATATTGTGCTTGACATGCCACTTTTCTAGATTTGTTTAACTGCCTGGACTTAAACAGCTCTGGCTCAGTCTCGTGAGCTTCAGAAGGTGGAACAAGCCTCAGCACTGACAAACAGATATGGGTGAAAATGCAAAGTCTGCCCACAGCGGGGCTTCTCACGTCTTCTGCAAGACTGTAACACAGAATTCACTTGGGCGCGCAATTTCCAAAGGTTTGGAAGAGTCTTTGAGAAAGTAAGCTCAGCATTTAACAAACACACTTGGATTTTAAAAGCTCATTAGTGACAAAAATACTCTACACTTCTCTGTGTGCTCAGGATTACTAACCTTTTGAGAGGGAAAATAGGGCCATCGTGTTTCCTAAAGGACTTACTCCCAAAGGAAGCAATAACTGCACCACACTGCAGCCTTCTCCTAACCAAGAATCTCATAACTGAGAAGTTTCAGGGGAACTTCATCAGCTGAATCACTGGTTTCTTGTCCACACCAGTCCAGCCCAGACCACTCATTGCAGGGAGAGTGTCAGCTCAAGAATTCCCGTTACTAACGTCACTACTATTTCTCCCAACAGCTCCGAGGTGCTTATCTATGCTGCAAAAGGCAAACAGCTCTTGGAGTGAAAAATAAACCACAATGAGAAACACAGTACAACAGGAGAACCTGCTTCTCCTTTTACTAACGTCCATGATCTCTGTGGTGGTTTAATCAATACCAGCCTACTTGATTTTAACCCCCAAAAACTCATACATGCTTTGGGTCAAATGGATTTAACTTAGCAGGGAGATGATACGTGCTTAGGTTTACTATGCTTGACATACAGAGAAGAAAATGCCAACATGAAAAAAGGTTGTTACATCTCTGCAGATCACTCCGTGCATGCACAATCATTGCAAAGGCAACAGCCAAGGCCATGGGAAGATCAGCTGCTCTGCTTGGAATGCAGCCAGGTAGCGATCCCTTACGTACTGACTAAGGCTGAGCCTATCATCATAAAAGGAAGAAATTTGTCTCAAATGCCCCAGAGGAATTTGAGACAGAAAACAGCGACGTTTTCTCTGCTGCCCAGCACTGATCCACGATAACTGCTGGATAAGAGCTGAGAGTGAGCAGATCTGCTTAGCTGCAGAGCTGCTACTGCCTGTCCCGGCGAAGGGCACGTCATCTGCAGGAGCCTGCACAGGACCTGCTCTTCGGTCTGCGACAGACCACGCCAGGGAGACTGTAGAACTAAAAGTCAGGATGTACAGCAAAAAGCTAGAGATTTAGGAGGTGAAACATCAGGTGGTCCTGGTGTATGTGGTAGCAGTCTTTGAGGAGAGGGAAGTATGGGCCCTCCAGCTAACGGCCAGTGTTGGTAACTGGTAACCAAGTCTTTGATGGCTCACTCACTCTTTTGGCATCCCTGCTCACACAGCAAACGCACACGGTAGCTGCCCCCTCTTACTCCAGGCAACTAATAATTTCAACTTCAATTTACAGCATGTAGACAAATATTTTAGAAGCTAAAGGCAAGATATCATGTCGGCTGCATATGAATTTATTAGAGTGGTGGTTTTTTTAAAACTTTTACTGCTCACATTTATAGGTATAGTGTTAAAAGAGTTCTTGATGGCTCTTTGATCTACACTAAGAAAAAAAGGAAAACTAATAAAATTTAAAAGGAGTATGTACTTAAGAAAAAAATTAAAATCCTTATCTCCATTACTTATAAAAATCTTTATCTGAAGATTTTTGATACAAAAATTCTGGCTTTTTTGTTACAGTTACATAAAACATAGGAAAAGAGATTTAACTCAGTAGACCCTATTCAGTGCAAACTATGACTACAATAGCAGCAAGCAATTCTGCTGCACGTAGATTACGAAGACGTGAACACAATTTATGCCATGCCCCCACCACATTCTCCAATGCATTATTTGCTATTTTCCATGGTATGATGACTGGACAGTCAGGACCGTGAGCCTTATTTTTCTATTCAGAAGTAACACTTAAAGTGTTCTGAAACATTAACTGGGAGTTTTTACTGCTTGGTGCATCCCCTAAAACAACACGGCATCAAAATATCCACAGATGAATTCTAAATGCCAAGTGGCACCTGTAGTATAGCTGTAAAAACCTAGTCCCTGTCTCTCACTTACACTACTGCTTGGCCTTACTGGCTTTGCCCTTTTCCCTGACTATCTAGAGCTCTACTTATGCAAGAGATGACTGGCAGTTTAGCCATGGAGTGATAAATAAAAAAACTGGTCTTCACTTCTCTGGATAAGTTGGTAGCACTTGGTGCAAGTGCACAGTGGGCAGGAAACCCACCAATTCAGTTTCTGTCCCTTTCTTTTGCTGAATACAGTCTTAGAGGCATACAAAACTTTTCTGACATAGGGTATTTTTGTTCAAAAATGCTGATCCATTCATTAAAACCAAATCTCTTGATAGAAACAAACATTCTTATAGGAAGGTTGGTGGCGTCCAGGATGAAATGCTTGTTAAAATGAGAGACAGAGTGAGCAAATCTAAGACTCTCTTGAAAGACTTTCTCAAATACTCTTTAATGCCACTGTTATTACCTATTTTTGAAAGCAGACATCCCAAGTGAAGAGAAGACGAAATCAGAAGAGGATATTTCCCATATCGAAACACAATGCACAGACAACAGGACAGTAAAACCAGTCTCTCAGGTCGACCTGGTGAGGCTCTCCCATTATGCAGAATTCAACAATCAAAAAGAGTAAGTCAAGTAAAAGAGCAACCTAAATTCAGTAAGTCAATCTCAGGTCCTATGCCTATATTAATAAATAAAGCCAACAGAGCCCATTCCCTGGCCCTGAAGACAAATATTACAACTCACATCCATATGGGTGCTGTCTCCCACTTTTTCCCTGAATTGGGTGGGTTTTTTCCACATTGCCTCTTGGGAACAGTCCCTGTCCGATGCTACTCCACTGGCATCATCCTCACTGCAGGAGACAAAACCATGCCAAGGAGGATACTAACAGCTCTGCAGAACGGACAGCAGCAGGCCAGTGCTCCAGCCTGGGCACTGTTTGGTTACTAGCACAGCCTTGGCCAGGTGCTGCCAATGAAGCTTTTTACTGCATTGGGGGAAAAAAAAGAGAATGACACTCCTCAGGACACTTGTCTCAGATGGAAAAGGACCAAGTTCAAGTCCCTGCTCTAAATCAGACAGAACAGAGATTAACGGTGCAAGGAAAATGCCTCTGAAGTACCCCAGCCAGTAAGCTACTGATCACTGTGGCATTTACATCTCTTCTGCTGTTTATTTTCTTCTGCCACAAAAAAGATCAACCATTTCGGCGTTGGTGCAGCACAGTGACTGCTCATCGCACTGGATAGCTACGGAGGGTAGCTGGGGAGGAGGAAGGTGCATTCCTGATGTGCACAGGAGACAGAGCCCCATGCTGGGACATGCAGCGAGGAATATCCTCCACATCGGGATGTTCATGGGAGGGAACAGCCAGGCGGCTGATGACTGGAAGGGCAGAAAGACACCATCTGTACCCAACTCAAACTAATAAGGCATGTGAGAGAAAAATATATGTCAATAAGATCTTCTTTCTATCAACATCTTGCAGCCCCTCATCTGACTTCAGCAGGGCTGCTGTGATCTGGAAGACTTTGCTGGCTTTGAAGGCAAGAACTTGCCTCTCACCTGAGAGATCTCTTCGCTCACCTCCCAGACTTTGAGCTCAGCTACGCCCCTACATCAGGGTAGCAAAATCTTGCCTTCCCCACCTGCAGAGTCTGCATAGCTTCTGCTGAGCTTAGTGCTATGATCCAAGAGCCTCTGGTCATCACAGGAGCAAGACACCCCAGACTCTCTAGTGTTACTGTTGATGACAAAGTGACGTCCCCAGCCAGCCCTCCTGCAGCACCTGTGAGAGCTCAGCAGGAGCTAGAAGCAAGCGCTGAGGTCCCACCAAGCTCCCTGAAGCACTCTGAGAAGAACTATTCTCCCAAAAGGTGCTGGCTTGGCCTTGCAAAAATTCAAACGTAGTATTACGGCACATTGTCCATGCAATCCCTGTTTCAGCTGTTAATATGAAATCAAATTCCCAAACCAGGAAATATTTTTTGAAACACAATTCTTGTCTTCAAGCAATTGCTCTCGTGCCTCCCATCTCTCTCACCAACCCCATTTATCAATACATTTATTTCCATTTTATTCTTACTATCACACAGTCCCGCTAATATCAATCTTGTCTATCTACCTGAAGCTTTCTTTTCAGCTAGAAGTGAAGGAGGGAAGAAGCTTTCCCAGATCAAACTCTGTAAAAACAAATGGCATAAACTATCCCTCTCACTCCCTTTCTTGACAAAGTTTCTCCACGGAGAGCAAGAGGATGGCAAATACAATAAACAACTTTCTGATACATATATTAGCAAAAGCCAGTTTCAGCCTAATTCTTCCCATTTCCTACCTTTGACAGAATACAAATTTCTTATTTATTTTTAATAGAAACCCTTTCAAACAATAGTAGAAGAATAACGATAGCTGTCAAAACCCACATTTCAACTATTTCAGTGGTGGTTTTCAGTGTCATAGGCAGGGACAAATCTTTTGTGTCGTATTCAAGTAGGTCTGTCACTAATCTCAACTCAAACTCTGGGATCATATGAGCATTTTGTAACAAGTTCTTGACCAAATCACCCTGGATTAGTTGGCACTGTGATGATTTATGTCAGCAGACAGGCTGATCTGACTTGATTTAACGGAAGTTATAGGAAGGTGGTTTTAAGGTGGATGTATTACAAGAATTTACATCATATTGGCAATTTTTTTTTATTTTTTTATCTTTTTTGGTCACAAAAAAGAGTATTTGGTATTGGTTTAAGCAGTAAATATAGAAAGTTTTTCTCAGTGTAATGTGCTTGTAGCAGACTTTGCGGTATTAGAGAGGAGACTTCACACTGCAGTCCAGAAATACAGACACTTATACATCAAAAGCAGGGAACATACAGTTCCACCACTATTTTAACACAACAGTCAAATGATAGAACAAAATTCACGCATTGGGAGTTGACTTCTGGCAACTTGTCTCCTTGTGCGGCTAAACCTGAGAGAGAGAGAAATTGTCACAGGTAATTTCTTCTTAGACATTGAAGGAGGTCTGAAACTCCTGTCCAGTACAGCCCATTTGACAGCAGATAATCACAAGACACCAAGAGCTGTGAAAACAAATGCTATGTAAGGCAGAGAGTTAATAAAGTAGTAGAGATACATAATTAAGTGAAAGGAATGCCTGTCCAGAATATTCTATTATTTCAGTGTTCTGTTTCAGGATATAAAAAGCACTGACTGATGGAGAGAATGGTTAAACTACAATCCAGTGATTTCATCTTTTAAGGGCCCTAATACGCAATATCTCAAAAGATACGAATATAACATTAGTTGCATAAAGCCATCTAACCATGAAGGGAGGAAAAGCTTTATTACATCACTCCACTGTTGCCAATTAAATGAAAATATATGATGGAAGAATGAGACCTAACATATATTACCACCCCATCGCAGATTAAAATCATCTCTCTGCTGATTCTTCCATCAAGAAGCAGCTGAGACAAATTCAGAAATGAAATAAGGAGGATAATACAGCTTAAACTGAAGGCTGAGAGCAAGCACACAGCAATCAGTGTTTAACAGTGCTTCCACTCGGATAAGGCATCATTTCATTAACATCATTCAAAATATTTGCCTTGTTATTGTTAGATACAATGCATTTTAGGCAGGGCACTCTATGTGGTCAAGGCGATGCTCTCAAGTTAAGAAAACACTTGTAACTTCTATCTTTCAGATGTATGCCATACATAAATTTGCCCAGAAATATGCATTCAGCTGCCTGAAACTCATGTGAACAATTACTGATGTGCAGTTTGGATTTCCTGACACCAGAAGACTTCTCTTGAAAATGTCACCTCCAAGCTATACCCAAAACTACCACTGCCTGAACTCTTCAGCTGCTCTAGTCAGTGGGGAAAAAAGCAATCTCTGTGGAAGAATATGAGCAAATTAGAAAGGGATAGTTACAGGTATCATTTCAGATTCTTTCACTTTAAGATCAGTTTTAAAAGATGTGAATATATTAAACACTAGAGAAAAGCATAATCATTACAAAAGGGGAAGACAGTTTTGATATTCAACTAGGAAAAGAAAAATAACAGCATTTAACAGAGTAGACAAAGATGACTATATCTGCAGAAAATCTTTCAGAAGCTACTTTTTGTGGCGACAGCAACAGCTCAGCCTCAGCAAATGGAAGGAAGATCCTGGGAACTACAGGCCTGTCAGCCTGACCTCTGTACCAGGGAAGATTATGGAGCGGTTGGTCTTGAGAGTGCTCACAGGGCATCTGCAGGACAACCAAGGGCTCAGGCCCAGCCAGCATGGGTTCATGAAAGGCAGGTCCTGCTTGACCAACCTGATCTTCTTCTATGACCAGGTGACCCGCCTAGTGGATGAGGGGAAGACTTGGATGTTGTCTACCTGGACTTTAGTAAAGCCTTTGACGGCGTCTGCCACAGCCTTCTCCTGGAGAAATTGGCGGCTCGTGGCTTGGATGGGTTTACTCTTCACTGGGTGAGGAACTGGTTGGATGGCTGAGCCCAGAGAGTTGTGGTGAACGGCGTTAAATCCGGCTGGCGGCCGGTCACAAGCGGTGTTCCCCAGGGCTCGGTTCTGGGGCTGGTCTTGTTCAATATCTTTGTTGGTGATCTGGATGAGGGGATCGAGTGCTCTCTCAGTAAGTTTGCAGATGACACCAAGTTGGGCGGGAGTGCTGATCTGCTGGAGGGTAGGAGGGCTCTGCAGGAGGGATCTGGACAGGCTGGATCGATGGGCAGAGGCCACCTGTATGAGGTTTAATAAGGCCAAGTGCCGGGTCCTGCACTTGGGTCACAACAATCCCATGCAACGCTACAGGCTTGGGGAGGAGTGGCTGGAGAGCTGCCCGGCGGAAAGGGACTTGGGGGTGCTGGTTGACAGCCGGCTGAACATGAGCCAGCAGTGTGCCCAGGTGGCCAAGAAGGCCAACAGCGTCCTGGCCCATATCAGAAATAGCATGGCCAGCAGGAGTAGGGAAGTGATCGTGCCCCTGTACTCGGCACTGGTGAGGCCGCAGCTTGAATACTGTGTTCAGTTTTGGGCCCCTCACTACAAGAAGGACACTGAGGTGCTGGAGCATGTCCAGAGAAGGGCAACAAGGCTGGTGAGGGGTCTGGAGCACAAGTCTTATGAGGGGCAGCTGAGGGAACTGGGCTTGTTCAGTCCGGAGAAGAGGAGGCTGAGGGGAGACCTTATCGCTCTCTACAACTACCTGAAAGGGGGTTGTGGTGAGGCGGGTGTTGGTCTCTTCTCCCAAGTAACTAGTGATAGGACGAGAGGAAAATGGCCTCAAGTTGTGCCGGGGAGGTTTAGATTGGATATTAGGAAAAATTTCTTCACTGAGAGGGTGGTCAGGCATTGGAACAGGCTGCCCAGGGAGGTGGTGGAGTCGCCATCTCTGGAAGTGTTCAAAAAACGTGTGGATGTGGCGCTTCAAGATATGGCTTAGGGAACATGGTGGCGCTGGATTGATGGTTGGACTTGATGATCTTGAAGGTCCTTTCCAACCTTAGTGATTCTGTGATTCTGTGAATGCTCAAGCCTCAGATTTACATGGAGAACTTCTGCAGCTAGCTGGTAGCCCAAGGAGAGTATTCACCACATGATGTTAGAGAGGAAAGTTTGGGAGAGCAGTTCTGTCAACTTCTTAAGACTAAAAGTAGTTTTAGTCTTAAGGCTAAAAGTCTTAAGTAGTTGCATGACCATATCTCAGTGGAAGTATTCATTTTTTTATGTTCCTCAAAAGGGAACCATCAAAAAAGAACAACAAAAAAAGAAACCATAAAACTACACAACAGAGACTGAATCAGTAAACTCTGAATCATGGAAACTGTTCCAAGTATATAGTTTTAAAGAAAATTATGAAATGAAAGAAGTAACTGCAATTTAGGAATTATCCTCAACTGTTGTAAATTAGCATATTTGCACCGAAGTCCCTAGACCCATGCAAAGAGAGGATGAGTTTACTCCGATTTCTTTTCAAAAATCCATAAAATATTTCCCAAGCCACTGAATAAATTAACATACCTTTTTCTACTTTTTAAACAAACATTTTGATTTTCTTGTACCCTAGAAATCCTTTTACCCTAGAACCATTAGTTGTTATGAAACCTCTGTAAAATAAAACAAATGAAAAGTTACTTGTGTGATAACCGATTATATCCTTCAGTTACTGCTGCCTCCAGCCTTCCTCACCACTATTCCACTTCCTCACTGCAGAAAAGCAAGAGCTGGTACTGACTACTGTAAATTAAGGATATAGCCAGGCGTGATTCTATCCCACAAGGCAGCAGTTCAACACTAGCATGACTTTTTTGACATCAGAGGAGCTATACAAGGCTAAAGCTGGTGCAAAGGTGTGGAGTCAAGTCTGGCATTGCTACTTTTCCTACCAGGTACGATAACTGCTGTGACAGAGAGTTCACAAGAACTTCTTTAAGAACTAAAGAACTGTTACAGGCAAGCCCCTGATCAGAAGTGGGCAAGGTCAGGAAGATGGAAATCCAGCACTGAAGAAGTAGTTATTTAATGTAACCCATCCAAATGCTTTCTTTTAACTTCTACATTCTCTTGTCTTTATTGTCATTCATCATAAAAGAAAATTAAAACCGTAAGAGATATTACAGGAGACTCAGAGATGGTAGCCTAATTCCGGTATTATCCACACCTAAGTCAGCCTTCATTTTAGCACAATTAAATTGAACAAAAACTTCCATGGCATAGAGGCATCTTTCTGTACACCCCAGCACAGAACAGACCAGATGTGTTTATTAAAAGCTTAAAGGCACATCTAATTTAACAGCCACAAGTTCTTTCTGGCCATACTTTTGTTGAGACTGATTTGACACCTGCTGAAGATAACAAAGATTTTCCCTGACTGTAAGGGGAACAGGTTAGACCTAATATTTTTAAAACAAATTCTTCAAGTTTCTTTTTAAATAGATTACCTAATATTCTCACAAAGAGAGTAATGAACTATTCACATGTAGATTGCTCTTCACAGAATCACAGAATCATTAAGGTTGGAAAGGACCTTCAAGATCATCAAGTCCAACCGTCAGCCCAACACCACCACTAAACCAGGTCCTGAAGTGCCACATCCACACATTTTTTGAATATTTCCGGTGACGGTGACTCCACCACCTCCCTGGGCAGCCTGTTCCAATGCTTGACCACCCTCTCAGTGAAGAAATTTTTCCTAATATCCAATCTAAAACTCCCCTGGAGCAACTTGAGGCCATTTCCTCTCATTCTATCGCTAGTTACTTGGGAGAAAAGACCAACACTCACCTCACCACAACCCCCTTTCAGGTAGTTGTAGAGAGCAATGAGGTCTCCCCTCAGCCTCCTCTTCTCCGGACTGAACAACCCCAGTTCCCTCAGCTGCTCCTCATAAGACTTGTGCTCCAGACCCCTCACCAGTTTCATTGCACTTCTTTGGACACGCTCAAGCACCTCAACATCCTTCTTGTAGTGAGTGGCTTCTTTAGCTGCTTCATCCAACACTGACCTGATGAATGACTCTATTTGCCTAAATAACCTAGAAGGTTTTTTTTCTTCCTCTTTGGTTATCCAAAGGCTGACAAGGAGGCCCCAAAAACAAACATGAAGCATACATCCCTACAGAAAAATTGTAAACACTCGGCATCACTTAAGAGGACACAGTAAGTTAAAGAGGTCACACAGGCTAAAATGGGGGTAGGAGGTTTTTTTCAGCAAGGCGTGAACTAGGTATTATCTTCCATTTTCAAATCTCTAACATTATAACATTAGAATAAGAGTACTAAAAGTTTCCACATTTAAGAGAAAAAGGGCCTCAAAAACGCTCAGCAATGCCACTAAGTTATGCATGCACAGTTAAGATACCCACACACATAACACAGACCTTCTGATTTCAGATAGAAACCTTGACAAATGCTTTCCATTGCAGCTAGACAGTTCAGATTCCAATATGCAGTCAACAGAAGACGGTGAAAATGTAACAATAAAAGCTTTAAATGTTTAAGGTATAAGAGAAATGTCTTGAAAAAGTATAAATGTTATCAATATATTGTTAAAAATCTAATCACCCATCCCTAAAAATATACCAATAACAGGATTTTCAGAGTCCTGTTTGTCACCCTTTTACAACCATATTTTGTATGGGCATAGGCAGATGACATGGATGAACCATATTCAGATGAGGTAAGCAGTATTATGTTTGTACAGCCACGTGACCTGGACACCAGCACTACTCTAACCTTTCCTTTTCTTTGCTATGGCTGGATAGAATCAATTTAATGCATTCTTGTTCACATAAGACCAATGGCAGGTCTACTTGCCCAGCCTCACTTCAAGAATTAATTATTTTCCCAAATAATATCTCAAATTCTCTGCAACCCTGCAATGAAAGTTCATTGCACATTATTTTTTGTACTTCTATCATTCTTTATGTTCACTAAGTGTCAGTGTTTTCTCCCAGTTGGCCACTCTCCAAGTTAACGTTTGTCAAGTTTTGCTCAGTTATACACTACGCTTTTTGTTTTGAACTTCTATGGCATGTCTCTTTCTTCACACCATTCCTGAGTCCAGGAAAGGTTTTCTAGCAAGCATTGCCTCCTTTCAGAAAGATAATGGTTATTCTCTTTTCCAGAGTCTGAGAGTTTCACATTGGTGACCTCATTGCCCACCTCTGCAGCTATTTTGGCACATGAAGGTTTCATCTCTAATATTGACATTTCAAATTTAGTTGCATTATCCCTGTCGGTAGCCCAACCAATCCATGTTCTTTCTTACAAATGTACAAACAAGTTTTGTCAGGGCAGAGCTGGACCTGTAGACCTACTCTCATTTCAGAGAGAATAAACTTTTCCATCTGGGATGATTTGCACATATGGTGGTATAGTCTGAGTTTGAAACTCAGTAATCACAGCTGTGCAGTTCTGTTCCTTGCACATTTCTCACTCCTGCAGATGAGAAGTAGATAACAGTTGACAGAGAAGCCCCTTGGCCTTTCTATGATGTAACATCAGTAAACATCATCCAAGAGGATTCAAACACCCCCTTGTACCATTTAAAGATGCTTTTATAAACTTGGTATAATGAACCTTGGGAATGTTTTCCCTTTTTTTCTTCTTCCTGGGTTTTGTTTGTTGGGTTTTTTTTAAATAGGTGAATTACGGAGACATGGCCTCTGGGAAATAGACTAAAAGTAGAATTGGACCATCTTCCAGAACAAAATAATCGACACCATGCCTGCTAATGAAAACTTGTAAACTCATGAAAAAGAAACAGATACTTTGCTTTGCCTGAACATTTCTCTTTACCTTTTCTTTTTTCTTTTTTTTTTCTATTTTGTAGTGAGATATCAAGAAAGAATTATAGGATTTTACACAAGAAGATAAAAAGGACTATGAACCTAAAGTAGAGATCATCTGTTGCTTGTGCTAATGACTGCTTAGAAAGTGCACATTTTAAAACTCCTTTTTATTCTGTCACAGAATCATAGGGCAGTTATCTTTAATAGCCATTACTCAGACAGATATATAAAGAATATCTTATTTCTCTCACAGTCATTATCCTATCAAAGGAACAATCTTTAAATGCTCCGTGTCATTCACTTTAGTTTTTTTAAGGCTGACAACATTTTGAGTAAAGTGCTCTGCCGTTCATGGGAGGCGTAAGACCATAATGGGAGGATTTTTTTTTGCTTTTTTTAAACTGCTTGCAGTGTTAAAAACCAACTGGTGAAGAGGTGGACATACAGGGCGAGGCTTTATGAACTAGTGTAGCTATATTGACATGACAGTTTTACACCAGCTGAGCATCTGGTCCTTATGGTTATGAACGACAAGAGAGAAGTGGCTTTTCATGCCCCTCGTGGCAAGAGACATTTAAAGAGTAGCAGCTGTTCCACTTTCCCTTGGCTGATTTGGACTTGTGTTTTTTTATGAATCTGCACAATATGCCTACCCAAACACTATAAATATTTGCAAATGACCTGCTACACAACAATTTTGCCCTAATTTATGTTCAAAATTTTGACTGAATGAATACATCCACTCTCATTAACTAGCATACAGGTAGCAGTACTTACCTGTGATCTAAATGATGAATAGAGAGAATAACGCCTGAATTCAAATGGGCTTGTTTTAAGGTCACCAGGATAGTGAATTCATATTTATTTCTTAACTTCTGAAAAAAGATTTCTGCTGTTTCCGGAGATGCCTTTACACTTCTTGAAGTATCTAAAAGAAAAAAAAAAACATAACAGAAAAACACTCAGTATAAAATCTTATTTTACTTTACATCCTCAACTCAAAGAGTTTACAAAATCGCTTCTGAGGAGCACAATCAGGCAAAAGGAGGGACCAAAGTATTTTAAACACCAGCTTTTACATGCAATGGGAGCCTTTTCAGTGAAAGAGAACACATTTTCTAGGACACCCTAGGGCGGGGGGGGGGGGGGGGGAGTTGTGGTGTCTGTTTTTAAGACAGGGTCATAACTCTTTTACTTTCTCCATGGATGGCCAGATGGTACCTTTAATATCTTGTCCAAAATATGGACTCACTAGCAGTGAAGCACAGAGTGACAACGCTGGATATGAGCCTAAGCTGTGAAGTGCGACCTGAGCAACTTTTTAATGACTTCTACAAAAATGTTACGCTTAATAGCTATGCACAAATAATTTAAAAAGTAAAAAAAAAAAAAAAAATCAACAACGAGCAGCATCTCTTTAGGGAGAATTTACTCAGCTTTAAGTAATAGTTATAAATTAACTTAAAAACTCACCATCTTTCAAAATAGATTGTTGCTAATTAATCACTACATACTCCAGTGGTGCAGTACACTGCTGCTGCTTCTTGCACAGGTTGTCATGAACACTTGTTAGAGTAATTGCCCACACACAATAAAGATTTGGCTTTTAAAAACCACACGCAACCAAGACTGAAGCAATGTTTCTACTGAATTTGCATGGAACTTGCATAGAAATAAAAAGGCCCAACCTTAAGCCCTCTAGAGAGATAATTTACAAAATAAGATGTCAAATGCTAGAAAAACAATTCCCAAGGCTTTCCATAATACATTATCGTAGAAAAAAATTAATGTATATTTTTAATGCACAAAATCAATTCATTAGCATGTGTAATCAAGTGTGTAAGAACTAAATCAATTCACAAGCTTCATATTGCAATTTGACCATCCTGCTCTAACTCAGGGACACTAATTCAGGGACACTAATTCAGGGACAGCAGCAGCAGCCGGGAGATAACTGCAATAGAAACTCTGGTTTCTTCTGGCAGCGCTGGAGCTGAGCTCTCAAGTAAGTTTACACTGCTGTTCTTAAAAACAGGTTTGTTCATTAAGCTGTACCTATGAAGATGCTACTCTGCATTAACAGCAGTTTATTGAGGTGGATGGACCAAAAATATTTTTTAACCTGTGTTTAAGAAATGCAACAACCTGCACAACCCTGAAGTGCTAACCAAACTCCTGCTCAGTGTCACACCAAGCTGAATTTGATTCATTTTTTACAAAAGGGAATCCAAAAGACCAAAAAAGGCGGGGGGAGAAAAGATAATTTAAAGCTTTATTTTTTTGAAACTTCATGTCTTTTCTACGGTGGATTGCATAACTCCCTCGCTGTAGCAGACATCCATGGTATTTTAATGGGATTGTTAATAAATCATAAGGCAACTCAAATACAGTTACGTCAAAGCGTTCATTTTTAGCCAAGGGACAGTAACAGAGTGGAATGACATAGGTTTGCATGGTGGAAGATAGTTTATCTGCATTAACAGTTTCTAGCAATATAAACAATATACTCCCAAGACATGGAGCAGAGGAAGGACACACAAGGAACATATTCTCTAATCACGATCACAGGATCCCCACGCCCTGCAGCTCTCAGCAGCAGCTTTCCTACCAAGATACAGAAGAACACAGGAGAATACAGATGTGGAACTCACTTAAAAGCCTATAGAGTCAAATTCCTAGATGCAAAGCAGATCCTCCAACCCTGTTTGCCATGGTGGGGGGGAGCTGGGTTTCTCAGCTTAGAAAGCCCAGCCAACATCCTCTTCTATTGCAGGTTCACTACCACCAGAGCACCTACAGAGTCTGCTTTTGGGCACACAAACATATTACCTGTTTAGACTGAAAAAGAGAACAATCTCATTTTGATTAATGACAGAATATCTGACGAAGTATAATCAAACTGTATTTGTGTGCTGGTGTGCACAGTCAAAAGAGTGTCTGCCCTCGGGGCAGAGCTCCCCTGCCTGAAGGGCTTGCAGCCTCAGCAGCCTCAGTCAGGATGAGCACTGCAACCTAAGATAAATAAAAGTGGGAGAACAAAACCCAGAGCAAGCTGAGACCACTGGAGTGTGCAAAGTCATCTTGCTTATGTATAAATAATTGTTACTACTTTGTAACAACACTCTTGTCCCTTCAACAACCTTCTATACTTCTTTTAAATTTTCTTGGTAGAGATATTTCACTTTGACTTCAGTAGGCAATGAGATTATAGAAACCAAGCCTACGGAGTATATACCATGAACAACCCATGCTTTTTCAGCCACATTAATGCAGGCTGATTAATCCACCTGAAACGTTGCAGGAGTTGCTAGGAGAAAAGGGAAGGGTGGAGAAAAAAGGCTGTGAAGATGATTGCCACTTCATCATCTCCACCTCCCAGCCATTTATACGGGGCTGATAAAGCACATATCCCTGTGAACGTGATAGTGCAGAAGCTGCACAGGTCCTTCACCCAACAGCTGCTGTGTCTGGTCACTTCAGTCTCACTCTGATTTAGGGAGTGAGCTCACAGGAATCTATCGAGGCATTAAGGTACTGAATAGATACTATCAATTTCCATGGATGTATACTGGGGTTGGACACACAATGTTTATGGTTTAATGGTTTAATTTTATGGCAGGAGGAAAAGACAGGATGTATACATATCAAATTCACATTTGATGGGAAGACAGGAGATAGGAAGAGGGCTGAAGGGGAAAAAAAGTCAAGCGAGACAAAAAAGAGAAAGTCATGTCAGAATTGTGAGAAATAGCAGAATTGCATAAAATTCCCTGGCTGTTCTTGTTCTGTTCCTGTTGTCTCCAATGGATTTCTTTCAGGTTTCCCTTAAGATAATGAAATGGTAGTAAGAAGGAAGATGAGAAATGCAGAACAACTACCTTTTCCTAAGAACTCAGATTTTCCCTGCGCAGGTCTGAACCCTGGAAGACACTAGGGTGCCTCTCTGTCCCAGTTACCCTCTGGTTTATCCCTCTACATCGTTCCTAGTTTTAACTACAATCACACCCTACCAGTGGAAATCATAAATGCTTTATGCTGGAGGTAGAAAATAGTCTACAAAGTCTGTGCTTACTTAACAAAAAATAAAATCCACAACTTTTCAATTAGAAAGAAATACTAATTGTACCAAATTCCTGTGATATCTTTATTAGCAACTGATGAAAGAAAGTATATGCATAACACCCCTACCATTATACAAGGCCAGTTCCAATCACACATAAATAATTATCTCTCCTTCCTACATGCACTTTTATTCTAATTGGAGCTAGTGGGATGCAAACACTGTGCTACAGATGGCCTGTGCTTTAGTAAAAAAAACAAACCCTTGCCATCACATGGAGCTCTCCACAGCCCTCCCCGACCTTGGGGGGGAAAGAGGAGGGGGAAACGCAGAGCTGCCTCTACAGCTGCAAGGGAGGAATATTTTTTGAAGTCTACTCATGTCACCCCTGTGAATCATTACCCGATCACTAGGTTGGACAAGAGCTTTCCATCCTTTTATCTATAACACCTGATCTGGGTACCCTACAATCATTCATCACGACCTTACACTACCTTCCCATACACAGAGGAAAGTATCAAGACCTGATTAGATCATGCTGGAAGCCTTTATATTAAGACTATCGTCACATTAACTGCTAGAGTATTAAATTGCCAAAACACATGGTCACTCGCTTTTGGTATTGCAAATAGGTCAGTTCATACTTGCTGTACCAAAGAGCTACACAGCCTTTTGAATTATTACTACTCTGATGAAGCATAGCACCATTTGCTCAGGACAGGCACCAGGTGGATTTCTTAAAAAAAAAAAAACAACACTGAAAGGTCCTTGATCCATTAGATCCATTCTTTTTAAACTAACACAATAGTGCAAATCCCTCATTCCAATTGCCTTTGAACACTAGCAGTAGGTGCTTGACAGATGACCAGTTGTGCTCAATAAATACTGATTCAGGCTTGTTCTTGACATTTGGCTTCTAGTAATCATTTTAAGACCTGAGGTAAATACTTTACTGGAACTGGACTTCTTCCATAATAGCTTGGAGAATCAAACTAGTAGATCACAGATAATAATTTGTGGTTTCTGAACAGTCACATAAAAATCTCGTACTGTGAACATTTCTAAAACACAAAGCCAAAAGCATAAATCTTTTGATATTAGAGTGCAAAAATAAGAAGAGAACTATTAGTTTGAATGAGAAATTCATCTTTAGCTATGATACCTACATAATGGGTTTACTTTCCTAGAATATTGCAGGTGTTTGGTTTGACCACACCTTGACAATTCACAAACCCATAGCGTCAACATTCCATATTTAATTTATAGAAGAATGAATTTAAAAGTGACATTGAAAGAAACAAAAATCCAAAGTCCAAGCATGTCACACTCCTTGCTCAAGTCAAAGGTTACAGCATGGAAATGCCATCACAAGGAATAATAACACTCATGTGGTAACACATGCAACTGGTTTGAGACATTCAAGTTAGCAAAAGTACCAAAAACAACACGACAGACTAGGGGAGGGAGGCTGGAGGAAGGGAGAATTAACTCGTGCCGTACGTAGTTGGCAATGATAACTCTTTACAAGGCTACAGACAAACAGGAGGTGGTGGTCAATCTTCAGCTGCGACATCTAGAGATGATCAGCTGGCCACAGGGGCAGAAAACCAAATCTTTTAAGATCTAACAATGCAAAGCAGTCTGAAAACGCAGTAAAGAAAACCACTGACCATAAGATCTACGGAGAAAAAACTTAGTGGCTGCCTTCACCTCGCGCTTGCAACAGCCCTCACACCCGGGATGCATTTTCCCCTCAGAAATATTCTACAGTCAGAGCTTTGCAGCAAACACCAAAACCACACAAGAGATTCCTGGAGGTGTCAAGTGCAGACACTGTCTTTTCAGTTATGCTCATGAGATGATAATTACTGCACTATAACCAAGACAGTAAGTCTAACTTTCAACAGGACTTGCTCCACAGGTCCAAAGGCACTTCCACCAGTCTAAACTGGTGCTGCAGAAAGAGGCGGTTCTACCCTTTGCTCAGTCACCAGCCTTTAATTCCTTCTCCTCATCCCTGTGGTGACAACTGCATTCATGCAAAAATATGAGGAACTGTATCAGACAACTGATCCAGTTTTAACTAGCCCAGACCACCTCCACCCCCCCCAAAAAAAATGTTGGAATCATCCATGAACAAGTTACTGGAGGTAAGCAAGAAAGATTCCATACACAGCACCAGCAGCGTACTAAATTGTACAGTGGAAAGGCTACATACAAATATGGTCTAGGACAAGACATTCATGACAGATGTTTTCCAATCCACAATAAAAACAAACAGTTATTAAATGGAATGGATAACTTGTCTTAGCAAAGGGTGTGCTCTTGATTTTCTGAAGTGCATCTAAAGCTAAATGTACAGTATGAATTGAATTATAAAACGAACTCCTGCAGAAGAGACTTTGAAGGAGGCATCCTAATTAATTGAGCTCCACAGTTTGTTTCATGTGCACAGAATCAGCTTTTAATAGCAGCATCTATAAATCAATTCTTCGTCTGGCTGTAGGTTTGCTCAACTATCAAAATTAAATTCTAGTGGCTTGTGAGAAAAAGGAGAAGGGCTGCAGGCTAAAAAGAGGCTGAAAAATGTAATAAGGCTAGCTCAATTTTGTTTCATTTTCCTACACTAGTTGGGATCAGTGTCATAAGCATATATTCACATCATGTCACTTCCTCATATTAAAATTGTTGGCTAATCTTTTTCTTAACTAGGGTTTTCGCACAGCCTACAAAGGGCAACAATATCTGAGATTGTTTACTTTATATTGTTCTTTCATTTAAGTAACCAACGTGGGCTAAGCTGCTCCCAGCCAACGGGGCAGCATGCAAAGCCAATCCAAAAGCAGAATCTTTACAAGGTTGAAAGGGTGCAGCGGGTTTTTAAGTGGCGCATTGTGCATTCAAATTCAGGAGTTGCATTCCTGTAATGAAAACTGAAGACAGAAAGAAGTAAAACAACCTTTATTAGACCAAAACCACCCTGCTAGACATGTTACGCTTTAGATACTTCAGTGGGAAGGATGATTGGTTTGTCTTTGTTGTTTTTTTTTAAATACACCTGACTTTATTTGAGCTGATACATAAGATGCTGGTTGATAAAACATTTTGACCTACTTGTCCTATCCATTTGTTCATTCCCTTCTCATAGACTCCCAGTCATGGATACCCCACAAACTGTTTAGGGGTGATACCCCACAAATTGCCCTTGTAGTTTAGACGCCACCGCAGTGACCACAAATTCTGTGTGCCTCCCTTCTTATTTCCATTAAAGAAATGCCTCAGCAAGGATGTATGCAGAAAGAACTGCAGTGGATAGGAAGCAGAAAAAGACGAGGGCAAAATGCACTTCAGCTGAAACTAAACAATCGAAACAAAAACTGACTTGAAGCCAAATCATTAAATCAAATAAAAACAAGGGGGGAAATGTCACAGTTTGTTCTTGCAGCATTTGGGGAGGTTCCAATTGCCGTTGCTTGGTAGCTTTCTCTATTCTGAATGTCAACTAGCTTTGGTGTGTCATCCAGCAAGGGCTTTCCTCCAGCTCAAACCATATGCAAAGTCCCAGGAATCACAATGGACTGACACAGGAGACTAGAAGAAGGACCAGTCTCTGAATACACACATTTGCCCTCCCATTATATTGCCTGTTCATATTTATATCCTCAAAAAATGTTAACCATATCACTTCTGGCCAAAATTCTGGCTCACCTACAGGCTCCATACTTGTGTGGGTTTTTGTCACAGCTGAGAACACAAACCCATTGTGATACAAGAGGGGGGAAAGGTACTGAGAGCCTGGGCACATATGCTTGAATACAGCTGCAATACTTCTGATCTGAAATAACCAAATCATTATTAAGGACATAACTTGCTTGTGTAATTGGGAGTAGTTTGTGCATTTGCATAAGTAATCATGATTTCATTCAAAGTGTTCTGTTTGTAATGTTTTCTTCTCCGTGGTCAAATTTCCCAAGGAATTTTTGCTTGGCTTGTTAAGCCTGGGGTTTTTTTTTAACTTTTTTTTTTTTAAGCTGAAGGAACATTTAAAAATGTCAACTACGCAAATTAAATTAAAATAGAACATATTTAATAGGGGGAAAACCTTCTACCTGATAAAATAGAATGGGATAATTGAGCAGCAGCAAGCCCTCAACCATTTCTGCCAGCTCCTGGCGCTGACTTGGATGACTCTCTAATAAAGAGTTTGCAAACCCAAGACTGTCTGGGGCCAACTACAGCAGTAATGTATTATGCATTCACTGTAAATTGACAATAATACCACCAAAATCTGTCTAGAAGCATTCTGCAAAAGAGATGATACAACCCTAACTTGGGAGTGATTATACTAGTGGCTGGGTTAAGTCTCTGAGCTTATGTACCGGCTGCTTCTAGAAACCAAGGAAAGTCACATCAAGCTGAATCTTTCTGTAACGCTAAGCTTACCTTCCCACAGCCCAGCTACTGCCTTCCCCTGCTGAAACCACCTCCTTTGCATCCCTGAGATTCTACAAAACAATTGTTCGTGTCCTAGCCACTAAAATGCAATCAAGCTGTTTCAAAGCATGGCCAAACCGCTCAGACGATCTTGAGATTGGGGCTATGAAACCATTCTTTGTGGCACACACGTACTTAACTAGACCATGCTGCGTGGAATGGCGAAGGTGAATCTTTCCTTCCAGCCCACCCACCTACTGCCCAAGCCGAATCCAACTGCTTTGGTGAAGCTGTCAAATGAACAGTGCAGCTGCTCAGCACAATTCCCCATCTGGATCACAGATCAGGGAAATGTCCCTTCAGTGGTGGTGTGTCTCAGTGTGTCAGCAGCACAACACAAACAGCCACAGACAGCACCTTTGCTTGGTTAGTAGATCTGTACAACACAGGGAAACAGATGCAGAGAGATCAAGTGGTGGGTTTACACCACTATAAACGTCCATTTGAGCATCAGGACTAGGTACCACAGCTCTCAGTCTCAGGCTTGATTTGCCAGACCACAATGCTAAGACACTTGGACATCTCTCATCCTCTCTTTGGCTGTGGTCCCTTCGCAAGGTAAAGCAGCCCGGCTGCAGCACCACAAGTCTCTTCCTCATATATGTAGGGTCCATGATGGAGAGTTTCATGACTTTTGGACTCGGTGTGCAAAAAGTAAATAAGTAAAGAGGTAAATAAATACAGAAAATGTACAAATGACTGTATCTACAATAGCATTTTTCTGACAATTTTTCAAACTTTTTGCAAGTGAAAGGATAAGAGACCTAATTGTAGGAAAACCTGAACTTTACACCTGTAGGGCTCCAGATTAGAAGTCTGTATTCTTCGCAGGAGGCTGAAGCAGCTGATTTGCTTAACAAGCAATCAGATCCTACCACGCTAGACTGTTACCAAAACAACTCCCACCAAACTGCCAAAGAACATGTGAACGTGCACTCCTGAACATTTCTGAAAGGAACATAAGGAATGTGCGCATCAATGCAAGGGGGAAGCACCATACAAAGGTACAATTTTTAAAGGCATACATGATACAGAAAACCACTGTTCCTTGCCCACAAGAAATACTATCCCTTTCACTGTAACGATGTCATCATGCTAGATACTATCACCAGGAGAGAGGGTGCTACTCAGTGGGGACCTATTACGCGACAACAAAGCGATGAAGATAAAAGATAACTGCTGTTCGTGTTACAGAAATTCCACCCCTAGGAAATTAAAATGTGTGCTCTATGGTACGCTCTGCCCCAGGTATTTATTATCATAATGCTTTCTGGTGATTTATAGGTTCCGGCTTATCAATTATATGATGCAATATCATTTTTGATTACCAGTTTTCCCTAGTCTATATTCCAACACTACTCTCAATTCCTCTTTAAATTCTGAAGACGCTTTGTACGCTCTTCCTCATAGGTAGTATCAGGTACTGCTACTTATGATGTTGTTTAGGTTTTTCATGGCCAATACCACTATAAAACCTATTATGTTTGAACAAGGACACAGAGGTAGCACAGAGTGGGATTTCTGCCTGCTTCTTTATTTCAAAACAGGTTCCAACTACATTTAAAAGGTTGCAGCTACTGTAGCTTTATAAATATATATGTGTATATGTACGTGCACACACTCACAGCCGTTTCAACACAAAGCAGTTTTCTAGAAGCTGTTTTGAGAACACCTTGAAACCTGTGGAGAAAATCAAGCCTGTCTTGCTTTCCTTGCTGCTGCCATCTGTGGCATATGCACCTAGTTATGCTTGGCTGCATACTGTCATATGAGCGCTTTGTGTCAAACTGACCTAACAACAAACAAAAAATATCACACCGAGAAATGCTGTTAACACTGGGACACAGATTGAAGAGCACAAGAAAAATAATGCATCACCTTCCAGCCCTATTGGTACTGTAATAAGGGCATGACACACATGAGAACTGCCAAAAGACTGAATTTATTTCCAGTCCCTAGTTGTATGGTACAGTCAGGATTTAAAAAGTTATGCAAGTCACGCCGAGGGGGAGGACAGGAGGAGGAAGCAGTGTTGTCAGCCTTTTCCAAATGAAAAAGCAGGCGACTGAAGGTAAACAAAGCCTGATCAATTAAAAACAATAAAGTACAAACTTAATGGCAATAATAAACTGTGCAAGCAGATTATGCTAGGTGTAGATCAAGCTAGATTACTTGAACTACACTCCTCCCAAAGATATGATACAATTCAGGCTTCTCAAATATATCATATTCCAGCAGTGAATCGTGTCATACAATGATAGACTGTAGAAGACCAGCATCCACCATGGCACCTCTGGATTAGGATCATGCTGGGTGTAGAAACTCCTACATCCTCTGGGCAACACACCACATCTCTCCCTCACTTGGTTCTCACTGTGTAAGTGCCAGTAAGACCTACTCATGGTCTCTGCTCAGTCATTTTCTCTCAAAACCTCCTTTTCCTGTGACAAGTATCCTGCTCCTGAGGACATACCACCTGCAGCTTGTGTTTCACAGAATCATTTAGGCTGGAAGGAACCTCTTGAGGTCATTTAGCCCTGAAGGGTTTAGCGTTTTTCCCCATTAAGAATCTGCTTCTCCCTCTTTGCAATGGTTTGGATCTCTAATCCTAGTTTTCCTTCACCTCTGGCTTTCTGGGGTATAACTGGTTTTTACCCACATTAGGGTTAATTTCCTTCAGCTCACCAAACTTCTAGGTGTTAAGGCTGAATTAGTCTCACACAATGCAACTGTGAGCTTAAGAAAGCATTAATATGATATCTGTCCTAATTTCCCAGATGACCACAATGATGTGGTCTGCATGAAAGACTAACTTCAGACACAAGGGAATGGTCAACAGTCATCAACTTAGAGAGCTCCAGAAAAACCAAACCTTCATCCCAACAGCAAAAACAGCACAGCAAGGCAGGGGGAAGGAGGCCACCACTGGAAAAAGATTACATCTGAAGCATGCCAGACACATCCAACAACTCTGTTGCTAGCCACAGGTCTCTGGCAGCAGGCTGAGCAAAACAGCAGCAGATGGGAGGAGAAGGCTGGAGACTGAACCACAAAGAGAATTCAAGTACCAGTGGAAATGAGGGGGAAGTGGCAAAGGGACCACACCTGAGGGTACAGAAGGGACACCCAAGCCACCAGTCTTACTGGCATTCTCAGAAAAATCTCTACTCACCTGATACCTGTTTTGATGTCAGGAAAAGAAAAGGTTAGAAGGATTTTGAGTCGGGAACATCAAAAAGAAGGGATACCAAGGAATACCATATGCACAACTATGAGCAGGGTCAGACAGAAAGTAAATGGGAGACTCAAGGTACCATTGGCAGAGGTTCTAGGGAAGCTAAGGAAGACCAGAGTTCAGATTTTCCTGCAATAAATTTTCTTTTAAATCAGGTATTAATGGAGTCCATGCTTCTATGAATGTGTCTGTTAGCCCCAGTGAATCAGCTACAGGTTTTAAACACATGCACAATTTATAGGCTTGGATGAGTTAAAATTAGAAATGCTTCCAAAACCTGATTTCTTTGCCCTTGTAGGCTTGTTTTAACCAAGTACCATTAAAATATACTTAAGCACACCAAAGAACAGTTTTAGGGAGCATGCAAAAGCACCAATTTGATTTTAATGTGTATTAGGTGTTTGATGCCCCTTTGTGTCTTTGAAGCTCTCTCCCTATACTAGAACAATTCCACCAGCACCCAGATTTCCAGAGTACGGAAAGACTTACAGGATCACCCATCCCATCCTGAACGTCACAAAATGACTACAACATAGCTAACATTTGCTAGATTTTTTATGTCATGCTATCTTCTACAAAATCAAAAGTCTGGAGATTTCCACCACTTCCTTTCGGTAGCTACTCCACAATCTCAACTACATCACTGTGAAAGTCTCCTTTTATCTTAAATCCTCTTCATTTATAGTGTTATTACATTATTTTTACCTCTAGCTCTTTGAATACTAAATAATTCCTTCATTTTAAACCTCTAAGAATCTTCTAATACTAGACACTTATCATACAACACTTTTGTCGTTGCTTGGACAAGCTGTACATACTCAAGTTCTTTCAAAAGCTTTCTTAGTAAGCCACTCCTTTTTACTGTATAATCAGGTTTGCTGTTGTTCTTTTCACTCCCTGTAATTCATTGATATTTTTCTGAAATGGAGAAACCCAGAGTGAATGCAATAACCCAGATGCAGTCTCAGTTTAAAAAAATTCAAGCTCCCAGATCTCTTACAGTATGCTTTCCTTATGCTTCAAACGCTAATGGTGTATGCAGGGATTCTTAAAAAGAGCATCACTGAGCAGGGTATGCAAGGTTTTCATCAAGTCTATCCCACTCTTTGAATGAGTGCTGAGCAAATCTGGGGACTGCTTCAAGCTGAAGGGATATTGGCCAATGTTACAGAAATCTTAAGAGTGCCTTTGGAACAGCCATGGCCCAATATGCAAATGCATGTTTAGGGAGTTATTAAAACACAGCTTATTGACCTCAGAACCACAAAAGTTCCTTTGGAACCTTTCTGGATCATTATGCAGCTGTATTTAAAGACTGGTAGTCTTCCAGCCATGGAGTTTAGGCTAGCACATGTCATCTTCTCTTCACAGGATAAACAATATGGATGTTACCACCATCTAATTATACTTAAATAAGCATTTATGCTGGGGAAACCGTATAAATGTTGCTCTATCTAACAGAGAGAACAACTCTACAACTGGAGGTCTTTTTCTTATTATATTCCCTCTATGTTTTCAGAGAGGGAAATTGCCACTCAAATTCCACAGAAAAGAGTTCTCAGTTATAGATTGCTAGCAGTATTGATTGTAATGGCTCCTTTGGAAACATTACAGCCTATTGTAGCAATGTTGTCACTGCTGCAAATATGTTAATCTGCTAAAATCCTTTTGAACACTGCCTTCAGAAGTCTCTTTTAGTCTACTCGTCGTTTTAGACCATGCCCATCACTTTAGCACCTTGCAAGAGCACAGAGTTGAACAGCATCTCCCAAGACAGCTCAACATAAAAGTCAGTTTTCTAAGCTCCTATTGCTCTCTGAAGTCATCAGGATCACACACCCCCAGAAAAAGTATGCACCAAAAAAAGCAAACAAAATATTGTTTAATGTAACAAATAATTTAAAAAAATTTTGTCGTAAAATTTTTGCCTGTTGAAAATGGCTACAGCTTTTTTCTCCACGCAAACATGGTTTAAAAGGGGGGGGGGGGAGAAAAAAGCAGGGGGGGGAGAAGGCAATTTACTCCCTGAATGGGACCATAACTTAAATAACATATTTGGTACAAGTTTGTTTCAAGTTTTAAAGTCCAGTAACAGCCACCTGAAATTCCTGAGTGAACATTCGTAACAGGTATTTATCATGGAAAACATGACAAGGCAAAAAAATTAAAAACTGAAATACCCTTTCTTATCACATTTCTTCTCAGCTTTTCCTGAGAAGAAATCTTTTGGACAACATTGAGATGACAAAATTAGTATTTCTTAAACATTGAGACAAAATTGGAGGAATTTAGCCAAAACAGAGGGACGGAAAAAATTCAGTGAAAAATCGTTTTTCACCCCTGCTCAGCTGTACGTTAGCAGTGCAGGTAGGAGAACAGAGCTGCTCTGTGGGTCTGTGCCTTGGCACACGACCAAACGGGACAAAATATAGGGAACTGAAGAGCAACTGCATGGACGTACAGTTTCCCCTGACAGCTATATATAATCTCCAGTTCTTATCCACTGGTTTTAAATAACTTACGAGCTGAGTTCTGTTCCTCCCTTAAGACTCTGTGGAAGCAGTGAAGTTAACCATTCTTGGAGTTATTTTTCCAAGCCGGCACCTATATGGAGGATACTGACTAGAAGACCCCAAGCAAGGTGGGGAGAGTGGGAAACCAATTTCCCAGATCACATAAGCAAACAGTAGGGTAAAAATGGGGGGGGGGAAACAGACATTAAGACTGATCTAGATGAAGAGAATTGTAGGAAATGCTGCTGTCCTCCCTGAAACCTCACTGGAGAATGAACCATGCTGCAGTCAGGGAAAAACCATAAAAAAAACATTAACCTAGCTAGTCTCAGCCACGCTTCGTGCCTACAGAACTATGTCACAGCAAAAGCAATTACATAAGGGTAGCAAGACCTCATTTTCCCACATCACTACCCTTTGCTAACGCAATCCTCCTCCAACAATATGGAAAGATGTGTTTGACAGCTACCCAGAAGAGTCACCGTACCCCCTTTCTCAGGGCACACATGCTGCAGGTGCTGGGCTCTCTCCAGCATGCAGGACAGATGCTGTCCTGCTGTCAACATCACATCTTCAACTTCAGCCGAGACCACTGCACCCTGCTACACTGCCAGGAGAGGCTGTCTGGTGAGCAGCCATTCACACTTGGCTACTCGTAACGGAAACATCAACATGGAGAAAGGCCTCCTTGGCCTCCACTCCTCTGACCACCACAGCACCAACTGGAGGTCTGGCCCACATCACCACACTGGCACCGTCTTCATGTATTTTCCTTCCATACATGACCCAGATCCTCATATCATACTCATCTTCAACTTTCCAACAAATACGCCGGGTTGAGCCTTGAGATACTACTAGCCTCAAGAAGGGTTTGTAATTGCAGTATTTTAATAGAGGCCTGATTGTAAAGGTGGGAACAAGCAAATGCAATTCTGTCTGTTACTAACCAGTATTAATTGTTTTGGGCAATGCTAATGTATAAACAGAGCATGGTTATTTGAATTAACCTGAACAACCAAACTCTCGTTAAAAAAAGTCTTAGACACCCGGCACTGTCCCAACAGAAAACAGATCCCCAGGGACTTCAATTTATTGCAGACAGTAGATGCAACCTGGCTGTGAAAAGCACCAGGTCGAGGCCATGAGAACACAATGAAAAATTACATTCCTTTAAATGGAGTCAAACCCTTGCTGATAAATAAATGCAGGTACTAATTCACTGCAAAAGTCGAAGTAGCAGCAGCTGGAGGTGTTAGCTGTCCCACCAAGCCCAGGCAAAGCCAGAGAAGCACGCTGCTTGGCACCTTCTCCCCATGGGATCTGGGCGGGTAAGGTGTGGTGCCTACACCAGCAAGCAGGTATTATTTCTCTCCCCACGCTGTAGCTTCTTCCAGAATCCATGCTCTTAACAATTTAACAGACTGAAAGGTGACCAGAGCCCATATCAAGACATACTGCAAGAGATGTGAGTACCAAAAAAATCAAAGCCCAAAGGCTATGGGAGGGAATATTTAATTTCTGTTTATTTCCTTTCCCTTCCCCAGAAATCCTACTGGGGCGGGGGGGGAAACACAGAAGACAAAAAAGAAAATTTTTGTAAAATACCTTTTCTTGAGATGAACAATGACATAATTTTTAGAGCTGTACTTAAAACAACTTTATTGCTCTACACATATACCTTTGTGATGCTTTATATGCCTAATACATGCTCTCAGCAACATTATTTATTTGAAACTTTTAGCATTAAGACAGTTACAATCCCCAAATGTTACAGGCCAACTTTTCTGTCATTCCTTAATGTTATTTTGTATCAGCTATGTACTAATGACTACATACAGGAATTACAAGCTCTTCTCTGGAAACTTGAGTTTCCTTGGCACCTGCAGTATACTAGGTCCCCATTCCTTTCCATTTCCCAGTTCTACCCTCTGCTGCACTATTACATGCATTAATCACAAGTCCAGAAGACTGAAGTTTTTTTCTTTCTAGAACTTTTTCCCCTTCTATTTTACGGATAAGCCAGCACGGCTGTAGTTAGCAAGCAACGCAGTCTGCAATACTAGGTGTATTCACCATCATCCAGCAGTGTATGGTTACGCAGTGGGTAAGGGCACCCATGTAAGTTCTCCACGCATGGCAGGTGCCTCAGCATGGATCAGAATGGGAACTGGATGCAGGATTCTCACGTACTACCTCCTTCTTTTTGGGGGCAGGCTCTTCAAGCAACAGACGCTTCCCAGACACCTCCTCTTGTTACCACTGCTAAGAGGAGGAGGAGGAGGATGCTGAATATTCAGCTCTTCTGGAGCTCTTCTGGAGCGAGGGGATGCCTTGTGGCAGCAAGCCCTGCTCTGCAGGACCCAGCCCAGCTCTTTGGGGCTCTCCTTCAATGTCCAGCCTGCCTCCCCAGCAGCACCGATCACGACACTGGCAGTGCCATATCACAACGGTTACTGTTTGCACGGGCACAGAGGTGCCTCTGGAATGTGGTGGAGGTGGAAGGGGATGGGGACAGCGGGGGGAAAGCGTAGGATGTTGTTCTAGGTATGCCAAAATCTGGATCTCTCTGGCTACCATGTTGTCATAGAGTAATTGCTTACACTGGGCACTTCTAACATTGAAAAACACTCCAGTACTTTGAAATTAAACTCAATTATTTCAGTCTTTCCCAAAACTAAGGGGTGAGGAGTTTTCTTTGTCACTCTGAAAAATTACAGGAATTTTTATTATCTACAGATGATCTCTATGCTGGAGGTCCCATGTTTTGAGGATTCAGTGATACTGAGAGAGAAACCAGCTTGCTTCCAAGACAAAAAAAAAGCTGCGGATAGATATTCACTCTGCAGTCAGGCATGCCAGTTGGCAACATTAGCCTCCTCTCCCTCAGCTGTCTGTTACTGCTCCTCTGGGAGATGATTTGGGTCGCGCGTACAGCTGGAGAAAGAGGATTTTACAGGACTCTCTAATCCATGTCACTGCAGTCAGCCAGGTTCGCTCCTGAAGCTGGCCGACTCGGCCATCAACAGACATGGAAACACTCATATGATCTCTTGCTTTGGAAAAGTTGTGGGGACAGTAACCTCTAGCTCCTGGGCGGTGACAAGCAGCTGGGAACAGTCATATTTTCAGCAGGCTCAGCTGGAACCTGGAGAAAGCATCTGTCCATAGTTTCAATGGCAGGTGGCAAGGAAAGAAGTGTGTGTGAGGTGCAAAGGCAATGTAAATCCTATTTCTATAATGAGAAAAAAATTCAGTTACATCTAGTTTTAAAGCTTTATTTTTAGTTCTTTTATTTAGCAATGTCCAGAGGTGACGTCATGGGCAAAAAACAGTGATCTTTCCAAAGGGATATATTTTTTTATATGTGTGTGTATATATACAGTAATATTGTTTTGCTAGCATTTTAAAATAATGGGCTAATGATCCAGTCATGCAGCAATATGTAACAAATCATTTACATCAAAAGGTCTATTTTAGGGGGTTTTTTTGTGACAGCAGTTGATGCCAGCAACCCCCAACCCAAAGAACATTAGTGCTGAGTCCTTCATGCAACCCATGGATACATTAAATCATTTCTTTGATGTTTTACAGCACATCTTATTCCCCATCAGAATACACCATATCTTGCCTCTAAAACTGTCCCTCCTCATCAAAAATATCCAAGTATTATTTATAGCCATATTAAGAGCTACATACCCTAACTGGCAGGCAAAAAGCTTATTCTCTTGATGAACTTGAATGAGTTCCAAGTTCTGCATTCAGATACACAAGCTCCCACATTTTTGCAACTGTCATGCCCTTTTTATTTTAAATACGTGTTCCTGTGCTTGTAACTATCTGACTGCACTCCTCTGTCCGCCCTTTAGCCACCTCTTTGAGGAGTATATATGCCTTCTGATGGGCATATACTTTCCTCACACATCACTTGGCTTTCATTTTTTATGCCTCTCATCGCTTGATTTACAACATACCTTCCACCACTCTCCACTGCTGCTGGAGGTGGTTAGAAGGTGTCTCCATTACTACACATAGACTCTTTGGACAAGGATAGTCCAATGCATAGTATTTGCTCTCAACAAAGACAGAAGATCCAGAAAGACTATCAAAATATTATATCTATAAAAGGTATATAATACAGAGCCTAAAGGGAAGAGGAAGGGTGACAAGGGTGACAAAAAGTCACTGCCTAGAGGAGAGCCCAGAGGAGACCAAGGTACTCATGCAGCCTTTATTTAGACTCTCACACCTCAGAACACCGTTTCCTGTTGCAAGTTGAAATACCTGGCTTCATTGGGACCTTGCATGTTCTTAATGTTACACTCCTGAGTGTAGACTTAAGTAAGTCAGGTATCTAACCATATCTAACCAGTATCTAACCCATCCAAAACCCTCAGCACCCTCCAGGCTCTCTTGTTGTGGTTTACAAATTTACACGGTTACACATGCAACAAGTGCTCTTGCAGCAACATGATGTTCATATTTGCAGAGGAAAGTGGCTACATCGACTTTCACCTCCACTCATCTTCTTGAGTTGTATTAAAGTAGCATATTTACAAAGAAAAAAATATAAGAATGACAACTGATATTTCTCCAAAAACCTTCTTCAAATATGTTAATTACACTCCAATCCACCCCACCCGATTTGGGCTTTACCTTTAGTGTCATCCCTGTTTTGCCAAGGGAAAACAAAGGTATTGAAAATTTCACTGCCTTATGTGAAGGGTCACCAACAGAGAGAAGTTTGCAGTGTAGATATTCTGACTTCTATTGTGTGCTCTGACCAGAAGAGGAATAATTTTCCTCTCAACATATTTTGACATAATAATATCTGCTCTTGGCTAGGAAGTGCTGGCAGATGTTCACATACAGAGACACTAACATTTTGGAAGACTTCCTCCTGTTTTCTATTCATAATTGTATCTTTCCACAAGCTACACTGGAACATTTTACAATTACTTTGCAAATCACATTTCACCAGAAAGAGAAGTCCCTGCAGCTAACTGGAGCCAGATTACAGCAGCATTCAGGTGCTACTATCCACTACAACCAAGGAGCACCAGGCATCTAAAAAGCTTTAAAATTCAAGACCACCACACCTAATCCTGCTGAGGTCAGTGGGAAGAGTTCTGTTTCCCAAGTCTGATACTTTCTATAAGATTTGTGCAGTGACAGAGCAGATTGGTACACAAAAAGAAAGTCCCACTGACTGCAAATTTCAAATGGCTGGAGTTATTTCTAAATAAGGAACCATATAAGAAGCAATCTAAATGCCCTTGAATAGACTGTAACAGACTGAAACTACCTTCAGAGAGTAACTGCTTACCGTGTTCTATGGCCTAGAAATATAAGTACCTTTGAAAATCAATTACACAAAGAAGAATGTCAGAACAGCCAATTAGATGCTAAAACCCTTGTATTGAAAATTGATGCTACATCTAATTAAGCAGTCAAAACTGACTTTTCACCTAGAAACAGAAGGAAAGAGACTATTCTGCTTTAGCTCTGTGTACAATTTTCCCATCATATGCCTTTAATTGTCTGTTACCTGTTGGCAGTTCAACCTGCCACTTTCATAATCTCTTTCTAAAATAAAGAACAGCATCTAGGCTTTCTGTATGTTTTAAGCATCTGTAAAGCTTTACACCAGTTGAGAATGTGGTCTATCAAAAAAAGGCAACATACTAAAATGTCACATATATATATACACGGTACAAGAAAAGATTCAGGATCTGAAGAAACCAAAGGGCAAAGGATCACAAGTTAAAGCTTCCAGAGTAAGTTCACAGATCATTTGAAGTCATTTGTGTCCTTTTCACAAAATCATTTGGGTCTATGACTAAGGCTTTAGCTGGGATAAGGAAAAAACACATAAGCAAAAAACAAATTTAAGTCAGCACGCATATATATTTGATATTCACACACTGCAAATACATACGTTAAGAGGCATATACATTGCAGCAATGTTCCCGTGGTGTGAGCTCTAAGAGCAGAACAAAATGACTAAGTGGACCCAGTGGTCTGATCAAGGAAGGAAATTTCTCTGTTTCTAAATGCAAGTTAGGAAATGAAAATCTGTTTGCTCAGTGAGGACCCCATTTACTATAAGAAAATCAACGGTCGTCTTATGCAAGCAGCAGGAAAAGTACCTCCAGTCCTGCAGGGCACTGAAGACTTCCCAAGGGACACTGAGTGACTTCAACTACCATTTAAACCCACGTGGTTTTGTCCTTGCTATTCCCCCAATTCCACTCAACAAAATAAAAAAGGTCGGTGTGAAAATTTAAACTCCTATCTCCTTTTGTTATGACTAAACTGGCAACCCATTGGGGGACTACATACACACATAATTACAAAGAAAGAGGGAACAACTTAAAAAATTCTTTAGTAACACAGTAATTTTTTTGTCCCAACACCGGGAAAATATACAGTAAATTATTCTTACAAACCTCTAATCTTGTTACCACTGAAGTCAAAGGGAGTTTTGTCTTCCCCCTCACCCCAACCCATTATAGAACAATGGGGCCTCAACTCAGAACTGTACCTTTAAAATTACAGCTATTTTGGACACGAACCCCACCGCCACACAAGCGCAAGCGTGGTGCCATTCTAAGCAGTCGCCCTTTTCATGGAGGACCCTGTTCTGCAGCTACAAGCCCACCACGAGTGTTTAAAACCAGCATGTGTCAGTGTTTCTGAACGCCTATGCCCACGCATCTCCACACTACTGTCCGTAGTGACACACACTGGCTGTACCGGGGAAGAACACCGCTAGAGAGATCACCTTAAAAAAAATAAATAATTTTAAAAAAGCCTTTGGCAACTATTAGCTTCTGATAAATTATCTCATTAATGCAAACATGAAAAAGAAATTCCCTTTCCAGATCTTATCTCCCTTGAATTATAACTCCTCTGGATGGGAAACATAGCCTCTTGCCTGTTGCACTAGAAATGCTTTCAGATCCGAGCTGAAACTCCTGGTGTGACACAAGAAGCCAGCAATCAAGTCCCCCTATTTTAAAACTACAGGCTGATGAGGAGATGTGCTTTTGCTCCACCAGATGTTGAGCCATATTCCTTGCTCTTGTTTAGTCATGTTTCTAAGGAGCATTTCATCATCTTTCAGAGAAGAGTTTTGCTTCTAAAGGCCATTTTTAGGCTTTTTTTTTTTAATTAAGATAAGAGTTTTTTCCTGAAAACACTCTTGACTCCAGCCTCATTAACATATTGGTACATTATTAAAGCGCAATTCAAAAATACCCTGAAAATGAGAAAGTGTGGGCAATGTAACCTATACCAATAAATTCAACTGGCCATTGAGAGTTATTTTACAGTCCCTTAAGAATTTCAATATAAGGAAGTTTAATTATTTTTAATAAACCTTCTAAATATATTTGTGAAAGATAAACAAGACTACTGTTTTATTTCTCTTCCCAACATGACCAAAAAAAAAAAAAAAAAAATCAGAAGCACTAAAAGAGACTAAAACTCATTCTTTGTTTCTCACGAGGAGTACAGTATAGAAGCTCACAAAGGCCACTTTCCCGTGGTGAAAAAGGGGTCATCTTATTTTCAGCCATCTGCCTCACTCCTCCGGGGCGCTTCATTTCAGCATTTTGCTCGATTCACATGAAACTTTCAGCGAGCATTTCCTTAGCTGGGGTATGGTTAGCGTCTCCCAAGTAAAGCAGAAGAGTGGGTGGTGCTATTATTCATCCCTGCACCCCACGACTCACAAAATAAGCCATCTGCCATCCCCGTTCCTGCTGTACTTTAATTAAGCGTCTACCAGTCAAAGGGAAAAAAAAGGGGGGTGAGAAAGAGGAAAAAAAAAAGATCGGGGGGGGGGAGGGAGAAGAAGAGTGGAAGAAAAGGAGGAAGGAAGGGAAGGGACCCCGAGGGCTTCAGGAGGGGGCCAACCCCTCGCCGTGGGGGGTGGCCGAGCCCCCCGTGCGCGGCGCAGGGGCCCGACCGACCGCGGAGGGCGAAGCGGGGAAGAAAGAAGCGGGGAAGAAGCGGAGAAGAAGCGGAGCGGGGAAGAAGCGGAGCGGGGAAGAAGCGGAGCGGGGAAGAAGCGGAGCGGGGAAGAAGCGGGGCCGGGCGGGCGGGGGCGGCCGTACCTGGGAAGAGGAAGGCTTTGCTCCCGTTGTGCAGCCCCGGCACCTGGCGCACGCCCTCCGCCGAGCCTGCCAGCTGTAGCTCGGACAGCACGTCGATCTGCAGCGAGGGGTCCACGCCAAAGCCTGCAACTGAGCCAGAAAGTGCCGTTACCCCACCCGCCGACACTGCAACTTTCCGGGACACCCGCCACCGCCGCGAAGCTCCCCCGGCCCCGCTCCCGGTGACCGCCCGGCAGCCGCCTACCTGGCCCCAGGCAGAGGAGAAGGCAGAGCGTGCTCGGGCGGATGCCGGACTCCATGGCACACCGATGCTCTCAGTCCATAGTCCCCCTCCTCCGGCTGCTGCGGGTGAAAAACCTCTGGGGCAGAGGCTGGTTCCCTCCCCGCCTCTCACCGGGAGGAGCGGACCCCCCGCCGCCCCGCAGCGCGCATCACGGCGGGCGCCGCGCCGCCCCGCCGCCGGCCGGAGCACACAAAGGCGAGGGCGGGGGGCGGGCGGGCAGCGCAGCCCTCTGCCCGCGGGCAGACAATGCGGGGAGCCCGGAGGAGCCCGGAAGGAGCCCTCCGCCGTGCGAGAGAGCGAGGCCGCGGCAGCCGGGAGGCGGGGGCGCCGCGCCCCGCAGGTCCCCGCCCCGCCGCCGCCAGGCGCGGCCCCTCGGCCGGAGAGAGCTGCTGCCGCCGCCCGGCTCCCGCGGGAGCGCCGCGCTCCTCCCCGGCGTCCAGCGGGGACAGCGGAGCCGGCGGGAGGGGCCGCTGGTTTATGCCGCGGCCGCAGGAGCCGCCCACCGCCTCCGCCGGGCCGGGCAGGGCCGGGGGAGAGGCACCGCCTCGCCGCCCCGTTCGTCGGGTGATGGCCGGGCGCGGAGGGGAGAGGGACCCGCCGTCGGGGTCTCCGGGATGGGACGTTTGAGGGGAGCCGCCGGGGAGCTCCGCCGCGGAAGGGCCGGGGACGGTGGCGGGGAGGGACGGGCTGCCCCGCGGCAGGCAGCGGGCAGGCAGCGGGCAGGCAGCGGCCGGGCGGCGCTTGCAACGAGCCCTCGGGGCGCTCCCCTGCCCGCCGGCGGCGCGGCCTCCGCATCTTGCTGTCGTCCTCCCGCGTTGAACTCCCATCCCGAGGTAACGCCGTCCGGGCACTGGCCAAACCTCAGCCTCATCTCTGAGCATGAATAAAAATAATTCGGGAGGGGGAAAAAGAAACCTGGACGTTTCCAGTAGTTGATCAAGGTGGGAGTGCGGAGAGGCTGCCGCCAGCGCGGGGCTCTGTCAGCCGTAGGTTCTCCTTCGCCCTGTCGTGACGGGCATTTTTACAGTATCGCAGTGGTCCTGTCCTCAGCTCCTCACCAAACCCTCCTCCCCTCCAGCAAGTGACATTTCTGTGCCTTACTTTGTGAGCCTACAAAGGGGGCTAAGAATAGCCGTACTCTTCCCTTTCATAGACTCCCAATGTGCAAGGCAGGAATGTCTTGTTGCCAGTTTGTCAAATTCTGTGGAAGGATTGGGGTTTTAAATTATTTTTTTTCCAGTTTCACATGCCTGTCAGTAAGACTCTGATGTCAGCTGGTGATTCCAGTATTGTTTATTGACCTCCCCCAAATTCACCCTCTATGATCTTTACAAATAATAAAATTTTTACAAGTAACCCTTACAAATCTTTCCCAGTAATGTTTCCAAAGGAAGGAATATTTATTATTCCAAAAGAAAGAGGGATTTTTTTTCCCTTCTTTTTTTTTTTCAAAGACAACCATGAGAGTCAATGGCAAATCTCCTTTCCATGCCAGATTAACCAACTGAGATCCCGAGCAACGTACAAAGCAAACATCTTCTTTCCTATGGAAAAAAAAAAGGGAGAGGAGTGTTTAAAGATGAAAGCAGGAAAATGCAATCCATCCCTCAACCCAAATCCACAGCGCAGGCATTAGAAGATAGCTCCAGTGTGTTCCACCACCCATGTCACCCTTGGAAGAGCAACAGGCTTCTTCTCCAGGTGGTGGAGACAGCGCAGCCCCATGAGAGGTGCTTTTACAGCCACTTCCCATTGCAACTGGCCTGAAAACCAAGAAAGGAATCCTTCTGCTGGTACCAGCTGTGTCACTGGTCACACAGCGTCCCTGGCATAGGCAAAGGACATAGTGACATCCCATCCTAATCGGCCTAGCACCTCTTCTGCACCAAGCTTTGTCTCCAGCCTGTTGGTGACGTGGAAGCGCGCTTCCGAACACACGGAATCTGCAGGCTGCCAGAGCAGTCTAAGGGAAGATGTGCTTCCTTGGGGGAGTTAATGGACGGCAGCCACACCTCCACGATTGTTTTCATGCTATTTCAATCACATTGGTTACAGATAACTGAACCAGAAGCAATGAATTTGAGAAGAAATAGATTCAAAATCTAGAGCAGTAATGGTGCATAATGAGCCCTACCGCCGGTTGAGTCAGGCACACAAGTGAACAAACCAAAAGAGGCAAATACCTGCTTTGAATTCTTTGCATCTGCCAGCAGCCGCTGACAACTTCCATTAGCTGGGGCTGCCAGAGTGGAGTAAGCGTGTAAATCAGGTGGTGTCCGCCCCTTTGATAACCCATTTCTCTCTCAACAGATCTCCAGGGAGGCAGCCGCTCATCTTCGTGTCACATATGTGAAAAATCACTCAAAACGCCATCCAACCTGCTTTATCTATACCGTCTTATATATGTGGAGCCCAGGGCAGACATTATACGTATTACACAGAGCTGTGTTTCTGCTATGTGAGATGTCAATAGTGACCTATTTCAGCCACCCAAGAAGTGAACAGCAAAATGAGAATTTCTACCAATAAAAGGCATACAATATTGATGATTAGATCTTTCAAATAGGTGGCTGAACCTAATACATATTTCCACCCATGGAATCACTTTCTGATCACTCTAGAAATATAGAGTTTCACAGTTTTTCTGTGCATGTCCCTTCTCAAATCTGGATTTTATGAAAATACCTAAAAGGAAATGCTTTTTATGGCTCAGTTGGCTGGAATGCTTTTCCCTTTAATGGCAAGCGTGTCTTTTAGCCAAGAGTTCTACACACACATCACCTTGAGGTTCACCATAACTACTCTACACATGGCAAAGGATGTCAGACGTAAGAAAATGGTATGGCATATACATATCTGTAAGAACCATGTATTGGTGACAGCACAATATTCCAGTTCTTTCTATATTAAGCAAGGTCTCTGCCTAAGGCAGCCCATTCCAGATATTAACCTTTAAGGCTCTCAGCAAGTTTCAAGGCTGTCCAGAGACTAGATGTCTCAGATACCCTTTTTTTTTTTTTTTTGGTGAGCTATATCTGATCCCTGCTGAGATAGTTCTGATGCCTATGAATGCTAGAGGTGGAATTGCTCGAGGAAACATCTGTAGGCAACAAGACTAATCTTTTGCACTGACTATGGGACTTCTCCTGTGACTTCCTTTAGAATATCACCTGGTCATAGGTATTACCACATCTACAATGAAAAAACCTTCTCTTTAAAAAACCTCTAGGATGAAATGACATCCTGTAAGTCCACAGCAATGGATATGTCAGCAGTACCACACGTACAGCTTGTCCAAGTATAAGTGAAAAGGCTTTCTGAGGAGCTGACCTTGGACTCAGCCACCGAATCTCCTGGAAGCGGGAATGGCCCTGGCAGTGATGTCCCTGCCTGACAGGCAGGTGAGCCTGCCATGCTTTAGTCACACGAGCTGGAGCGCACTGTGTAGCACTGCTTTGATGCTCTGTAATACAACTGGCTTCTGTACAGTCTTCTGGTCATCAGTGTTTCAATTTCAATGAGATTTTTGGAGGAAATCGATACCATGATATTGACACTCCCACCACCACCAAAACTACTAGATCCTAAAAAATAAGTAGGTCTTCTGAATAATGACACATATTCACAACAATTTTCATGCCAAATGAAGAGTTTAAGGGCTGTGTTACAAGCCCCAAATTCATGAATGATTTTGTTGCAAAGGAAATCTCATGTTAATTACACCCATATTAATTATATGCTATACACTAAACTGAGTAAAGATCTTGAAGCATGCAGATGACAACCCTGCACTGGGAAAGTATTACCTTTCTTACCACAGCTTATCTGGTATTATTTATTTTTAAAGAAAAGCATTAATATTTTATTAACAGTAGTTTTACCAATGTATTCCTATGCTGGAACCTGGAGAGTCCATATGAATTTAAGAAATAAGTAAGGAATTGTCACTGACCTACTTATAAAACACTGATGCAACTTTTTTTCTGAGAGTATAGAAAACAGTCTTACTTATATTGCAAGATACACATAGTTGTTTATTCAACATTATAGCTTTAATGCAGCATTTATATGGAAAAATATTTGTAAAACATGATGTTCCATAATTAATACTTTTTGAAGTGTAACAAGGAGAATCATCTGTTGTCATAGAAAAGCAGGTTTTTAATTTGAGTAAATTTGATACTGCTGGGGATGAGGGCTTTTATTAGTTACAGGCAGGGAAAATGCAGGCAAATTATGCTGCGGCAGTTTCTGTTAATACCCTTCAGTGCGGCCTTCTGTCTGCACCATTATATCATTTTGATCCAAATTTTCTGTCTATGAAAAGTCACATGTAAGGCCCATAGAGTTGTGTCACGTGTAAAATGCCATGTGGGACTAAGGTGAGACCACCAAACTAATTTTCACTTGTTTTCTAAATGATGGCTTCAACAGAGAAGCTCAGATGCTGTTCTTGAAACCTCAGGTGTTTATTAGAGAGCTTTTTCTTGCCAGCTTCCTGACCAGATCTGGGTCCTTCTCCTGTGGCACCCTCTCCCTCCAACACATACACATGCCTATTTGTTTCTATAAAGCAGGTGATTCACTTTTGCTGTGTTGCTAGCTCCCCCCTTCCATAGTCTTCTCTTCCCGATTCCCCACATCCTTTCTGCTCTTTAGCAGCTTTCCCTGACACAGGTGCTCTCTCTCTTCCCCCCTTTCTCACCCACAAACGTGCACGCACACCCACTCCTTTGCACATCTTCTCTTTGCAATTTGTCGGTCTTGCAGCATCCCCCAGGTGAGAGCCGGTATTAGCGTCCTGCACGCTGCAGGTTTCCCGTCTCAGAAATGCACTCTGCCTTTCCGACCAGGAACGCCTCGGACAACTTGGGATTTAAATACAGCGCTTGGCTAAGACTCAGCGGGGACTGACAAAATGACTAAGCCACACACCCAACCATGACAGTACCAGCCCAATGAAAATGCCTTGGCATCAAAGGCTTTCCTCTCAAGCACGTGTCAGCTGAAGAGACATCAGCCGAAGAGCCATACCACCCATTTTAGGTGCAGTTGGGAATGTTTCGTACAGATCTCATACTGCCCCACTTGTAACCGCAAAAATTACTTACCATCAGAAAACAGAGCTGTGAAACAGGCTATAGCTATTTAAGGAACACACTTTACGTCTCTCAAAGTTTCACATCTTCCTGGGTTTTTATATCATCTTCACTTGAGGATGCTTCACATCTTGCACCTGAGGTTGCAGCTTTGGCAAGTGGACTGGTGCAGTCAGCAGTGGAGAAGCAACACCAAGAGTGTTGGAAATTACAAGGTGGTTGTTAAGGCTGCATTCTTCTGGGCGCAGAAAGAGAAACAAACGGAGGCAGTTACATCAGTGAGAGGTAGAGATGAAGGCATTTTTCAGAAGTTTTCCCAAAGATTCTTGTTTGGTTCAAGGGCAAGGAAGAAAGGCTGGAAGTGCAAGCTGCGCTATCTTTTTCCCAAATTTGAACCTTGCATCTTCGAAGTTGCAAGGTGCCCACATTAATCCTCCTTGCTAGAGTCTCGTTTTTTATACTAGCTTTATTTTCTGCCTCCAAGAGGGTGCACACCCCTTTGATGTAAGGTAGAAGTGATAGACTGCCCTGCTGGCAGCCTTCACACATTATAATGCCTAAAAATGTCTTTTCAGAGAAAATGTCAGCTAGGAGTGCTGGTCTTGTATTTGGTGCGTGGAACCACATGAAGTAAGAAGAGGATAGTTCATGATCAGGATTTAATTATCTCAGTTTTGTCAGTCCAGACCGCAATAGCAATTAGGCAAGATTAGAGTTTGACCTAAGTGTGCTCTGTGTTTTGATCATTTTGCCATCCCCTATTAAAAAATACATCAGCATATCCAATCACAAATATTTATGATAACAAAGTTGGCATGGCAAGGCTTTAATCTGGTATGTTTTACTCTTGTAATAAAGAAAAAAAAATGTACACAGGCTGCACTGGAGCCAACACTGGCCTGAGTACAAGTCTCTGAAAGAGGGTGGGTGCAATTTTTTTCTTTTTCCACGGCCTAATGTAGTACCGTAATTCCATCTGCAAGTACCAAAGTGGAGAGGGGATTTCTGATAGTAGAAGACTTTCAACTGTAGAAAACAAAGGGAAAACAAAATCTAGTAGCTGAGAATCAAATCAGAACAAATCCATACTTAACAGCAGAATTTGTTAAAGATGACAAGAGGCTCAATGAATTCTCCAGGCTTTATTTTCATTAAAAGCAGGTGCCATTTTAAAGAACATGCTGCTCTTACAGGTTTGACACAGACATTAGGGAATGATGCTTACAGCTTGCTGTGGTGTTCGGAACCAGTGGAGAGATTCCAGGCAACCCACCCCCAGACCCGCTCACTTGCAAAGAACGGCAGACACTTGTGGTTCCGGGCTCTGCTTTCCTTCTTGTGGGCACAAGCTGCCATATCAACAAATGCCCCAAATCCAACATAATTTCAAAGAAATCGAGTCTATCTGGTGTGTCATGAGTGCGACTGCAGTGGCACAGAATATTAATACCTGTCATACAGCCATTTAATTTTCAGTTGAGCAAAGCCAGATTTTGGCTCTTGCATTGTAGAGAGAGGAAAAAAATAGTTTCAAACGTGCTTGTGACCTAATGTAGTCTAATTACTTCTGCAATATCAGGAGAGAAAGTATCACAGAATCTCTTACACTGCCTGAAAAATAATAGGCTTTTCAAACTTGATCTGTACAGTTTTCATACCCAAAGACGTATTATTGGGCAAACTGGAATAGGTTCAATGGTTCTATCAGTCTATCAGATAATTAAGACGACCTTTCAGCAGTGTAGCATTGTATAGTACCATTAACACATCATCAAACTCCAGTTCTTAAAGGACCTTGGATCTCTGCTTCCTAGAAAGAAACATGTGGAAGAAAGGGAACAACCTGGGTGGTGAGGAGCCTGTCTACACTTCGGTGCAGACACCTAAGCCATATCAGCCTCTTCCGCTGGGAGATCTGTAAAGACTCGTTAGCTCAGATGCTGTGGTGCTGGGACATGGCGGGTGGCTTCTGGACCCGAGGAAGCAAGTTTGAATGGCGCTGCATTCTGGCATGGCAAAGTCAGGTGATTTCTGAACCCTGCTTCACTGTGGAGACTAAACGTGCCGTGCCAGTCTCACCAAATCTTCCTGTAACTGAAGGGAGACCTCGTTTGCATCATCAGGAAGAAGAAATGCATGCTGTGCCTTGGCCATGCTTCATTGGATTAGTCCTACAGATGTCATAAAAGAAAAACCAATTCCAATGAGCCAGACCCAACATTCTGGTAATAAATTTGATCAGCAATTCCAGAGTGTAAATGTATACCATGCATTTTAAAATTTGTATGACTTTAGCATTGCTTTTTAAGCCAAAAAGAAAAAAATTCCCCGTTAGTATAGTTAAATCATTATTGGACATGATACTAAACAAATTCCATTATTCCCTTTTCTGAACAAACAAAAGGAAGAGAAAGATTTGAGCCCACATTTTCTTAAAAATTAGCATCTATAGACAAATTCTAACACGTATTTTTGATCCCACTCCTTGTCCCCCTAATAGCAAAAATGCACATAGGGCTAGGAGGACCAGGTTCAAGTATCTGCTTCATCTGATTACAACATATGCTTCATCCTGGCTTATCTCTATTGCTAGCGAGCACCCAACTCTTGAGTTATTTCTAGCAGAAAATTACTTCACCGTAAAATGCTTGATTAGTCCTAATCTAAGTGGTCTGTTTTTCAAAAGTCTGAGCACTAGACATTTCTTATGAACGTCACTTGCAGTTTTACTCCGTACTTGTTCAAGCATATGTAAAGCTAGAGATCCCATATTTTAACGTACCTGCCTGGCTGTGCGAGTTAGGCTGTTAATGGGGACAGATGACTGTCAATAGCTTCAGTACCCAACCACTGATTTTAGATGCTGTGAATTCCTTACATTCTTGGTTTTGAATTCTAACACCAGTGTAACCTTCAGAAACAAATTAAACATCTAAAATAACATCAGTGGTTTCTTTTTAGATGGGGAGAAGGATTCAGGAGCCAGGCATGCTAAATCACAGATGTGTAAGTAACAGAAAGGTACAGAGATACAGGAGGGGAGGGTTACTGGTGGTTGAAAAACCAGTACCAAGAAATGAAGCAGCTGTGAAGAAGAGAATATAAAAAGATGTTCAAGGATGATCAGTTTTTCTAGAGGAGGGTAAAGGTAGGAGTTGAAGTGTGCCACCTAAACCATTGAGGGCAACTCAGGGTGTGTAGGAGAAATTGACTGTTAGCACATAAATTCTAGATCCTAGAAAAACAAATCCAGTGCTGTAAACACACCACATACCTGTGGATCCAAATGAGTAAACATGAAGAAAAGCTATATGTAATGGAGTTCATTAGCTTAGTAACAACAGGGTTTGGTTCAGAAAGTATGATCCCGTACAATAAATAAGATGAGAATAGTTATGATATCTGTATTTACATGGATATTTCCCTTGAAGCTGACAGAATTACACGTATGGGTGAATGGAAGCACATTCAGGCTAAATAATTAAAGCTATATGCAAAATATCAACATTTTAAAAATAAAATATCAGTATTTAAAACAGGACTTTTTCTTCCAGAGAAACAATTATTTTTTAAAGATGTGATTCATAACTTTAGAATGGAAGCTATTTATAACCTGTGCTTTAGCAGGTCTCCACAGTTCAGAACAAAGAAACAAGGGAAGGCACAGGATAATTAAATGGTAAAATTCAAGCATTAATTTTGATCTCCAAAGCATCTTTCAGGAATGGATACCCAGTTAAAGCAATGAAAATAAAACGGAAGCAGGCATTACTCACACAGTAAGATGAAGCTCAGAAAGTACACAAAAACAGTCAAACGCACAACGTCAAATAGTAAGTGATGCAAGTAAGTCACGTATGGAAAGATGAATATTATACATAGGCTTATTAGACTGCTAAGTGTAAAGGAAGAAAGCACAGGGTGAGAAAAGATTGCAGTGAAGATAAACAAATTATTTGGGTGTCAGAAAAGAAGGGCTGGGGGTGAATCTTTACTCTGAAGTTAGATGTAACGATGTGAAAGCCCTGTTGGATAAAAGATATTAAAAATATCAGTGATGTAACAACTCCAGAAATACATGTTCCAATAATTCATGGTACCAAATGGAATTCATTGTAGATTCTGAAGAAATCCTAAGAACGAAGCACAGTTCTAGCCTACCATAATTTATCATTAAAGTTATGTAATTCATCATTAAAACAGGCACTCTGCTGGATAACTGGAAAATGGCCAACACTGTAGTGATTTTTAAAATAACTCTAAAGACTGATTCTCAGAACTGAAATCTGTAGACTCTTAATTCATTAACAGGGGACATAGTTGAGAAAATAATTTAAAATAGTTATAAAACACCTACAGGTGATACATAGGAGACAGAAAAAAAATCAGGATTAATAAATTGCAAGTCAGCACAGATCAGCAGAGATAAATTGATATACTTATCAGTGAGGATAAATTGTGCTTTCCTATCCTGTTCAAATGTTATAAAGAGTTAGCAAAATATTGACTAAAAGAGAATCACGGTATATGCATTTACAGAAACATTTGATAATATCATTCACATGAGGCTTTTAAGGAAACTCAGTAACCCTGGGGTAGGAGATAAGGTCTTTGTTAGAAGTTAAAGAGAGAAAAAAGGATGGAGATGAATGGCAGAGGATTGGGAGGCAAAGCTGGTAAGAGTGTGATGCCACAGGGAATGTACCGGAGGATCACTGCTAGGATTAATTCCACTCTTTCTCCAGCCCCATCTATTTATTAATGACCAGGAAGAGAGGGAATACAATGAGATGGCAAAACTGCTGACAACACAAAGCTGTTAAATTAGATAAAACTAAGGTGTCCGTAAATAACTCTTGGGAGTTGTTGCAAAGCTAGCAACAGGAAAGGAAATGATGTTCAGCGTAAGCAGCTGCAGAGATGTGGCTATAAACAAACTGCTTAAACTGCTTATATTCATTAACAGGGTCCGAACAAATTATGGGAGAGCCTTGCTGATTTGCATTTCGGAGAGGAGAACTACTGCATTTTGTTGCTTATTTACAACTAGAGGGATTATTTTAAAATAGCGGATAGTATAAAATATCTTCTGTTCATCTATTTAAATGATTTGGGTTCCATTTTATCTGAACCCTTCCTGATCTCTGAGTAGTGCTCGATACACACGGTGACATACCACCACTGAGAAGGGCAGTGTCTACCTCTCTCTAGATAGCTGAGAAATCTTGGCAAGCAGATGGCTCCGAGCGGTGGGGCCAGCTAAGCAGTCTGTCACAGCCTCATTCCTTCACCCAGTCTCAGAGCCAGAGGACCCCTGCTGCGGGAGCTTTTATATCTCTTCATAAAAAAGACCGACGACGTGCTAAAGATAGCCTCTGCTTACACAGGGCGAGCCAAACTGCGCGCAGAGGAAAATGAACAGCTTGTACTTATTGCAAGATATTTTTCACAGATTACACTGCTGATGAGAGGGGGTCTGTGAGAGCTCCCATGGGCCAATCCACCGAAGCGTTTTCTTTCCTCCTTCTGACCCCAAATGGGTCTAGAAAACCTGAAAGGCAGAAGGAGGAGGAGGAAAATGCCAGGAGTGCACTGGAAACCTTAACGCTGAGCTCGAGCTTCTTTTTTTGCCTTGCACCGATGTAAATGTGGAGTAGCTCAGCAAAGTCCAGCAAAGAGACGCCTCAGCGACAGGGCTGCGAGAGCGAGCAGCACGTGGATGGGCCAGCACTTGGGTACTGAGCTGTCATTGCCGGTACCCACCCCACCACGTGGATGCTGCTGGCGTCCCCATCACTCCCGCTCAGCCCTGTGGGCCAGTTCAGCCCTGAGCAGGTGAAGAGGATACAGCTGACAGGCACCGGCTGATTTCCCAGGACTACGAGAAGACTCGACATGCTTGTCCTGATATTCTACTGCAGCCAACCTCTGCTGAATGAAAGGAAGGTAAACATTTCCCCTTCCCCCATAACGAGGTCATACATCAATGGAAAGGGGAATTCACTTCTTCACCTATTCAGGTGACTGGAATATCCCTCAGGAGATGGGATTTACTCAATAAGGACGACATAAATGCAGAGCAGCAAATCTTGTAAGTGTATGAAAGTTTGGGGAGAGGGAGGAGAATAAATGGCACACAATGCAGAAATGGTAATCGCTACTCCATCTGACGCTTCCTGCTTGTACGTATGTGCCTTTCTCTGCATTTGGTATAGTTTAAAGTATCTTTTGAACACAGGTGAACAGAAATGCATACGATCTTCTGAGACCAATACCTTTTACCTCACTACTAATTCCTTCCCACCTCCACTGCAGTTCTCACCAGGTACATTTGGAGCATCGTCTGCTGTTTTCACAGCCGTAGAGCACAAGGGGGCTCACGACCATCCTGTGGTCAATCAGCTTGTTCATCCCTCCTTCCTCCAGTTCACGAACCCCTTTCCTACAACAACAGTTCTGGTGATTAGTCTTCAAGGGCATGATTTTGCACTTCGGATTATTAAATTTCATGCTGTTTCTATTCTGCTGTTCCACAAGGTCATCTAATTATTCCTGAATAATAATCAAGTCCTCTTCTGGTCTGTGTTAGCTGTATGTAGCAGCTTTGTGTCATCTGCAGCTTTTATAAGTGCACGTCTAGTTCTTGCACCAAGGTCATGAAGGAAAATATCAAACCAGACTAGGCCTGAGGCTGCCCTCACAAGGAACGTAACTATTTCTCTCTACTCCTGTAATCCAGCAGCCGCCTCTGTTCTACAATGTCAGAATTAATCCCCTGTCACCTCTTACTCAAATATTAGTTCCTGTGAGGCACACCCTGCCTCAACACTTTCCTTAAGTCTAGATAGATTCAGTCCACTTTTTGTTTGCTTTTTCATCCATATTTATTCCCTAAAATATTTTCTGGGGTTCATATAGGACTAAATCCAACTGAACTGTGATTATCTTTATCTCCCTCCTCCATTCCTTTTTTTTTTTTCTTCTTTTGCTCATGCAATGAAGCAGCAAGTTTCTCTCTAGCGATGGCAAGAGGAGAGGTGCCAGCAGAGGACAAGTACTCTGCCAGCATCTCCTGGGGAGAAAAGGAGCTACTGAGCAGGTGAGGTGTCAAGATAGAGAGAAGTAATGTTCGGACATCACCCAGTCCTACTTTTGGTGTTGGTTTTGTGGGGGTTTTTTTCCCTAAATCTTTAATAGGTTTAACAAACATGCATGTTCAACAGTATTGGGGGAATTTTTTTCAAAGACCCTGACAGAGTCTTAATGAAGGGAAAGAACATTCAGAAAAATCTCCCGGTACTGGCAAGGACTCCATATAGATCCTGGCTGTCCTTGCAGATTTTCCCAAACAAACGAATGCTGGGGCATGGAGGGGAGGGTTCTTGGCAAAGGCAGGGCTGAAGGCCAGGCCATGCCAGCAGCCGGGTGAAACTGCAGCCTGAGGACAGGATTAGAGAGCAGAGAGGGCAGGACAGCCAAGCAATGGCAACAGATACACTCATCCACCAAAAACGGAGCGGGAGCAGCTCAAAGGGACCAGCTCCCACATCCATCAGCTTCTCAGCTGGATGAGGGAGTCAGCTGGGTTGCCCTTCAGATACAGGGCTCTGATAGCTCAGGACTCGGGGAGTTTTTAATATATATGCAGTTGCCTTAGTTTCTATAGAGCAAGGAAGCATCAGCTTCTGGGCCCCTCGCTACCCCATTTTCTGTACCAGCCTGGCAGCCAGCAACACTTCTCACGTCACCCAACACTCGGTGGTGGAGGAGAAGATGTGGTCAGGATTATTGCCAGTAAAGTGTTTGAAGTGGTTGCCCTTGCTCGTGGCAGATTGCTCAGGTTTCCCTTCTCAATATGTTTAAACCCTGCAATAAAATTTCTGTTTGCTTAAGGCCATCTGCCTAACTCACACTTTGGGAGTGGGGAAGTGTCACTCGCTGCTTGCCCAGACTGGAGCCGAGTTTCCCACATTTCCAAGTGGGCGACGAAGCCAGGCTTACTTCAGGTTTTTACTAACGATGGCTCGAAACTGGATGAGCCCTTTCAAGCTGCCAACCGGCGCTGGGTAGAAGGGCTGCCTGCGAGCTATGTTTGCTTTTCCACAGCCATAAGCCTTCGCAGCGGGGCCGTTAGCTCGCTGCCAGCGCTGCGCCAGCGCGGCTCGGCAGCGCCCGCGCCGGAGCTGGCTCCCACCTGGCCAGGCGACGGCAGCAGCGGAGCTGCTTCATGCCCGACCGCAACGTCCTGCGCAAACCTGCCCTCGGTTTCGCCTTTGCCTCCGGAAAGGATGGCTTCCGTCACCCTGCCATCCTCATTCACATCCCAGCACCACCCCCTTCCCAGCTCCTGGGAACAGGATTCATTTACTGTTTGGCCATACCTGGATTAACCTTTCATTTCCATCCGTCAGTCAGCAGTTCCTCCACTTCTTGCCTTCTTGATCTGTTTTTATTTCAGAGGATATTGTGTCTCCTGCTATTTATTTTCATTTTCTTCATGAGGTACAGCTCAGCGAGGATTTTGACCCTTTTTAGTTTATTTCTGTATATTCTGACCTTTGAGACCTAGCTCTCAGTTCCTTTTCCATCAGAGGCAAGTTTCTTCTCACTCGTAAACACAGTCTGTGGGTGCTTATTTTTGCTACGTGGATCAAGTTTCCTTTCCTACCATTTCCCCTTGTGCCTGCAATACGCAAGAAAACTCTTAAATAATAAGCACTCTAACTTAAATTAACTCCAAGACTCCTTCACATTAAAATTCTTGAGCTCCTTACTTTTCTTCATACACGGAAAAAATTGCCATTCTGAATCCAAAACCTTAGTTACAGACCTTATTTAACCGATTTAGAATCACCTGATCAAAGATGATTTTTGACAGTCAGTTCCTTCGTGACTCTGTAAGGATCTGAGTTTAAAGCAGCAGCATCTCTGCTTGAAATAGTGGCCTACAGCAGAACATGCAGATCTTCTTATCCAAGAATACCAGGACTTTACAATTACTGGTAGCGTAACTTTCCAATCTATATATACAAGTTAAAACCTCCTACCAAGAGATAATTCTTCCATCATCTTACAGAGATCTCCACCCTTATCCACAGCTGAGCCTGGGGAGATCCACAACAGATGGGTCTGACAGAAACATATTTTCTACTCTATGCCTTCTGTTCATCAGAAAACTTCTGTTCCTTACCTCTTATTCCCACCATAAAGCCCTGCATGACTTACTAATGCTTTTTCTTGCCCTTCATGATTATGCAGTTTCCCCATAAAAAGCCTAAAAAGCATAGAAGTTTTGATGGCTATCTTGGCAGCACTCATATTTTACTTTGACTCTTCGGATGTTTGCTGTTTTTCTGAAGACCACAGCTAGCAGCAAGCGATTGCATGAGACTATCGGCTTTCATTAAAGAAAAAAAAAAAAAACAAGAAAAGCATTCGTGAATCATGTTCCTAGATAAAAGCTTGAAAATATGACTCAGATGCACCTAAACACTCTGAAGCTAGAAAGGAACTGAGGAGATGCCTGAAATGAATTTTTTAAAAATCCCAATGTAAGCAGTGTCAAGAATTTTGGAGTTTGGGACGCAGTTTTTGAGCGCTGAGCTTGGTGGCAATACCATGCTAAATGGAGACAACTGGAGCTGGCTCAATGCCTGTGTGTGCTGTGAAAAAGAAAGGGGAAGACTGTGCACAGAACAGACATGCAGACTCACAATCCTTGTGTTAAAATTGCACCTATCCTTCTACCATTGCCACCAGGAGCCATAAGGTGAAGCAGATTTCATAACCTGAAAAGTCTTCTCAAGCAGCCAGGAAAGTGGTACAGAACATAGTTTCACATGTAATAGACTTAAAAATATTTTATTACAGATGTAATGTTGTAGAAAATTGTTTAATCGCCTACTGTATGCTCCTTACCTAGGGAATGTTGACCATTCTGTTAAGATACTTTGAATAAGCAACATGGACCATGTCATCCTAATAGTGAAAATGCTGGAATAGACCAATCTATGAAGAACATATGTAGAAGGAAAACATTTCTTCCCTTGATCTCAAAGCTCTCTGTGATACACTGTATTTGGAGCCAGTAAAGGTAACACAAAATTTGCAGTCTTCATTTTTGTGTGTATTAAATAACTGAATAAAATCTGTTAGAAAAAGACACATTAGCATACAGTAGGTGTTACAAGAGAAGCATGTGAACTTCTGACAATCAAATGAACTACACAAATAGAACTTTAAAACCTTGGCAACTAAGAAAGAGCTCTTCCAAACACATAGCAGTAACAGTCTCCCTTTAATTTCTGACCTAATTTTGAAAACATACTTTCTCTCCTTTGTTCTTGCTTTTTATTGTCTTTCCTACCCTTGGTTGTTAATAATACACTTGTGTCATTTTTCAGCTGGATGTAGAGACCATGTGGATGCCATCTCATTTTACTGTTCACAAGGTTATCGTAAATAAAACAACATAGAACATTAATAAGGAGCAGAATAACATGTAATGCAATTTTGAAGAATTCACACCACTGTTATTCATCTTCTGTGACCATTTAATAGAGGAGGTGTCTGAAAGGACAGATGGGAATTGAAAGCAATGCACTTGGAAGAAAATGGAGATTACAACTATCCCTCTAATAATTTGAAACTGATTCTCAAGCTTCTTCAAAAATAAATGCAGAGCTCAAGGTCAGAAAATACATTACTTAGAATCAACCATTAGAATGCAGAAGAGCCCCATAGCAGATTTTGCTGTCTGCAGATATCCTACATTTGTCTTCATCAGTAGCGTAGTATCCAGGTTACTGCAAGTGTCTTGGAGCACCGGGCTGAAGTAGTTTATTGATTACGACGTACAAGTAGCTATGCGATGGTAGCAAAACTGCAAATATCCTGTCCACCACACACCCGGTCACATGTACTACTGATGGATTTTGTAGGTCTGCTCTGCTGTTTGGTAAGTCACATCTGTAAGTGCTGGCCAACAATACAGGGGGGAAATGTTTCCATGACGATAAGCATCGCTTCTTCCTCTCCCCTCCACTCCTATTTCTTTCTACCTCCTCCTGACTTGCATTCATGATGGATTGTTCTGCAACAGATCAGTAGCTCATTGAAGATGCTTTTGGATACTAGCCTATGAGACTTGGTAACTCTGCTTTCTGAGTGACATGCTGTGCGGGAGGTAGGTGACCATGGATGATCTCTAGTCCTATTAGAGAAGGTAGCCAAGATGAAACTACTGTAATGGCTGAGCTCAGAAAAGTGTGGAATGAACTTCTAGCTCTCCAACTCAGAAATATCCCATAATTCAATATAATTCGGAGTATCATTTTTGAACAGCTTACTACACAGTCTTGCTTTCTCCAGAATCTTTATTGCATTCTCGTTTTAGGAGAGAAACTTGTCTTCTTTTGGATTGCTCAGCACATTTCTGTCTTGTACTGATCTGTCATCTGTGTTTTTGACCAGCAGTAGACTCTTTCTTACAGCTCTGTGGAAGCAGATGGCAGATCTAAAGTTTCATCTGCCCCCAAATTGTATCATCTCCTGTGGGAGAGGGATAGACTGGGAGAGAATTTGCATTTCCACTGCTGTTGCTTGTACGAAGCTAGCAGCAGCTCCCTTGGCAGAGGGTCTCCCCTAGCAGTGAGACACCCTGACACTGAATGTAAAAATGGGGATAGGCAGCAGCAGCTTTTTTAGCCTTACTTCTGCCTTAGTAACAAAGCGCAGCACTACGCATTGACCAGATGCATAAGGAAAAGAGACAAGTCAGGGATGCGTTTTGCTCAGTGTAAGTCTCTCCTTGCACACCCTGGACCAGCTGCGCCATCTCCCCCACCTCCTCCCTCCGCTGCTGTGTCGCAGCTCAGGTCCAGCTGCTCCGCTGGTGGTCACGAGGGAGGTACAGAGAGGCAGCATCTACGCTGGGAGACAGCACAGCAGCTCCAGTAAAGTGCGAAGGGGAGGGAGAGCGAGCATGGGGAGACTGATTATGCCCCGTGTCCCTTTCGGCAGGGGGAAGGCAGGCCTCATATGGGCTGTTTAAACAAATGGGAAAACCACTGCTCAAGGGTTAAACAAAGCAACCAGATGAGATGCCAGGACTCTCTGCTATTGCTTGACCGAGAATACCTTTCTGCCCCATTTCAGTCTTCCCTCATGCGCTGGGCAGTAGCTGCCTTTACTATTTAGACTTAGGGTCTGTGAAGGTGGAAGGTGAAAGGTAGTCAGATGTAATGCCAGCCCCATCACTTCTTTCAATGCTGCTGGTCACAATTGCATGTTTGACCACAGTAGCCTGATGGGCCACCTAGGTGCAGGAGAACCTCTGGATTAGTAGAGTACACATACAGTTCAAGGTCCAGAGCAATGTTAATTTCCAATAAAAAGACACCAAAAGGGGAGGTCTTGAGGATCATGTTCAAAAAATGTGTACACTTGTAGACGTGGCACTTCAGGACATGGTTTAGTGGGCACGATGGTGTCGGGCTGACGGATGGACTTGATGATCGTAAAGGTCTTTTCCAACCTTAATGATTCTACGATTCTATAATCACAGGCTGTTACAGGGGCATTTAAATTATTTTATGGCTTTAATCCCAGCTTTCTCCCATGTAACTTCAGGACTCATTTCCTGAACTTAGGTGGGATGAGCACCAAAGGATACAGCTGAGCTCCAGCTGTTTTATGGGTCTCTGACACCAACCAGTGTGCAGCAGGTTCTCTTAATATGAAGGCTGCTTCTTCTTCTTCTTCCTCTTCTTCTTCTTCTTCTTCTTCTTCTTCTTCTTCTTCTTCTTCTTCTTCTTCTTCTTCTTCTTCTTCCTCTTCTTCTTCTTCTTCTTCTTCTTCCTCTTCTTCTTCTTCTTCTTCTTCTTCTTCCTCTTCTTCTTCTTCTTCTTCTTCTTCCTCTTCTTCTTCTTCTTCTTCTTCTTCTTTATCATATGAAGGATCATATTCATTCACCTGGGTGAGCTTTAAAATTTCAGCCTTGATCCCCCAGTACTTCATCAGACAAGCTCTATCAGTCGTGTATTTCCAAACATGGCCCATTGGGATAGCTCTAGAAAGGAGCCAAACCTAGAACAGACATATAAAAGTCAAAAAAAGGAGAGCCTTGAGAGGTGCTGAGCAGAACAGAATAGCAGCAAACCATAATGCCAAAGAAAACAAAAGTACCTCAAAATTGAGTTGGGTTTGGAGGATATGCCTAACTTACCCATTTCTTACAACTTTACTAAATAACTCATGCTGTAAGAAAACAAAAATCAAGTCATTCCTCTAGAAACTAGTGGGTGTGAAGAGCAGAGCCCTAATGTCATTCTGTGTAGCAGTTACACTGAAGAAAGCTGTTACTGAAATAAATATCGGGCCATATCTTGCTGGTCTTATTTATTTTGGCAGTCTCATGAAAGTTGATGGTTCATGTGAATAAATGAGAAGGATTTAGCTTAAGGTGACAGGATGTAAGCCCTCAAGCAGTAGGAGAATGGAAGTGAGATTGCCCAAGATTAGAAACCTAATATTCTCCCTAGATTAATCTAAATAGGGAAGACTGAAGCTGTGTGGTGTTCAGCCTCCTGTACAGCAATCCATCATTAAAAATAGAAGAGATGGAGAGAAAAATAAGATGAGAAAAAAGTAAGATTTCTCTGCAGATAGGTTTCTAAAAGGTACATTTCTCTCTCAAAAAAGGCTGCAAAGATTGCATTTGCATATTTAATCATTGCTTTTTAAAGATATTTCCACTTCTTTGAAATTTCAAAGCATAAGGAATTTATTAGTAAAATGACATTTTGTATTGAATTTGAATATATTATAGCTTTGATGATAACCTTTACACAACAAGAAAGATTTTTTTGGATGTACTCTCATTTAAAATTAATAGATATACATTCTGCGTAGCCAAATGTTTAATTTGCTACAAGGACTGTTACCATTTTTATTTCTTGTAAAAACTCTTTAGAACCATGCAGACACAGCATGGTCACCTTTGTTAATCTTTTCATAAATAAGCAGTCTTGTTTCATGTAAATTTTTAAAGGAAATTTGGTCTTGCATTATTATGAATGTTTGGGGGAAGAGAGGGAATCTCACAAAGACCTTCAATTCCCTGGTCTGCACTGATACTTTTAAAATGTGTATGAAAATCTGTAGAGAGACCTGCAATTTTCCTGTAATCAGTTCACCACATTACAAGTATAATGTTTAGGGATGTTGTTCTATAAATGGCAAGGGAACTAGTTTCAGATACCTTATGGTACCTTCACATGGAACAACTGAGCCACCTTGTAGCCTGTCAGGTTCATTTCAAGTGTGCATAGTGTAAATTATACTTTTCCCTTTTGCCATCTATCCCCTATAGTCATGGCAGGAACAGCTTGCACCAAAACTGTCAGTTTTATAGCAAAAATCTGTCAACATGCAACGTATATTCTGTGCAAAAATGTCAGGGTGCATTTTCCCAATGTGCATGTCATGCATCGTTTTCATCAATCTTTAATTTTCAGGAGAGCAGGAAAAAAACTCTTTTCCTTTGCAGAAGAGAAAAAAGAAAACAAGAACAATTTAGTTAACAGTCCACACGACTTCTGTTTTCTTCAGGAAGGCAGAGCTTTGTTTCATCTTCTAGTATATATTCCACATGCTGTACACTTGTTTCTAAAAATATTAAGAAAACCACATCACAGTATCAACTGAATGTCCAGAGTTTTGCATCTTACATCTTCTGTCTGACAGCTAAGTGTCTCTACAATTATCCATTATTTGTGCCAGCTTTCTACCTGCTTAGACTTCCAAGTCATACAAATGCTGCATGTGAGAAAAGAGCATAAGTATGTGCCCTGGAGAATGGCACAGAACTGATTAAAAACCTGGGGGGAAAGTTAGTTAGTATTTTTGTGTAAGATTATAATGTTTCATATCAGCTTATAATCACTGCATGCAATGGTCTGATGGGTACCAGAGTGCCACAGTGGCATATCTTGAAACATGAAACAGGTAGACTGGCACTTGATTTGTACAAGTGTGGGTTGAATACGTTACATAGAAAGACAAGTGGGTAATAGATGATTTTCTTTCCCCAAAGGAAGGAATATTTCCACCATCGCAACTGATGACTAGCACACTGTATTTTGATATCAGCTTTCATTCAGATTGAATTCCCATCGATGAGAGTAAAGCAGGTACAGATTTATTGGATGGAGAGAAGGGAAAGTTCAGAGGGGCCATAACCATCCTACTTCCCCATCAGCATGACCTGCTACAGTACATATGTCCCTCATCCCAGGGCATAAGATATTGTGACATAACACAACCTTCCTGCCTACACTTGAAAGTGTAGGCACTTCCTTGCCTACACTTTATCTTCCTAGGGAGGAAGGCACCTCATTCTCTTCAGTTCTTCTCTTGTCATGGAAGAGCTGATAATATGACTATTTTTGTTAATATTTTTTATTTATTTTTTAATAATATTTTTGTTAATATGGACCACTATTAACAATTCAACAAGGTATTTTTCAGGATAAACTCTATCATGCTTCTCGCACAAAATAATTTAAGATATCTGAGATTTGAACACTCTAGAGAATTAAGACCTCATTGACAACCCGGACAGACAGTCCAGGTAATATTGCCCAATAGAACTAAAGAAATCAGAAGTAAGGTAAGGATTGAATTCTTCTAGAGAGAGCTTCTCAGTCTTCTACAGGACAGTCCAGGAAAGAAAGGTGGATGGATAGATAGATTCATTTCACCTCACTTGAGACATCTGCAATACAAATGCTTCCATCTGAGCTTATCACGCTAAATTCTCTTAATCTGAAGGAGACACTTCTAGGTGTTGATTCATCTGACTCATTTTAGATGTCGGCTTCAGGGTGAGATTAATAATATCACTGAAGACTTAATTTCTCTCTATATGGGAAGTCTACATGACCAGCTCAGACCTAGATGCATATCAATTTGTCAGCAAACAGAGCAAGTTTTTCACAGCATAAAGCAAGTTAGAAAATCAATCCAAGTTCTACTACCAGCTTTTCCTTCTGCAATGAGACATCTGTACTTGCCAGAGATGTACAGGTCTGTCTGAAAGACAGCCATTTTAAAGGGTTTAAATGGAGATTTTATCAGGCATACTGAATTGTCTTAACAGTATTTCCTTAAACTGAGCTCAACAAGCAGTATAGTATTAAGTTTCATTTCCACATATCAACTTCTGTTCTCTCTCTGGAGTTTGGGTAACAAAAAGATCCTGTATGAGAGCTTATTCTGTTCAGTTTTTCCCCATGATCTGGACAGTCATTTCTGCAGCCCAGTTACCTTTGTGAAACCATTCCCTCTATCTTTCTTACCATGAAATCTCCAAAGCTTTCAAGGCAAACTAAAGGATTAAAGTCCCTGAAGCCCTAGAGAAGATAAAGTGAAACTAGGTTCTTCTTACTATATACTGATGAATCTCCAAAACTCTGCTTTCCCAGAGAAGTCCTCTTAGAAATAAATAAGAAATCATAGCTGGCAACGAGTATGTCCATAGTGTGTCAGAGATTAAATGGCAGGACATTTAGTTGAACCCAAGACGACATTAACCTGGCTACATAGAGCAGCAGTAGAAGCAAGGCTCAGCAAAGAAGATGAGAAAGTCAAATCCTGAGTAAACTTGAGCACACTCACACTGCACTTTAAAGACGGGTCGTCTGGAGACCTCAACTCCTTCTAACACAACTTGCTAAAGCCTCAGCCAGGGCCTGCAGCTTCTCTTAGCCCTGGGTGGTGATTCACAGAGGAGCCTTTCGGGCTGTAGGCCAACGGGGAGGTTGTGCACCATACTGCTGATGGGGAAGGTTTGCTAAAGCTTCTTTTAATCTGACTTAAAAATCACCTCCTACAAACTGTTTGCTTTTCTGGGGGCTGCACAGCATATGTTCACCTTGGAAGCAGGTTGCTGCAGCAGAGAAAGCAGCTTCTCCACCAGTCCTTCAAGCTTACACCCACGAGTCCCTGCTTTTTGACACTCTCCATGATCCCTTCCCCCACACCCGGCTATTTTTATTCCAGAGAAAATATCAGCTGTGAAGTAAGTAGGCCCATTTTCAGAAGGTCTCCTTTCCCAGAGAAATGGTAACAGATACTGTACCCAAACACTCATAATTAATTCAGTGAAGGACTCTCAGCTGTGATGGTGAAAGGCCCCAAATGATAAATCACATTGTCAGCTGAATTCATGTCAAAACTTCCAATATGCTCTTTGAATTCTTTGCCTTCTGGTATATTTACTTTGCCTGATTTGTATTCTTGCAGCTGCCTTTTCTTTCTATACTTGTGCTCATTTCAGTCATTTTGGTTTTTATGCATTTCCCCAGTGTACCCCAAGTGGAGATGACGGAAGAGAGTAGTTGAAGAAAAGAAACAGTGAATTTGTGCAGAAAATGAAAAGTGAAGTGGGCAAATGTGTTTTGTCCAGCTTTTGGCTTTTGCCTTAAATCATTCTCATGGTTAACCATAAGCTTCGTCTTCTGCTGCTGCCCTGATGCAAGAGGAGAGTCTGCAGATTTGCAGATTTGGATTTTGCTTTTTTTTCAAACTAGCTTTGGCAAAAGCAAAGCAGAAGTCAGTATGTATTTTTACATTATGCTGGTGAATACCCTCTTCCTTACTGCTCTCTCTTATTTTAAAAAAGCTGTGTGTATAAATTTCTGGATCCACAAGTATTGTATAATCAACAAGGATTTTGTGACTGCATTTTCCAGGCTTTTATTAGCATGGGCGACCACAGCCAGTGCTGCAGCAGTGTAATTACTCTGGTTCAGGGAGGAAAGATGCAATTCCTCAGAATTTAATTGGCTAAGCTGAATTAATGACCTTTCTGGACTTAATCAGAAACAATGCAAAGAAAAATTAAAGCAAAAATTATCCATTTCCTGCAAAACTTGTTCAAATGATGCACACACAGTCATTAATCGCTGAAGACATTTTATGACTGGCTGCACAATAAAACACTCTTGCAATTTTATTAACATTTACTCATTGTCTCTGCATGTTTATACCATAGTACCAGAAGCTCCTGGTGAAAAGTTCATCTGCTAGCGTGGAAGGTGCTCAGAGGTGAGAGAAGTCAGGTCACTGAGTGTGAATTTTCAGCCTCCAGTCATAACAACCTTGTTTAATGTGAGTTTAGGGCTATAGGAACTATGTTTTTTTAAAGCAAAGATTGACAAGAAACAAAATGCAACAAGAACTTTTCAGGCACCTCTTACTCTGCATGGCTCTGATGGCACACAGCCATGTTGAAAGAGGATGAAGTATTCAAAAAACATGTAGATGTGGCACTTCAGGACATGGTTTAGTGGGCATGGTGGTGTTGGGTTGATGCTTGGATTTGATGATCTTAAAGGTCTTTTCCAACCTTAACAATTCCGTGATTCTGTGATGTTTGGTGGGTAGCACCACAGCTTACAGCCTGGGCTGGCCAGTAAAGGAGGAGAAGACAAAAGCCCAGTGACTAGTAAGGATCATCATATCATGTGCATGGGGGTGGTCTGGGCCCTGGTAAACTTACAGTTTATTTCTTGGTAAATTTTTAGTAGAAGCATAAGGGCAGAAAAGTCATTAGTCATTATTTAAATTAAATGCTCTTCTCTGCCAGTGTTTTCATGCACAGTAAACAGATATTTTCAAAGCTCAGTAAATTTCTGGATATGACAGTTCTTTATACCTGCTTAGACTCAATCCTTTGCATATAATGTATATACACAGGGGATTTTTGAGAAAATCACAGAGCAATCTGAGGTGTATTTGGGATGCCTGCATGTTGATTCAAGTGACTGACAAGGAGCTTTGGGTTGGCTGGGGGAGTGTGAGGTGCTGCCAAACATCCATGGACAGTTCATATGCAGCATACGCTGCTCTATGCATCCTACAAATCCTGTAGAAGGAGATGTCAGAAAGGGGGACAAGTCTCAGAAAACACAGGTAACACCATCTTGCAGTGTTTTGTAGCAGCTTCAGGAACAGAAAAGTCAGACTACCTGAAGGGAGTGAGGAAACCACCAAGAGAGCTACAAGGATGAGGGGTAGAAATGCCATAAGCAATCTCATACCTTTGGGCCAGACTCCTGGAGCTTGGATCCAAATTTTCCCTTTTCTATCAGGTATAAGGATGTGTGAGCTCACCAAAGAGCAAGGTTTCCAGTTCTGGTAGGGACAGGACTGTGTTTTGTGAAGCAAGCTGGATAAAAATCAGGGTCATCAGGGAACTTCTTGATACCCCAGCCAAAACACAAGGCAGATTCTGGAGTGGAAACTGTGCCACACAGAAAAGAGCTTGTGCTCTGAAAACCAGTTCCTAAACTTCTCAGAACCAGTGGGTACTTTTGTCTTTAAGCTATTATGCTTAAAGTCTTCTTCTGAGGAAGAGCATCCTGATTGCCCCCCACACACACCCCCCTCATGGGACTTTTGGCAAGACCTCTTTATATGTATGGGATGTTCTGATGTGATAATAAAAGTCAAGATGGAAATGAAAAATTGTCATCCACGAAGGGTTCAGAGTGTGCAGAAATCAGGCATTAGACCTCATCTGCATGTATGTATTTCTCCCTCCCTGATTAATAATTCCTTCCCTAACCTGAGAAACCTCTCCTTTGGAACATGGTATTTATGGTTTTGTTTTAAAAAAAGAAAAAGAGGAAAATTATTGTGCAACAAAAGTCTGTACATTAGAAAATGGGTAACAAGTTTCAGGTGACACATACACATAGTCTAAAGATGTTTGCTGTTAATCTTAGGGTTCACTTTCCAGCACAGAGGGATATGTGACCTTCATTGACCATTTCCTCCAAACTTGCTTCTGAACAGTTGCTTTCCTATCCTCATCCTCAGACTATTTCTTCTCCAGCTCTTCACTAACAAGTGCAAATGCTTTTGCTGTTTCTGTAACTCTAATTTTCTCTCAAGATTCTTTGTCAGTCTCTTTTCCCTCCATTCAGGACAATCATGTTTTCTTTTATAGAAAATGGGTATATCTACATCTCAAGTTTCTTATCTCAGTGCTAATTCTCCTTCCAGAAGACTCTGTTCTCCAGTTTGTCTCCAGTCTCTCTCTTCTTGCCAAGTAACACCCAGTCTCAGTCTTCACATTAGAGTCATCCAAACTTCTCATCACGTCCTTGGTTCCTCTGGCCTCTGGCCAAGTCTCTGGCCTCCCTCCCTAGGCTGCTGGACTCCTTTAGTCTAAACTGTTAAAATAATTTTGCTGAGAGGCTATCATCTCAGTATGGAGAATTTCAAACAAAACAGACTTTAGCTTGATCATAAAAATTGGTTAAAACGGTCTTTTATAGTCAGGCAGACTTAGTGGTACATAGTGCTATAGGCCCTGTCTGTGGTACCAGATATACTGAAGAGTCAGTTCTCTAGATTATTGAAGCAACGTAGTCTATTAAAAGTGATATACTGTGCCGGATACATTTATTCCAATTTATAAAACAGAAAGTTTCATGACCGTTATTAATTTTCTTTTGCTACAATACACAGTTTTATTTCATGCTTCATTAACAAGCGTAGGTGTTCTTGACACTAACTCAGCTCTTTCCAACTAGGTCCCATGCATTCATGCTCTTCCTCATACAGAGCAAAAAGGGGGACAAGGTGACTGCTTAAGAAAAAACGGGCATCACTTCTTACTTGTAAGCCTGAGAATTTTTAGTTTCAGTTTACAATTATATTATTCCCAACTTGGCAATTTCTTTAAGGTGAAGGTGGTCAGCCTTGCAACCAACCAACCAATCAACCAACACAGTGTGTCCAGCGCCTACATCCCTCCTCCTTCCAGGTCCTCCTTGGATGCTCCCCAGCAGCTGTCCCAGAGCAACCACCTTACTCTAGAGGCAGCACTGGGTCACTGCCTCTCCTGAGGCTCGGGTGCCTCGTGTCCTGTGCACCTCCTGTTGTGGCATGGGGTCCCAAGGACAGTGCAGCTGAACCAACTCATCCAGCCCACAGCCTCCAACCTGCCCAAACCAGTGAACTGGGGAAAGCTTGGAAGGAACCCAATGATTATTCTGCCACTACCAGGTCACTGCTCTCTGCTGCCTTTGCCAGCGTCCGACTCGTGGCAGCGGCTAGGGTTTACCTGCGCATATCCGCAGTGGATCCCAAAACAGGGAACGCTGCACCGGGCAGCTGTAGGGTGTACGTCAAGGAGGTGGAGGCAGATCATGGGGCAGGGATTGCAGCGTCTGGCCCTTGCTGGCCACTCATGGAAGCTTTGTGGCCTGCTTGCTTGGAAAGGTTTAAAGTAGAAAATACAGTGGCTCTCATGCATCAACAGTGCATTATTTTTACAGACAAAGATAAACTTTATGACAGCAATTCCCAAATGCTGAACTGTTTTATCAATTGTAGAGCATGTAGTAGGCTGCAATTCTCCATGCACATGTCACCATAGCTCCTGTTAACCTCACTTACACCTGTCCTGACTGTTGATAGTAATTCAGCGGAATAAAAAGCCTGTTTGTAACACTTTATACTGCCAGAGAAATGTGTTGTTGGTAGAAAAAAATGGCAAGTTGAAGCATTTTGAGGGGGAAAGAAAATCTCCATATTAGCAAGCACCTAAATAAGGACAGCATATAACACTGAACTGATATAATAAGTCCATGAGAAAATGTCTTATCTAACACAAGATTGCCAAGTCACACCCAAGTTTAATTCTTACAATGATAGTGCATTTAATTACTGTGTTAGCAGTATCACAATAACAGCTGGAAGATACAATTTAGTCGAGTAAATTTTGCAAATGTACAGAAAGAGAAGCATATGAAGTGCTTACATTCAAAATAGGTGGGATAGTCAGATGAGAAAGTAGGGACAAATTGTAATTCTGATTTCAGAGGTGAGGACTGAGACACAGAGGGAAAAACTACTCTCCCTGTCCTTCTCTGCATCTCCTTGACTCCAAGGTCACACAGAAGCATGGCAGTGAGCAGAATTGCACTCAGCTGCTTCTAAGTGCCAAGCCCAGACTTTAACCATGTCCTACCTAAAGCAGCTTTTGCAAGTCAATGCAACAGCAAAAATGAGACATTTTGACATATGTTATTATACTTAATTAGACAAACTTGTATGTCCTTAATTGCTTTTATTATATGCTGATTATATACACTGATGGCAGGCATTGTGTTTTAAATCCTTAACAACAAAGCAGTTTTTTAAGTTAACCTTTTCAAACTATCTTTGAGTGCCTTTGGCTGTACATAAAAAGAATGGAAAACTCCTTCAAAGAACTTTCCAAATCATACAGCTTACCACAGCTCTATGAAGGAAGCTTTTGGAGGAGTGAACTGTGTTCCTTGGCTCAGCTTATTTTCTTACTTTGCCATCTTTGATTCATTCTCTGAGCTGGGATTCTTCATTTCTTCACAGAATCTATCCCAGCTGGTACCTAGATGGAAAATTCTAGGCCACTGAGAACAGAAAAATAAAACCCAACAATGCTCTTGCAGTTAATTTTACACCGTGGCAGGGAGGTTGGGGAAGCTAAGCAAGTGCCAGACTTCAAGAAAAAAAGTGGTCTAGGATCTTGTTTCCGCAAAGCACTTAGGCACACTCTGAGATCCAACTTTCTTCCAGGCATCTGGAGATTACATTTAGGTACACGCAAAAGAAATGTACTATAATAAGCCATACATATGTTGCAGCCATCTGGGATGTGTATAAAGTGCATCACCACAAAATCCCCCATTTGCTGTACAAATCTATTTAATGGAACTAGTTTTATGTGCTCAATAATTAAACAGCAGTTGTGTATGTTCAGGCATAGGGAGAATTATTTTGGCCATAACAGTGAATAATAACAGTTAAAACAACTATCATGCCCTTTTTCCTTAAACTCTAAAAGCTGTTGGAAGCAGTCTCTTCAAAGCATTGTTTTATGCGGATGTTCTGAAAGTTTGTGTCTAGAAAGGGAAAATAAAGTTTGCCACCAGCTCGCTCTGTTATCTAAAGGGCTGCAGTGCCATCGTGTGGCAGAAAAGCCATTTAAAATTGCCAATAGGCTACCGTTCGTGGCTAAAAGGGAAATTAAATAAAAAGCCTTCAAAATTAAACAGAGGAACTGATTTAAGGAATAACTATCCTATGCTAGAGGTTTTCTAAAAAGGGATACAAGGTAGTCATTGTCTCCACTCTTTGTCACATTTCCACTGAGGGTTTCCCAAGCGCTTAGAGGTGGTCTCTTCTTGACAACGGCTTCATCCATTGAGTTGCGATGTCAAAGCCACCAATAAAAGGTCTTCAATACTTTAAGCAGTGAAAACACTCAAACTTCTTGTCAGTATCAGTAGCTTGATGTGCCATCCCCCAAACCAACAGTCCAAACTTCATGTCGTCAGGGTGCTTTTAGCATCCACAGCACCCTCAGAAATCCTGGCTGCTTTCACAGCCCCATAAGCAACCCCATATGTGCCCAGTACCTGATACTTGTCCCTGACACCAGCCCAGAAACTCCTTAGCGTCTCTTTCTGTGTGATGATCCTGACACCTGCCTGTCTTCACTCCTTATCCCCAACATTTCCACCTCTCTTTCTCCTGCACAAATGCAGATACAGGCATTGTTTTACATAGGTTATGTTGATGATATGCTTAAGTTCCATACTTCCATAATGGACACCTCATGTTTTGCAAAGAACAATGAAAAATTGACTATTATATTGTAGTTGTATTGAGAACTCTCCTGCTAGTAAGAATTTTTAGTTTTGATGAATAATCATTTTATATGTTTCAGAACTACTGCTACAGCAGCTACCACTTGAACCTACCCTGGCACCAGGAAGAAATTTGGAAACTTTTCTCTGCGAATCTTTAGTTTAGAGGCCCTCCCATCCCTCTCATTAGCAGATTCAGGCTCCCTGCTGAGCTCCCCTAGCATATGTTCCCATAGCTAATCATAATGGGCTAGAAAATCTCGTATGTACTGGTGTGTCATATCAGTGCTTCGACAAAGTGGTCATCACGCTGCAGATATTCTCAACAAGTCCCCATGAGAGAGGAAGAAAACAAAAGTCACTTATTTGTTTGCACAGCCTATTAATTCTGATTCATAAAGTGGAAAAATCATTAAAGCAAGTTGTTGAATCCTTCGTTTTAAAGGATTATACATTTTCTTTACATATTCAGTGGCTATTATTCAGGTAGCTGGAGACATCGTGCTTTTTTTGAGCATTCTAACCAGTGAGAATGGCCTAGCCCATTACAGTCAGTAACAACCAACTTCCAAAGACAGAGACAAAGTATGGGGAGCAGATCAGGTTAAAGTCATACATGTGATAATCTGAGAAATTTTAATGGCTGTCAGAGCTAATTCCAGCATGCTCACAACCAGATAAAAAAGCTTTACACAATATGTTAGTTGTTTAGATCAGTCTTATCTCCTCTTACAGGTATTTAATGAAAGATGATGGCATGTGTGATGATGCTGGCTAAAAGTGCTAAAGGCAGAGATATTTGCTGTACCTGATAATGAAAAGGAAAAAAGGAAAAAGGGAAGAAAGAAAACAGAGGTAGAAAATGTGGAAAATGTGAAAACTAAGTGCAACATTGCAGGGCTAGACTAACACATATTGGGCAAAAGGATAAAATTGCTGATAGTTTACAGCAGTTACAACCATTGACCTGGGGAAATGTAGGGTCATCTGGTCATGGAAAAGAAGTACATTTGTATTGATGAAATACGTTGATGAGTGGGTCAGAATTAAAAGATCAGCAATCCAGAAAGCCTGTTTATGACAAAACATGTCTAGAAAAAAAAACAGAGTGAAGCTGAAATTTGGGGAAAGAATAAGTGGATAATCAAGGTAATAACAAAGCTGAGAGGCTCTGCTGGGAAGCTTTCTTTCAGTATAAATTTTCTCACAATAAACACTGGTTTAAAGACTCATGCTCTGATATCCAGTTGGTCCAACAGAAATCAAAGACGATGAGTAAAGCTCAGGCCCTTCAAATATTAACGCATATTCCTAACACTTTGCCTGATTCAAGAAGACGACTATCAGACCAAAGTAAATAAAAGTGAATGCCTAATGGAAATACAGCTTTTTGGGGGAAAAAAGTTCTGCTCTAAATTTTCTGGAGGTTTTTCCAAATTAGAAAATAACCTGTCTCATTTTCTTTTCAACTGCTTTTTAGAGGAAGGAGAGAAAAGAAGAATGAAATGCAATACTCTTCAGTGTTCACCTCAGTAAAGAAAAAAGCCTCAACATTAAAGAAAGAAGGGTTTGCTTGTTGAGGAGATTGAGGTTTTTTCTTTACTCTGGGATATACTGTACTTTTACCAATCCTCTGTTAACTATCTCCATATGTCTTTACAGGCAGGAGGCATAAATTTGCAGTGAAGCAGCTCCTGAAGCCATGACCCTTTTCCCAGCAGCCATCTTGCTTTAACTCCTACAGCGAGATTTGAATCTCAGTTTCTCCTTTACCTCTCTGTCTTTAAATATGCGTTATCAGTAACACACTAGACATGTAGGTCACATCTCCAAAGAGACCTCACCAGGACCTCTGCGTTCATATCTGAATAAAAAGCACAGTGCTGACACTTAGCTCCTTGATTGCAAACACAAGTGTTGCCTGTGACCACAATGCAGAGTTAGATATCAAAGCGCTGTTTCTTTTGCCATTCGGCTGAACTGAAACATGAGCACTGCACTGTTTAAGAAATTTTTCCTCCAGAAACATTTCACACAATTTACAGCTTGTAATAATAATGTCTACAAATGTTCTAATGTATTTCAGGTTATTTTCTCTATTACACATGCTGCTAGAAAAGCTGCCCTCCAAAACCTGACATTTTCCAATGAAGGACAGATTATAGCATTGATAAAGGAAGAAAATGTGGCATTTTGTGAAGTTTTTAGGAAGCTGCAAAATATTTTTTTCAGTAACTGCCTTCCAACTGTAAATATAATTTTCAATATTTTTCCTAATTGAATAAATGCTAAATCTTTCTGACAATAAAAGTGTTTATTTTGAAGTAATTCTTCACCTCCCTACCTTTTACATTTCTATGGAAAAAAAGGGAACATATATGCACATTAAACTAAAACATCTCCAAATATCATGAAGGCTTGGCACGTTTACTTACAATTGAGGGCCCATCATTTGAATGTTTTTTTGATTTGACCAGATGAATCTTTGGATGTTTAGAAGTCATATGGACCTATTCTTTCCTTTGCATCTGTAAATCGCCACATTTGTTTGGGTTTGATTTATTCATCCCAGAAGGACTGAAAAATTATTCTGCTTTCAGCTGTTGAATTCCATGTAATTTCAGTTAGCTTTACACTTGTATTAATATGCCATGCAACTTTCATCAAAGCGGATGGCCTACTGACTTCAGCAAGCCAAAGCAAACATTATCTGTCCATCTCTAGTGATTCTGCCACCCTCAGTGACCCACTCTGCTTGTAAGTGAACCAGACCTGCACTTTTCTTCTCCATTTGCTCTCTCTTAATAGTGCTCTTCTCTCCAACCCAGTTCACAAATATCCTCATAAATTGACTGAAGGGCCTCATCTTCACCCCTTCGGTTTCCACTGAATCATGACCCCTCCATCCACTTCCCAGAGACCATGCTGAGGAGATCCACGTGTAGTCCTGTCTCGGGTAAGGGCACACTGATCGTTATATGGTGCCACAGGGCAGACGGTCACACTCTTCCTCGGGGCTGGTTATGCGTCGTCATCTTCCTTTCCCCATTCCCTCTATACTTTTCTGCACCTCTTTGTTATCGTTCTTCCTGATGCTGCCTTTCATCAGCTTCAGTCTCACTGTATCCATTAAGTTGCTCAGTACTGATGCCAGATTCATCAGCGACACTTCGTCATCACCTTCAACCTTGCCATCCTGGACCTTGATCCTCCTTAAGCTCTTCAAATTGAGTGTAAAATGCTATGTCACCACTTTTTGCCCCCAGAGGCAAGGGATGACTGGAGTATGGATAACAGGAGGCTGGTATTTAGCTGCTATCTAATACCTAGCCACAGCTCTCTGGAAGTACTGCTTCTGCTTGCTGTCCAACACTCACCTCTGCTCAGTTCACTGATCTCCTCCCTGGTTTTCTTTTCAGAAGTGTTATGGAGCATTTGTCTGCAGAAGAGAGAAAAGAACTCTCCTGTTAGAGTTGGAAGATCCACTTCTATAAGGAAACACCACTCCACGGAGGTCAGTGATGCTCGTTACCACCAGTTACAAGTGCTGCCTGGTCTGTTTGAACAGTAGCTTACACCAGCTTTAAAGGAAAAATACATCTGTTGAGGCTTGTGCTGAAACTACTGTTTGGAGAGCAAACAAAGCTCTACTTAGGGATGGAAGTGTGGATAGCAGAATTTTCATCGGAGGATTATTTTGCATTCAGAACAAGGATAATGCTCAGAATCACAGTTGAAAATACTGGATGCGGGCACTCTCCATGTCTTTGCTAAGTTAGTTTTTATTGTGAAATCAGCGCGTTACACAAAATGCTGAAGTCTGTCAAATAACTACGATAAAAACCAGAACTAACAGTGAAGGCAACACATACCATGTGCAGTAGATATGAAGCTTGCTTTTGGAAAAAAAATCTAGTTACAACAAGATAAACCACCAATACTATACTGTCTTTGGATTTATTGCTTGTAATTGACGTGAGTTTGGTGGCCTTTGGTAGCCTTTAATTCAAATCAACTTCACTTTGTCATGTAACTGACAAATACCACAAATTACGACAAAAGCAGTAAGGCCAGCATCCGACGTCAAAGGATGACTAAAAATTAATTAAGCATAAAACCAAAATTCCCTATTGCCTAACTAAAGGCTACTGCTGCATGTCAAAATTAAGGTGAATTTACAGAGCAATGGAGAAAAAACCATGTTGTGACCTCCTTCCCTTCAAGACAGAATAAACCCTAGCAAAGGTCATCCTTATTTAACCTTGCATTATGAAGTGACTCACTCGATGCCTCCTAATCATTAAAAATCTACCACATGATAAGGACACCAGTGAAAAATTAGTTCCACACGTGTTCATGCTTGAAGCACGCTTTTAATGATTGGGATTGTGTGAGTCAAATATTTGCTAATGGGCAAAGACAAAATATTAACTTGTTAAACAATAGACTGAACTTCTTAGGCAACATTTACACATTACCTAAAAAACAATTAAAGAGAACATTTTCAAAGACCCTGACTCCAGCTCCTACTGATTTTCCCATCTCTTTGCTGTTCTGTGTTTCTGTCCCTTTGAAAAATCATCTGATAAATGCCAGACTGCTTAGGCAACAATGTGACTCCAAAACACAGATCTCTCCCATTAAATGACATGCAATGCAAACTAAAAAGAAAATAGCAAATCAGCCTATTCACTAGCACCGCAGACTTGAATAATACTCATGCTACTTAATATTATTTGTTACATCTCTGGTATTATAAATAGTCATTACTTCAAGTCAAGAACTCCTTTAAAATCTCACCTGGAGTTAGTTTTATATTAGCTCTGGCTGTGAGTGAGAATCTCAAGTAAAAGGAAAATCTCAGCTGTGAGTATTTAATTTCAGCTGCCATTTCCTAAAATAAGGTGGTACGGCAGAGCTTCCTTCGTGCCATTGGTCCTTCACACCATCGTATTGGGCCTGGATTCTCCACAGCAGCAGGTCTTATCTGGATCTACCCCTTAAGATTTCAGGCTTCAGTTCAAAAAGGTATTCAGTTGTGAACTTTGAGTAGTCCTACAGCTGCCTGATCAGTCCAACTCGCACGCATTCATAGTCACATACAGGCTTTCATATTCTGCGGAGCCGATGTCTTTATATTTGCTTTCTTTGACAGCTTTTTGCTTCCAAAGGCATACTCTGTCACTGACAAAGAAACAGAGAACCACACTATTTTAATTGCATTATTTCAGGCTTACCTATGCTGCTATTCATGCAAATAGTTACTATAACTCAGTACGGCTACTTAATCTCACACTTAGTTCCTTGTACATTTACATACACTTACATGATAGACCTGACAGTGGGAGGTAGAGAAGAAAATATTAATGCCACATTAGTAGAGAAGAATGCTGAAATAGCTATAGTTCAAAATCTATACACATTAAAAAAAAAAACAAAACAGAACTGTTCTTGCTAAGCTTTGGATTTGTAGTATGATGATTAATGGCCCCATTTAAATAAGAAAGATGGTGTGACAATGTACTTCACTGTAAAACCCTCCCAGTATTTGGTTCAGTAATTCTAAACCAAATACATTCTTGGCAATTAGGTTTCACTGTCAACATATTCTGTCTGTAGTTTAAAGAAATGAGCATTTGCTAATGAGTCTGCCTGTAATGGTTCCTTCAGGGTTCACATGTTCCACTACAAAGTCTAGGACAATTTTTCACTGATAGGAATTGTCAGTTCTTAAAGATCATTGATAGCTGGTGATGCACAATTATAACTTATTTCTTAATGCCATATACAGTTTTCTACATGGTCAACCAATGATGGTTCATTCATTTTTGTACAAACGTAAACTAAAATACCTGCATACCTAAGAACAACGGAAAACTCCAACGACATATCCATTGGACATCGCTGAGAAAAGCATAGTCCTGGGTTTTCTTCTCTTTTTTGTTCCTATAGAATTCTTTTCAGCTGAGATTTTTTTTAAAATCAACACTATTAACAGTCTACTTGTCAAGAAAATGGGAAATATGGAAAATATAAATCAGAAGGGATGGGAACACAAAGATTTCTCTGGTCTATCTCAGAGCTGAGGAAAATTTTGTCCACTCTTCTCACTTGCTGAGTGACAGACCAGTCTGTGCAGCAAGCTTGAAATGCTGAACATTTTGGCCCCCTTGGGAGCCTCCTCCTTTCACCAGGGTAGCTAGCTTTCAGAATTGCTTCCCTTCCTACTTCCCAATCCTTTCAGGCTTCACATTTTTCTTTGTCATTGTAGGGAAAAGCAATTAGAGCTATTTTTGCAGGAAAGCCCATTAGTTCCTTTCAGCTGGACTTACGTCTTCTGTAACACTGTTTGCTTTTTCCTTCTCAGATTTTCTCTTAGCCCAAGGCAATTTATTCCAGTCCACTTTTTTTCCATGTTTTTCCTTTCAACACCATATTGTTTACCATATTGGACACCCAATAAGAAAAGAGTTGGGTGTTACTCGGATATGCCTTAGGGCTGCCAAACAGCCAGCCACCCACACCTTCGACAGACTTATGAACCCCTCAGAAAGGGTTGAACTGGGTGCTGCTGAACAGGGTGGTCAGACCTCATGCCACACAAGACGACTAGTTAGGTTCAGAGTCTTATAACGTAATGGAGTTGATCAGAAACACAAACCACAGCAGGCCTTTCCTTGGTCACATTGTCTCTGCTCACATCGTTCTTCCTTCTGTTCTGTCTTGCGGTCAGGGAGATCAGCCTGAACAGAGACGGAAGTCAGGAGGTAGAAAAGTCTTCTCCACACCAGTGTTGCAGTTGGCTGTGGATTGCTTGAAGCTGATAGTCCCCTTTCTTCTGAAAGTCTCTACCCTGTCTACTTGCAGCTGGAACAGCTCATACGGACTAAGAGGTGGTAGGGTGTGTGGTATAGGTTATAAATCAGGGACATCGGCAGGCATTTTCAGAAACATTTTCTGCATAAGAACTCTTCCCATCGCTTGTGATTTAAACTCTGTCATTCAAATAACACTGGCTCCTGACAGGACCAGGCACACCGATATGCACAGGGCTGGGGTGCCAATGGAGCATGAGGAGCACCTGATGAGGACCAGAGCACAAGAAAGAGCAGTGCTTGGCCTCCTGCTCCCATTGCATTCTGGGCTTGGCTGGAGCAAGAAGGGCTGATACCAAAAGCTGTGGATATCTTGGCAAGCGACACACTGGTCCCCGCAGTGCAGTCCAGGAGAATCCTGAAGTTGCAGAGATCCTATGGTTCCATCATGGAGTGTAGTAAAGATGATTACTCCTTCTCTCAGAAATAGGAGGAGATGAGGAGAGCAGACTGGGAAGAAGCTTGTACTCCTGCTGAGTTATCCTTGGTTCAGGGTAGGAGGATTTTTACTTCTCCGCACTTCTTTCACACAAAGGTCAGTTACAGCAGGTACACAGGTGAAAAAAATTTTACCTTGCATGACTGCTTCTCCTTTTTGGAAGGATATTCTGACCACCAATTTAAATAAGTCCTGCTCTGGGAAAGCAAAGGGTTATTAGGAAACACTGAAATGAAGCCTCAACTTACATTACAGTAGTTTGGTATTTAATGATTTCCTTTGGCATGAGTTAGATGTAAACATATGAGCATGACAATTATATATATACACACAATTACTCATTCCAATTTGTTTTATTATAAGTATGTCATTTTTCATCCTTGTCAACTACAACGCACAACAGGACCAGTGAGTTCTTCACATTTGGTGGTAGGTTGAATTTTTCCAAGGAGTTTTGACAGAGACACGTGAAAGACAGACACACATTCCATGTGACAGTAAACTAATTTAGAGACAGCAGCCTCTATAAATAATCTTTGTTCATCATCTTACATAAGAAAGTGGAAGGTTAGCCACTTATTCCAATCTATCAAATGGTTTGCAGCAGTTTGGTAAGAAAACCTGCAGGCTTTCTCACTATCGTTATGCTGTCACGTGGCTGCAAGTCAGGGAATGACAGAAGAATAAAGCCCATAAGCATGTGAATAAAAATGTAAGTACAAGTCAGTGATTTGGAAACACACAAAAAAACCTCTAGAAAAACAACATTAAGAGGACAAGAGGGAGCAATTTTTCTTTTCTGATTCTGAAAAATTTGTCACTTTATACAATATTTGTTAAAAACCCACAAGAGTATAATCTGGAACTTCCTACTGATCCCAGAACATAAAAGCCAGAAGCACGTGCACGAGTCCCACCTCAGCAAAGGGCACCAGTCTGTTCATGGAAGGATTCCTGAGGTTAGAGCACAGGAACCAAAAGGCAAGGGTTTTATTCCTAACCAAGAAAACTTGCACCACCAAGTCACTTTCCCACTCAGTGTTTCTTCCATCTGTAAATAACAAAAAAAAAACCTCCTAACCCCTAAAGGGGATAGTGCATACTGTTAGTACGTCCTGTGAGAAAGGGATCTGGTTCTCTGCCTCCCCTGGACCCTGAGTGGTGAGCAGGGACTAGAAAAGCCTTTGAGCTAAAGGAACAGAATTTGTTCAGCAGAAGTCACATATAGGACAGCTATAAGCTATAAACTGTCCTACACAGGTGTCCTGTAAGTTTCAGGGCAGGGAATCTTAGCGGTAGTGCAAATCCAGGAAAAACATTTGTCAAAGAAAATGGGAAAGAATGGGAAAGATTGTTCCTATCACATACGGAGGTATGAACTCCTGGCTAGTCTACCATGTTGAAGAAAAGTTTAAAAAAAAAAGTCTATTTTCTCCTCGTTTTTCATTCCATGGGCATAATGGGGACAGCTGCCTGCTTGCTCACTTGCATTCCTCCTTGGAATTAAAGAGTTGGAGAATTGGAGAGAGGAAATAGTTTCCACACGTTGTTTCACTCCATCTACGCTCACTGGCCCATATACTGGCATCTTAGTGGGGCTAAATAAGAAAATAGCACTCATGGAAGCAGCTCAGAAAGTCCTCAGCCGCCCTCCCTTAAACAAAGGAAAAGCAGGGAAGGTGTCATGGCTGAAGAGCATCTTGGATACACAGCCTTCAAAGATGATTAGGGAACTGCATATTAAAAAGGACTTCTCATCTTTTTCTGTTATTTTTTATTGCTATCCGGGCAGATAACAGTGCCTATCACAAAGGAGGATGCCACCTTTCCTGGTTCCAGATTCCTTATAATCTCCCAAGCCTTTCTTTTTTACAGTGAAATGACCAAAAATTCAGGGTCTAATGAAGGTGTATTGATCTTCTGAAAGACTTCAGCCTGAATCATTGGGGCTGTTTCCAAATAAAGGGAGTGGGGGGAAGGGTTTTTTTGTTCAAAGAAGGTCAGGCAACATTTGCTTTATAAAATTCTAGTACTCTTCTTTTACATTCCTCTTTCAAAGCAGAAATTGGACACCTGCTATCAGGAGTTGTTTTCATTTCTGGGATAGGTATTTTTTATTCTTGTGCAAATCCACCCTCCTATGGTCAAATTGTAAACTTTTGGAAAAGGAAAACTCTCTGTAGACATGGAATATAACCATCTTGGTATTAGCTGCAAACTTTCCAAGTGATCCCACCTCCATTCAGCACCCTCCATCACAGAGATAACACAGCTCTAAGTTACTATGGGATTAAAGATTTTGGCCGTGACACTTGAATTCAGAGTATGCAACACCTCATCTGCATTGCCTCTGCTTCTATGCTGTGGTCTGAAATCCTGGAAAAGGAATTTCCCCAATTCAAATACAGAGAGGATATGGACCACTCCCGTGTAGAGCAGTTTGGGAAGCACGGGTGGAGGAAAGCAGGACCTGAATTTGTCCTGCCAAGTTTCAGGTATGTCCTAGCAAGCTTCAGGCCTGACTAGTGAGAAGGCAAACAGAATATGGCAAAAAGTCTGATGCAAGGAAGGGAATGAAGATTAGGGATTAATGAAGACAGGTTATGGGACAGACAGGATAACTAGAAGCTAAGTTTGAGGAGAAAGACTGCTAGACGAGGTAGGAAGAAAGGATGCAACAGGTTGAGCAGGTATCTCAAAACAAGAAGGCGGGGGAACTGGGGAAAATATCCAGATACTAGACGTATCTGGTGAAGGGAATACTTACCGTGCGTCAGTATCTCAGTACCAAAGAGACAAGACTGAAATGGAGATCAGTTATACCCGACTACAGCACAGCCCCTTTACGACTTGAGATGGAACAAAATGTTCCCAGGACTCACATAGCACCACCTTAGTGTCAGCAAATATATTTACCCTTTCCCCACACATGAATGACAACTTACCACTGTTATTAATTTCTTTACCTTAAAAAATCAGTCTGAAAACAGACCTCAGGGTTCCCAGCAGAGCTGGGTGATACTACGTATTTTTCCCCTGTGGTAGGGGGAAAAAAAAGTATCCTGAGAACAGCAGAGCTGAGACCTAAACAAAAGATTTTTATATCTGAATTCAGTAAAGGTAGTACTTATATAGAGAGTTTTTCATGTGATGTGAGGCTATTCCTCAAGTATTAATATCCTTTGCATCACAAATTGACTATCCAAATGAGTACATGATTTCACTTATCTGTAAAATGGGTATGATAGCATCCCCTCACTTCAGGAATATGCCAGTATAATAAATTAATTAGTGCTTGTGAACAGATAGATATTCAAGAGCAATAGAGAGAATCCAGGGGGAAAATTATTATGTATTCAGACTGGGTTTGAATGGTGTGCAGTAAATAAGGCATGGGAGCACACAGTGAACAAGAAGAGAAAAACAAAACTCAGTAGCTGCTTATTTAGCTGAATACAGCATACTAAATCAAGCAGAAACCATGTGAAAAAAATACCATTCAGTCATGTCATTAAAGGTTATTATGGTCGTATGCAAGAGGAGCACAAAGGAAGATTTCATAGCATACTTAGTATTTTCAAGTGCAGTAAGGAGCATTTTCTAATAACAAGTTTCTTTATAATATTTGAGAATATGAAAAGAATGTAGCAGAAACTACAAAGTATTTGATAAAATGGAGGACCCGTATTATTTATGTCATTTTGCCCATGAGTCCTGCTATAAAAAAGCAAAGCTTGAGATCTTGCCAACTACTCTATGCTGTAAAATATTATTATGCCAGTGGGGAAGACACAGCTTGGCAACACCTGACACTGGCCAGATGTTAAATGAACTGCAGTTAACTTATGTTCATACTACACTCATAAAAAACTTGGACCTTTGGTACCTCTGACATGCTTCTCTTATACAATGATGATTTCAATATGGTGGCAGATGGGAAGTCACAATTTAAATGAAGCATCACTTCAAATCTGTGGACAGTCCTGAAAAAAACCCAATATGTGCATAGGGTAATGCTAGTGTCTTCTTCCCTACTTCACTAAATGCTCTAAATAATTTGATTTCCTAAACAGAGGATATACCACGTATTTTTTCCAGATGGGTATTACAGAACTAACCCCAGGGGTTACAGTTCATTTCCAACTGTGCATGCTTAGCAATAATACAGACTGAGGACCTGAACCCAGTCTCTGTGACACCAGCATGAACCAAAACTAAATTCACCAAAGCTAATGGAGATATACCAGCATGATGGTCTAAGCCAGTGTTTAGTGAAGACAGTCAAAGCCAATTAGAGATTTCAGTGGGCATGAGGGCATCGCCTTGAGATTGCCTCCAGTGTGTGATGGAGATACATTTATTTCCCTAAAATTCTCAGAAGTGGGGTAATGGTTTTGCCTGAAATTCATCTCCAAATAATTTCTGATCATGAGCTAAATAATGTGCTTTTGCTTGTTGCACTTACGAACATTAAATGTATAATTTTATATTTATGTTCAAAAAAGGTTGCTCCAAATCATAGAATCATAGAATCATAGAATCTTTTTGTTGAAAGGGACCTTTTAAGGTCATCTAGTCCAACCACCCTGCAATAAACAGGGATATCTTCAACTAGATCAGGGACATCTTCAACTAGATCAGGGACATCTTCAACTAGATCAGGTTGCTCAGAGCCCCGTCCAACCTGACCTGGAATGTTTCCAGGGATGGGGCATCTACCACCTTTCTGGGCAACCTGGACCAGTGTTTCACCACCTTCATGGTGAAAAATTTCTTCCTTAGATCTGGTCTAAATCTTCCCTCTTTTAGTTTAAAACCATTGTCCTATCGCAACAGCCCCTGCTAAGCGGTTTGTCCCCATCTTTCTTAGAAGCCCCCTTTAAGTACTGGAAGGCTGCAATAAGGTCTCCCCGGAGCCTTCTCTTCTCCAGGATGAACAACCCCAACTCTCTCAGCCTGTCCTCATAGGAGAGGTGCTCCATCCCATTGATCATTTTGGTGGCCTCCTCTGCACCCGCTCCAACAGGACCATGTCTTTCCTGTGCTGAGAGCTCCAGAGCTGGACGCAGGACTCCAGGTGGGATCTCACCAGAGCAGAGTAGAGGGGCAGAATCACCTCCCTCGACCTGCTGGCCACGCTGCTTTGGGTGCAGCCCAGGATACAGTTGGTCTTCTGGGCTGTGAGTGCCCATTGCTGGCTCATGTCCAGCTTTTCATCCACCAGTACCCCCAAGTCCTTCTCAGCAGGGCTGCTCTCAATCCCGTCATCCCCCAGCCTGTATGGATACTGGGAGTGGCCCATCTCCTTTAAAATTTAACACATCTCTTTATTATGCTACTGCTGACACAGCAGTGGCACTTTTCATATCAGGAGAAACATGGCTAAGCTTGAAATATTTAATATTGTCATAGCACATCAGAGGTACTATGCAGACTATCCTACATAGACACTCTAAGGAGTACAAAGTATGGTGATGCACCTTTACAGTTAAAGCGTGGCTCCTTTTGAGAAGACTGTCTTCTTTTGTAGTAATTTAGAGGAAAATGAAGTTCCATTGAAACATTTCACAAAATCTGTAGCTGGTAAAATATGACACCTCATCTCTCTCTGTCTTTTTTAGGCAATAAGGTCATTTGTAAATACTCAAATAGTAGGATTCAGTCATGGCTTTCTTCTTTTTAAATCTATTTTATATTCTTTTAATTTATATTTTAGAAATATTTTACATTTATAAGTAAGTGTTTTCTTCAATGGAATTGCACATCCCAGAGTGCAGAGCTTATGTTCTCCTAAAGTTTCATTGTCTAAATAATATTAAATATTTTAATTATAGATTCTCCCTTTCATGTTCAAATTCAGTAATTTGTTTCTCCAGGCCACATTCAGGTTGTAAAATTGAAATACACAAAATCTAATATAAAAATATATAACTTTAATTTGAAATAATTAAGTTTCACACACAAAAATTTAGCAAAGGATCTAAAATTCAAAGTCAAAACCTCATAGGGCATATTAGCCTTTCAAGTTTCAGTGAAGATCAGAGTTTCATAAAACCTACCTATCCCTGTGATTGGACCAGTTCTTCCAAATCATTAATATTAAGTAAAAATTCTATCAGGTAGAACTAAATTCACACATATAAGCAATCCCACTGAAGTCAATAGAGATGGGAATAGAAATGTTCTCATCTTAAAAAATAAATTGAAACAATACCTGAAAGAAATACCACTTCATAAATAAGACATTGAGACATTGATTTTCCTACTTGACTTGTGTGATGATTAGTATGGTGGAAGTCATTGATTTACAGTAATGCCTCTTTAACATGGCAATTTTTTTGCTCAGACAATCCACATAGACCCCAATCCATCCTTACACACTCGATTCTACCTCTTTAGCAGGATGTATAATGAAGGGGTCCAAAACTTAAGAGTACCTGAATTTGTAACTAGATTTCCATCTTCATTTTTGCTTAAACTTTATGTGCATACAGGTCTTCCCTAAAATAGCACAAGCAGTTCATTCCAATGAGTAGTCAGCAAATCAGCTAAGGAATCAATCTTCTCCAGAGGTTTGGAATAGAGCAGATATTTCAAAAGACTGTTTCTCTCTGCTTGTGTGCTACCATCACTGTCACAAATAGTAAGGAGGATGTTTTCCTGGTTGCTAAGGACAATCTTTGTTGCCTGAGAGAAGGCAAACAATGCAGCATCTGTAACAGGCTGTCCAGAAGAGGAAAAGCAGGAGGAGCAGCGCTCCTGCTCCACTTATGTGTCAAGCACATGCTCCACCAGCTCCTGGACTATATTTGTAAACAGAAAAATAGATTCTATCGCACTAACTTAGTCTATACTCGTCACTCTAAGCTCCCCTGACAATCAACAGGCAAAACCAGGCACCACCAGAGATTAGTGATGGGCACCTATCTCCAGACAAACCTCAGAAGGTGCCCATTTCTAAGCTCTAGAAGCCTAAAATTGGAAGAGAGAAATCCTGTCCTGAATGACTGGAAGAAAATCACATTGTGTGCTCTGAACACCCATTTCTCTTTAGCATTTTGCAAATGAAGGATGACAAGATCCTTCCCTTTAGAAATTTCATAGAATCACAGAATCATTAAAGTTGGAGAAGACCTTTAAGATCATTAAGTCCAACCGTCAGCCCAACACCACCATGCCCACTAAACCAGGTCCTGAAGTGCCACATCTACACGTGTTTTTAACACCTCCAGTGATGGTAACTCCACCACTTTCCTGGGCAGCCTGTTCCAATGTTTGACCACTCACTCAGTAAAGAAATTTTTCCTAACATCCCATCTAAATCTCCCCTGGTGCAACTTGAGGCCATTTCCTCTCATTCTATCACTAGTTACTTGGGAGAAGAGACCAACATCCACCTCACCACAACCCCCTTTCAGGTAGTTGTAGAGAGCGATAAGGTTTCCCCTCAGCCTCCTCTTCTCCAGACTAAACAACCCCAGTTCCCTCATAAGACTTGTTCTTCAGACCCCTCACAAGCTTCATTGCCCTTCTCTGGACATGCTCCAGCACCTCAATGTTCCTCTTGTTGTGAGGGGCCCAAAACTGAACACGGTATTCAAGGTGCAGCCTCACCTGTGGCGGCTCGTGGCTTAGACAGGTTTACTCTTCACTGGGTGAGGAACTGGCTGGATGGCCGAGCTCAGAGAGTTGTGGTGAATGGCGTTAAATCCGGCTGGCGGCCGGTCACAAGCGGTGTTCCCCAGGGCTTGGTTCTGGGGCTGGTCTTGTTCAATATCTTTATTGATGATTGGGATGAGGGGATCGAGAGCTCCCTCAATAAGTTTGCAGATGACACCAAGTTGGGTGGGAGTGTTGATCTGCTGGAGGGTAGGAGGGCTCTGCAGAGGGATCTGGACAGGCTGGATTGATGGGTTGAGATCAACTGTATGAGGTTTAATAAGGCCAAGTGCAGGGTCCTGCACTTTGGCCACAACAACCCCATGCAACGCTACAGGCTTGGGGAGGAGTGGCTGGAGAGCTGCCCGGCGGAAAAGGTCCTGGGGGTGCCGGTTGACAGCCAGCTGAACACGAGCCAGCAGTGTGCCCAGGTGGCCAAGAAGGCCAACAGCATCCTGGCCTGTATCAGAAATATGTGGCCAGCCAGAGTAGGGAAGTGATTGCACACCTGTACTTGGCACTGGTGAGGCCGCAGCTTGGATACTATGTTCAGTTTTGGGCCCCTCACTACAAGAAGGATGTTGAGGTGCTCAGGTGTGTCCTTCTTTGGACAAAGACAACAAAGCTGGTGAGGGGTCTGGAGCACAAGTCTTATGAGGGTCGGCTGAGGGAACTGGGGTTGTTTAGTCTGAAGAAGAGGAGGCTGAGGAGAGACCTCATCGCTCTCTATAACTACCTGAAAGGGGGTTGTGTCGACGAGGGTGTTGGTCTCTTCTCCCAGGTAACTAGCGATAGAACAAGAGGAAATGGCCTCAGGTTGCGCCAGGGGAGGTTTCAAGTAGATACTAGGAAAAATTTCTTCACCAAGAGGGTGGTCAAGCATTGGAACAGGCTGCCCAGGGAGGTGGTGGAGTCACCATCTCCGGAAGTATTCAAAAAACATGTAGATGTGGCGCCTCAGGACATGGTTTAGGGGACGTGGTGGTGTTGGGTTAATGGTTGGACTTGATGATCTTGAAGGCCCTTTCCAACCTTAGTGATTCTGTAATTCTGTAAGTACGGGGGCACAATCACTTCCCTACTCCTGCTGGCCACACTATTTCTGATACAGGCCAGGATGCTGTTGTCCCGTAAAGACCTGGCCTTCTTCAGGAAAATTTCTTATTCCAGTACATGCTTTTCCAGGGTGCTGAAAAGAGGATCAGTTCTTTTATGGACATTATTCCTTGGGTCAGAGTAAGGGCATAAGCAAGAGAATGCAGGAGAGAACAAGGTGGCACTGTGGAAGGAGAGCTGAGGGTGCTACACTTTATTCTGTTGAACCATCTTCCCCAAATTAGCAGGATGAATGCAGAAAGCAGCTCCATCAGTCTAGGCCCGTCTTCAACCAAACTCCTTTTCTGGAATGCCATGGCTCTGAGGCAAGCACTCACCAGCATACACACCAAACACACGCACATCTCCAGTTCAAGCTCTCTGAGGTGCACAGAGAATCAAAATCAAATTATTGTGGAGGGGGAGGGGAAATGAGGAGCTGTGGTTTCCTTTAGCTCTGTCTATGTTTGAGCTGAAAGCCAAGCACCCAAATGCACATGTTGAAGAGGCAATCTGAGATTTCTGTTTGGATAAGGAGACCAACATGGAGCAGGAAGGTAGGCCTCCAAGTGGCAGTAAGAAGCAATAGCAGAATTTTTGCTTTTGCTGATGAGATTGTAAAATGTGAGACAGACTCCTTCACATAAAACTGGACAAGAGAGGGTTCTCTGTGTAAGGAATTAGAGAAGCAGCAGGAGAAAGAGTAAAGCGTATAGCTGTAGGAGCCAAGAGAGGAAAAAGGAAAGCAGGAGGCTTTATAGGCGATGACAATGGAAAGCTTTGATTATAGAAAGTCATTATAGGTATAAACAAAAGCAGATGCAGTGAAGATCAAAACAGAGAAACATGAGTGAAAAGAGCATAAGAAGGAGAGTAATCTATCTGATGAATGTAAGCAACTTTTCTGTGACTGAAGGGTTATTAAAAGAGATGGACGGTGGGAAAGGATTTTGCCCAGGGAGACAGATGGAGTCAAGGACTGTTGCTTTAAGATGAGGGGACTAAGGAATGTTTATACGGTGAAGAGTGAGAGGTAGGAGGAGAAGAAAGATATAAAGGCAAGAAATACACAACCAAGAACAAGAAGAGGTTTGCTAACAATTCATTTTTAAAAAATGGATAGTTGGGCAAACAGACAATTATTCAGATTCACTTTGAAAAAGTTCATGTTTACCCGAAAGCTTGTTTCCATTTTTTCCAGTTATATCAACTGATCCAATGAAAAATTCTATCTTTTCTTACTTGTATTGTCTATGTCTTTGGATTTTCAAGACTGCAAAAACCAAGAGCAATCCAAATCAAGACAAAACCAGTAAGTTGAGTGATTAGTATATGAATGCAGGATGGGAGACACTGAACTGGACACAGCTTTTTTCAAGAGAGGAGAGAGAGAACAACAGAGAAGTTAGAAGTGAGAAAAGCCAAACACTCCTACATGAAGTGGTAAAAGCAGAAGTATGCCTTTTTGTTTACAGAACTAAGAAAAAACATAGATCTGAGATCCAGCCTTCAGAAAATGGTTGACTCCTTTAAGTGGGTAGTCAGCTCTTTTGTCATTTCACTTTTTAAGATCCAGGTTACATAATGTCCATATTGTTTTATTCGAGAGCCAGTGTTACCAACTTTCAGAGCAAAACTGTGTGACTTGTCCCTTCTTGAGCTGTAAAATGTGCCTGTTCACATGTTATAGGAAAAGGGCAAATAATAGTGGACAGTATTTGGTTGAAACAAACCTTTTCATTTTAGCTTTTACTCCTTCATGATGTATATTTAGGAGTGATTTTCAATATATAATGAACTCCAGTTGGCCTTGCACTATAAAAGTTTGGCAGGCTGGAAGGGGGAGAGGTCTATGTCGCCCACGCACCCTCCTGCCCACGGCGGGATGAACGCCACTGCTGACTGTCTGAAAAACGTTTGAAAGTTTCTAAGAATGGTTAGAAAATGATGGAACTTTCACGGTGTCCCTGAGCAATCTGTTCCAGTCCTTAACTCTCCTAACCATTAAGAAGTTCTTCCTAATGTCTAATTTAAATCTCCCTTATGGCAGTTTAATCCTGTTATATCTTGTATCCATAATGAATGTGGTGAATAATTGATTCCCTTCCTCTTTTGTGCTACCTTCCGCACATCTGAAAACTGTATCCTTGCCTTGTCTTTCCCTGCTAGAGAGGAAACAAACCCACTTCCTTCAGTTTTTCCTTGTAGGCCATGGGGTTTCTTAACCTGTGATCATTCTTGCTTTTCTCTTCTGGGCTCTTTCCATCTGGCTGACGTCTTTCTTGAAATTGGATGTCCAACACTGAATGCAGTATTCTAGCAGAGGCCTTACAAATGCAAGGTATGGCAGAACTCTTTTGCATGTCTCACAGGGAGCATTTCAAAGGATATACCCCAGACTGCAAAACAAATGAATAAACAAACAATGCAAAGCAACAGTAAGACACTACTGACTTCGGTTCAGCTTGTTACTTCATACGAGCCATGATCGCTTTCTGTTTAACTGCTGCCTCATTCTGTATTTGGGCAGTCTAAGCTCCTGTCGAAACATAGTATTTTGCATTTTTCTTTACTGAACCGTACCCTCCTTTCTTCAGGCCCTTTCTCTAATTTTCAAGATCATGTTGAATTCTAAAATGCAAGGGACTTCTTCCAGTTTGATGTCATCTACAAACTTAAAATATTAGTGAAGATCCAGAAAAAAGAATTTCTTAAACATTGATATACCTTTCATTGAGAAAACATAATTTATTTTAGAAGCTGGAACCTTAAAAAAAACTTTGTAGTTTACTGTGGATTCTTTCCTCCAAGCTGCGCTGCATTTTTTGCTGTGCAAGTCATTTATATTTTCCACAGTGCAAGTTCACAGCTTCTTCAATACTCAAAAATTGTCTTAACATTTTAAGGAACCTTTTCTAGGATAAAATTTGCATATGTCAGGATTTCTCCAAGACATATGAAAACCGAAAGAAAATGGCTATTGGCCTATAAAAATAAGTTGTTGATCCACGTGCTTCCCATATGCATACTACCAGTGTTTTTCAGATCCTGTCATATGCATGATTGTCCATTTTCTAATAGTTATCAGAAAGAATTCTAATATTCCAAGCCTTCCACTGGACCACAAGCCAGAAGTATTTTATCAGCTACCAAAGAGTTTGGAGCTATTGCCAAGGCTTACTGAATGATCCCCATTACGAACTGGCAGAGCAGCTCTAACCACTGAAATTAACTGCATTGTTTTATTTATTAGAGATAAAGCAGAGGTAAGAGAATGAGAACCTCTGCTGAAGAGTGTAGATCATTAAGCACATCTTAATGAACTGCTTTTAAAACTAATTTTAGAAATTCCAGAAAATTAGGAATAAAGAGTATCTTATGGACCCATTGTGCTATCAACCTTTAGAAGTGACTTTGGGGAATTTTAGGGAAGTGAGTTTGGTCTGTTGGGTTCAGAGATATGTTGGTTTGAAGGGCAGGCTAGAGCTGCATGGCTGGTAGAGGCTGAGGAGCATGTGGACCACTCCAGTAGTGAGACGTCTAGTATTTGTTTATACTGATCCAACTCTGTCAAGAAAAAAGTAAATTCTTCTCAGAGATTGCAGTCACTTAACTAAATCACATCTAGCTAGCTCAGTGTACATCATAGCAAGACAAGTCCCCTGGAAGGACACACAATTTGTGGGTAGTTCTCAGAGAGAAACAACCTTCCTTTGAGATGTCTGTATGAATGAAGGCAATGTAGATTGTGTGAGAAACACATCTGAATTTTCCTTCTCATGTGCTATCTTTTCAAGCTTCCTCTGGGCAAAAGGAAATCAAAATCTATTTTTTTCCTACTTAAAAATCTGTCTTGTTAACAAAAAGCCAAATCCTTCAACAGATGCAAACAAGGAAAACAGAACTGAGGCAGAGAGCACAAGCAGGCAAATGGGGGGGCCCTACTTAGCAGTGACTTCTGTCGGCATTTTCAGCACTAAAGGTCTTCACCTCTCGATGTTTTGAATCTGCACACATCCCAAAATGTGTCAGCTTTGACAGGCTTTGGAGTTCAGTGGATAGCCATGCAAACACCTACTCAGAGCCTAGAAACTGACACCTAACTCCTTGGGGAAGCTCTTATTTTCAAAATATGAATCCTTTGGAAATGCCACTTGACTTCATGCAGAGTGCAGTGTCAGATGACATTACTTTTAAAGTCTGGCTAAAGAAATAGCTGCCTCTACTTGTTTTCTACAAATTTTTTTAGCATCCACACAGAGTATAGGTGACCACGTTTATTTCCTCCTTGGCCCAGAGCTAGTCAAACTCATGTCTTCCACCTCCAGAGGGGGTCCTAGTCACCCAGCTGTCCTTAAAAGGTGGGGGAGAGGGAAGTTCATCATTCTGGTGGAGGTATGGTCATTCCATTTTCCATAAAGGAAATTGGGATTCGGGGACTAGAAAAGAGATACATGACTCTAGCATCGTGGCTGGGGTAGTCACAGAGGAAAGATGACAATTTCATGTCAGATGTATCCTCATTGCTAAGCAGACTGCTCCCTTGGCAGTGAAAAACTTCAACCAAAGGGCAGAGCTGACTCATTCTCCATGTCATAAGAGCCACCAGTTATGGCAGTCCCCTGGCCAACCTTGGCTTGAATACCCACAGGCAGAGAAGGTGCCTAATTCCAGCTCTACCAGACCCTGAGCTGTTCCCATTGGATTTCAAAGGGGTAGGGTGCCAAAACCCAGAAAACACAGCTGTAAGACTTTGTGCTCAGGTTTACCTGCTGGTCATCTTGAAGCAGCTCCTAGTTTGACATGTGAGCAGTCGTGAGCCTCATGACAAATATCTCAACTTTCCGTGTATGTTTTGCAGGGTTGCTCAGGATCTTACTCCCAGAAACTGAGGGCAGCACCCGAGTCCACAGGGCTTACACTCCTTTGGGGATCCTGATCTGAGTGCTTTGCTGTGTTACTCCCTTAAACTTTTGGTAATTTGGGGCACCACCAACCGTCTTCAGGCATGCTTGCACCACCACACGTGTAGTCACCAGCCGTCACAACTTCAGTGGTCTTACCTCTGGCCAGCTGAAAGAGAGCAGGGAAAGCAGATCTGATCTTAACTGTGTGATTAGAAGAAATGGTCAAGAGATTAATGTCATCAGGCCAGGCTTCTCTCTGACCCCTCCTGCTGCCCCATTGCTGTCCTTGTATAAAGTGCCCATTAGCACCGACAAGAGCAGTTTATTTGCCCGGTCTCCGTTCTCACAGCCTTACCCCCTCCCGCGGCCGTGGGCATGCTGGTAGAGACCTGGCCACGCCACTTCTGTGCGGGGGCAGGAGCCTCCCCGCTCTGCCCACGGGGGCGGCTGTGACACGGGCACCACGGCAGCCCTGGCCCCACGGCAGGCGAGCGCTGCGGAGGTCGGTAGCACCCCCACCGCCGAACCTGGGACACCCATTTCTGCTGGGACTTGGAGGCTGCCGAGGTGGACACACACACGCACGCGCGCGCACACACGCACGCACGCCCGGTCCCGTCGGTGCGAGGGACGCTCCCGTCCGCCGAGCCGGCAGCCCCGCCGCGGGCCGCTTGCTCACGGTGGCCGCGGGCTGGGCACGTCAGGGAGGGACCCGTCATGACCGGGAGATCCCCCCCCGCCCCCCACCCGGCGTATAAAGGGGACGCGGGGGCAGCTGCGGCGCCGGCCGATCCCAGCCGCTCCGCGCCGGACAGCGGGCTCCGCTCCGCCATGGCCCTCGCCCGGGCGGCGGGGCCAGCAGGTGAGGGCGGCGGGCGGAGGCGGGCCGGGCCGGGCCCCCCCGATGCCCCGCGCCCCCCGACGCCGCCGGGCTCTCCGCAGGTGCCGCCGCGGCGCTGGCGCTGCTGTGGCTGCTGGTCTGCGCCCCAGGGGACGCCGGCTGCCGCCTCCTGACCGTGGCCGACCTCTTCGACCGGGTGATCCGGCACTCGGGCAGGATCCACAGCCTCTCCACGGCGCTCTACGCCGAGCTGGTGAGTGCCGGGCCGGCCCCGCCGCCGCGCACCGGGCTGCTGCCGCCCCGGGAGCGGTTGTCGGCGGGGCGGGGGGGGCTACTCTCGGTGTCTCTTGAGGTTTTCTTCCGCTGTAGGAAAAACACTTTCCTCCCCGTGACAACGAGCTGGGGAAGCCCGCTCGGAAGTGCCACACGTCGGGGATGCTGACCCCCAACGGCAAAGAATACGCCCAGAAAATCCCGGTAAGGCTGGACGGCGGCGGCGGGCGGAGACCGGGCGGGCGGGGGGCACCGCGGGTTGGGGGGCGGGGAAGGGTCTCCGTGGGTCACACTGCCTCCTTTCTCCATACCTGAAGAAAGGGGGAAATACCCCTCCTTCCGTCAGAGTCCCCAAATGTCTGACCCGTCGCGCTGCGGTGGTCCCCCAGTCCAGTCGGGCTGGAGATAACGCAGAGAGGTTTTTATGCCTCCGGTGCTTCATCAGCAGTTTGGATGGAAGAAGCTGGTAAGTTCTGACCCCAAACAGGTGCACATCACAGAGGTATTGCATATGAATTATTAGTTTGTTGCATTGCAAAAGCTGTATATGGTTACATACCCTCAGATCATATTTATTAGTATATTAGGGATATTGCAATAGTACTTGGTCCAAATGACTGACAAACAGACATCCCTTTGATTTTGTCGTGGCAGTCACTGGAACAGAAGCTTAGAAAACTGTGCGTGTGACAGATAAATTAAATTAATCAGTGTCATTGCAAAGTGCAAAAAGCAATCAGGAGAAAGAAATAACAGTCATTATCTCTGAATTGGTAGTTAGGTAAGGGGAAAAGAACAGCGAATTGTTTTAGACAAATGTAATGGCCAAGAGAAAAAAATCGTTGTTAGTTTAGGGACAAGCAGGAAGAGTTTCTTCAGCCAGACAAAAAGCAAATTGTGGAGTCGAGGATACAGCAGCAGGAGAAACTTTTACCTCCAAGAGAAGGCAGATGGAGACGAATGTTAACGTTTTGCTCTTTGGTTGTGATGGAGTGAGGAACTTCTCCCAAGGCATTTAGAAGCTCCCCTGGAAGGGTAATGGGAAGTGAGGCGCTGCCTGCTTTAGAATGCTTTAACCAGTCAACCATATTTCTGAACTTACATCACAAGAGAGGTCTTACAGCCACTGAGGTTCTGTCAGAGAAGCAACCGCCCTGACCACCAGGCACCTTCTTAGAAGTGTGTCTGCAGGGAACCTCTAACCAACACAGCTATAACCACAGCAGGCGTGAGGAAACACCTGCACTTCCATACCAGGGACCAGAGATGTCTAGATGAGGCTTCTTGGGCTCTTGAGACATCTAGGAGTTCCTGAAAACTTTTCCAGTACCAGGAATGCCACCGTTTTGCTAATGCTGTATTCACAGTTTTAGGTATTACAGAGCTTAGGAGTAAAGCTTAGGAGGAAAGCTGAAAACAAGACATACAACTTTTGGGTGTTCCTTATATATAGGCAGGTAACTAGAGACAGAGTGGCCCTTAAGCTCTGCATATTTAAAAACTACTGTATTGCAGATGTAAGTCTTAATCCTGCTGAGATTTCACAGTGAGACTATCTAACAGTGTTCATATGACCTGCTGCAAACTAACAGAGAAATTCTTTATTGTTTTAATTTTATAAGCGAGAAGAGCTAACTCACTTGATACTGAAACTTTTGCAAGCCTGGAAAGAACCGCTTTCCCACTTTAACCAGCACATTGAGCACCATCAAGAGCTACCTGATGACAGCCTTAGCAAAGCTAAGCAAATCAGCAATATGGTACATGAGCTGAAGACTGGAGTTGAGAAAGTAACAGAAAAGGCAAGATTTTTGATGTAGCATTGATTTACACCAGTCACGTGGCAGGAGTGACTTTGGGGGGCAATGTCGGCTCTCGCTTAGGCTATAGCCTTTAATGCCTACAGAGGTTCTGGGCCAGCAGCGCTGGACTTTTGTTACAGATACAGGAATTTTTCAGCCAAAGGATGTGACTTAGTTTATGGATTGGCAGATGTGTAGATGATATTATATATGTCCATATGTGTAGAGCAATATTTTATTAATATGAAATATATGAAAGACACAGGTACAAAGTCTAGAGCCATTTACAGCTTCATATAGGAGCCAGTAATGACTTGACCTTTCTAGGACAGTGGAGGAGATGTGGCAGGATAGTGTGACAAATGCTTAATTATTGTTTTCAGTTTTATTTGGATTTACATTCTAAGTAATTCAAGTATCACTGCTGTCTGCTGCAAAGATCTCCTTCCTAAGGCAACAATTTTATGCTGGGATAAGTTCTTCAAGACAACAGTGGCATTGCTTAAGTCAGATGCCAGTCAGAAAACAATTTCAAAACTCCATGCCAAATTCTGGCAAGTCATATATAAATTATTGAATGTAATTTTTTATTTTTGTTTCTGTCTTCTCATTACTAGCTAGAAGTCCTGATCTCTGTATTTCTTGTGCATTCATATCTAAATTTATTTGTAGTTTTGGCTGAACAAATGAGGGCTGTGTGTCCATTCTCCAAAACGGCTACACTGCCAAGGTGTCTGTTTCACTAAAAAGTGAATAATAAACTAATATCTAACACTAGTAAATCACCTTTCAGCTTTATGAACACAGGTGGGGAATACAAATTTTAAAATGATAAGCAGCTCATCCCTAGAATAGGAGGAATGATAGCCCACTCTAAAATGCAGCCCTGATTAGGGTGACTCAGAGTTACAAATGCAAAAAGTCCATCTTCCAAGTGCAGCCATGGTTCTGGGTTAAAATGGCCTTAAAGTTCAGAGGTATTCGACCTCAAAGCTTGACCTTTATTTGCTTCATTCTGTAACTGAATCAAGCCATCACACTCTAAACTAGCTACACACTTCTGCTATATTTACCTGATTTTATTTTTCTAGAACACCTTTGAAGGAATTACTTAAGAAGGAAAGCTTTGAAGTTTTTACCTCTTTGTACTATGGACATACCACACAGTAGAAATATAATTTTAAAAATGAAGCAAGCAATGCATATGCATTCCAATATTTTGCAGCTGTGTTTTTCAGTAAGACACTAATTCTAAGCTTTGTTCTGTTGTGAAGCTCCTACTCCGAGAGATAACAGCCTTCAGAGTTCACCAGGTTAAACAGCACTGGTGAATGCTTGTGTTAGAATCTTCCCTTGACAAAACTCAATAAAATAAATAGCTAAAAAGTCTCAAGACTGATTTACTATACTACTTCAAGAGGAAATAATGATTACCGAACAGGGGTTCCTCTACTTAAACTCAGATGGAGTTATACCCCAGTATTCTTGCATTACTAGTATATCGGATCATTTCAGGCTAGTCTAAAGGTTGTATAGATACCATTAAGATAACATGATAATGTTATTCTTTGTAAGGAGCTTTACACACATCTTCAATAAGTATGTGAAAGGTTTGGAGTTGAACAGCCCAACAGAGTGATGTCTTGGTTGACTTCTGCACTGTAGTTTAAATATTTGTTGCATGTGTAGTTACTAGTTGTACTTCTTTTCCTGTTTTCAATACAGATGCAGTCAATGGGGATCATCAGCAATTCGTTAAATGGAATGACATCATCTGAAGCTGCTGGCTTATCAATTAGTAATGAAGCAAACATGATGAGTGACTCTGACTTTATTCACTGTTTCAGAAGAGACTCCAACAAAGTGCAAAGCTACTTAAAAATTCTTAAGTGTAGGATTATGCCAGAAAATAGATGTTGAGTTGTAATCTCTTGACAAGTAGTCTTCAGCATGTTGTTTATAAAGATGGAAAAATGTAATTCATAAATTATCACACTTACAGTAATTTTAATAGGAAAGTGGTTTCAAAATTCTCTGGCAGCTACTTGACACGGCTGACCTATGCTTCTGAAATACTAAATAAAGCACCATGTGTGTACGTGGGTTAACGCACCAGATAAAAGCAGTACTCTACCAGTAGATAAATAGATGCCCTTGCACGTTACACTGTTACAGATTATATTATGGCTGGTTCACAGTTTAGTTATATACATAGTTGAAAGTGAAATTCAGTTGGTTAAACCTTGGTACAATTACATCTACATACCATAAGTAAAGTATATTTTTATGTTAAAAAATGTTTCTCCCCATTTCTACATACTTACATACCTGCAGAACATTGCTTAGCACTGAAGAGTTGTATTGCTGTCCATCAGTTCATGTAACTGCCGGGCCCACGGCAGACTTTTATGTTCACGTCATACTTCTTACTAACTTCTGTGGGCTTTCACATGTGCCCCATAAGGTCTGCTTCCTAGCACTTTTATTCATTTTTAATTTATATTTATATTATTTAATTTATGTTTATATTAATTTATTCATTTTTAATTTATACCTCTAATGGCTTCACTGATTTCAGTGGAAACTCCTAAAGAAACAGTTTCTATATGAAAGGTAAATCAGAATTCTGGTCCAAATACTATTTCAGTCCAAGGCCTGAGCATGGCTGATGTAGCGATAATTCTCTTTCCCATAACACATCCTGACCCAGGGCTTGGGTTTCACAGCACTGATGACAAACTCCATAGCAAATAAAAGTCTGAAAGCTGTCAGATATTTTATAGCAATTACATTTTCCTAGCAGCGGGGTGGTGCTGATGGCTGTTTATAGAACAAAGCACCTTTGCATTCAGATCCTGAGGCATCTGAACAGCCCTTTATAAGTAGCATGGATTTATGTTTAATATTCTTGACTATTTCATCCCTTTATGCTCTTTTCTGGCCTCCCCTGATCTTGATGATTGTTGACAGTAGCTGGAGCTCAGGCTGCCAAGAACGAAGAGTAAAATGCTGATGACTATTTAATAATGATGCTGGATGTGGGCTTGAGAAACTCAGCAGGAAAACATTTCGAAGAAACATTTATGCAGAACAGAGGAACAACCTTTTCAGTTACACCTCCATAACTGCTGATATCCTCAGATATCTACTATCTAGTAGACAGCTGATGTACTTTCTCTGCTAGAAGCTGTGAGTGTTCACAATTCCTACCTGGTCCCTGCTGCACCAGGTGTGGCAGAAATGCAACGGGTTATATGGTGCCTGCCCTGAAGAAGTTACCAGCTGCAATTCCTCGAGCAGTAAGATACTACAAACACGTAACGAAATAGCAGCATTCATGCGCAAATTTTGAAGACATTCTAGAAACAAAACACAGCTCCACATTGAGTAGAGGAAGGCTCCTCCAGGCAAACACACAGACCCAGAGAGGGTTGCCCACTCTGCCTGCGTCTGTCACTGAAGATGTAGTAGTGATGTAGCAGTGATTAATGGTTGTAGCATCCAGCCCGTCACCCAGTGCAGCCGCAGCCCCGGCGCGCAGCAGCATGCTGATGTGTGTCTCCTGGGCCAGCAAGGGATGATTCCTGTCTCTGAAATGCTGAAACTGGGCAAGTGTGCATTCATTAAGGAGAAAAACGGTGTTAGGGTGTAATCCCTCCACACCCCAGCAAAGACGGCGTTGCACACGGCAGATCCGCAGCAGCCGTCCTGCACCAGAAAGGAAAGGTGACGGACACAGGAGGGGTTACCAGGCCAAATGAGGCTGACAGAAGGACACGCCCTCCGGGACCAGCAGTGTCCGCCCTGTCCCATCCCACCCCGTCCCCCGGGGACCCCGGCCAGGGCTGCCACATTGTGCCCCATGGGCGGGACGTGGCCCAGTTGGTGGCCATGCCCCCGTGGGCTGGTGGTGGCTGTGGCCCCAAAGGTGGGAGGTTGCCCTGTTCCTGTGTGTGGTGGCCATGTCCCTGCGGGTGGTGGCCATGGCCCCATGGGTGGGGAATTGGTGGCTCTCAGAATGAGTTGCAAGGTGACTCAGAAATCAACCGTAAAGGCTACCAGGAACTTCCACAGTGGGGAAGGCAGCCCAGGGGTTGTGGTTGAGGGTCAGGTGGAAAACGTGTTGCAAATGGAGCAGATCATAAAAATAATTCTCATCTTCTTCACAAGCAAAACCCTGGGAACGTTTTGCTGTAGAGAAATAAAAAAACAGAGGAAATGAGGAAGCGGTGCCACAGGAGGAACAACAGTGCACCGATGTGTTACCCGCAGTCATTTGTACTCATTGGTGTTACATTTCAAGATTTGCCTTTGGCTGAAGCGAGATGCATTGGTGAAACAAAAGCCTTCCTATATCATCGACATTGCCTTGCTTCCTCTTTTGATTGAGAAAACAACTGAGCAGTTGGCTGAAAAGGGCATGTTTTTCTCTGTGGCCACCGATGCCTCAAATAGAAATACCAGTGGTGGTTGTTTTTTACACAGGGGACTACTTCATCTCCTGCAGGATTTCTCTCCAAGACAGCAGCGAAACTCATCAGGAATATTTGAAAACGTAAAATTGTGCACTACAATAAAATGCTTTGGAGTTTAAGAATGCATCATTTTTCTCTGTGAATATTAAGAGAAACAAGTTTGAAAATTAATGGAACATCAGAAAATCAGGATGGTCTTCCAGTTAAGCGCTGGGCTCGTGCAACAATCTGTAACCATGTATGCTATAGGTAAGTCATAGTGTAATTTCAGTTTGTGGAACAACATGTTTCCAATAACTTTCCTTGTCAGCCAAACAAATTTAAGAATTAAATTTGATATAAAAGATATTTTTATATATCTTAATTTTTCTTCAGACCTTATTACATGAAGTGTTGCAGGATAGCCCCAGAATATTGACATTTTTGTATAGTCCAATTCACTTTTTTAGTTATTAGAAGTTGCCTTTGTATGCTAGAGATTTTCTTGTCATAACTTTACCATTTTTTTCAGGATGATGAAGGATGTGATGGAGACACTCTCAGTGGCTGAAAATTCATTTTGTTTCTTTCATAATGTGCTAAATGGCTTTGATTGATAGTGCATCTTAAATTTAGACTGAATGTGATACGTGGTGACGTTTGCATGATAGATTAAGTGACAGATGTCACAAGAGAGACTTGTAGTTTAACTCTTATCTAAAACCACATGATAGCAAAGCAGAAACAAAAGGAAACAGACTTTGAATGATACACATTAACTTTCAGCTACCTCATATCACATTCAAATGTTGACATGCAAAGAAAAAAATTACTTGGAAAAACTTAAGAATTTCTCAAGGGCTGGATGTCTATAAAAGGCGAGATGTCTGTGTGTTTGGGCAAGTACAGGAGGATCACTGTTGAGATGTTGCCTTGTGACATCCCCGTCCACCATGGCCAGCTTCATTGCTTAGAAATGCAACCAGTATCCATAGGAAACCAAGGAGTGGGAGTTGCTGTTTTCTGGCAGCTCATTTAGGTGCGAGCCCACATGGGGAGCATCTCAGATCCAGGCTCATGTACCTCGGTTTATCTTACACAGCAGCAGTCACCAGGCATGTAACTTAGAAGCACGGTCATTGAAGCCTTCTATAGTCAAAGGCAATTCCATCCACTGTGCACCTTTCTCTGCAGGGGCCTTTTGGTCTCCCCATCATCCAAAACTAAGTCTCAAGTTAATTGGGCCCGAATTTCTCTCCAGGCCTTTCTTAGGGCACTGAATTTACAGCTAACTTGCTTGAAATTGGTTTGTCTTCCCTTCTAGTTTGTGACAATCAGTAACGCCCTTGTTGGTGAGAGGGTGCTGAAGCATGTGAATGTACTTAATTTATGTCGGTCTTTTGACTGTGGAACATATATTCATCAGAGGAGCTGTGTGCCTACGGTGATGGCAACTGGTATTTAAAACCCAGTACCAGTAAATCACAGTGGATAAAACAAATCTGATGTATTACTGCAGCTCAGGAGTGACATTTGACCGTTGTACTATTGTTCTGACACTGAAGTTAGTAATGCAGTTTTGCGCCTTAAAGCAGTCCCGTTCTCCTAAGCAGATCGTAACAATTAATTCCTGTTTGGCAAAGAATCAATAAAAACAAGAGAACTTTTAGAAAATTATTTTCTACTATAAATCTGTACAACCAAAGTGTAAGTAAGTGCTGACAAAGGTGCAGTCAGCAAATCCAGTTTTTGGCGATGTTATATGAGGTCTGTGGAGGAGCTAGCTGGCCTCTCATGTTCACAGTCTCACGGTTGTTTACACACAGTAAAACATGACTGTGGCTGTGCCTGATGTAGACTGGCATAACCTGCATCATTTGTGATACCTTTTAAAAGACCAAGAGCCAGATGTAGAAATGGAAATCAGCACCTTCTTGTTAGGTATCAGAGAAGCTCCTTGGAGTGCCTGACCTTAAGAATAGACTTTCAAGATCCACATTCAGACCTACCTGGAGGATCTCCAATAGGTGGGGTGAGAAAAGCCTCTCCGTTTCTGTGAGGCTGCTCAGTTGTGCAGCAAGATCCCACTGTCAGCAGTACAGCCTGAGGGCATGGGAATCTGCAGCTCAGATAACAAAGGGAGTCTCAGCCCTTTCTCCCTTTCGCTGTTGTATTCTGCATTACATTAGCACTGATAAGTTGCCAGACTAAACGGAGAGGTGCCCAGCAAGTATAAGTATCGGCATTGTTAATGGCCTCTGAAGAGGTGGTTTTATTCGTTGCCATTTGGAATTTGAGGTACTGAACTCTGCCCAGCCCCGGGATCCCAACAAATGTCCTTCATAATATTCTACAGCTTGGAACTACAGTCTCAAAATGCCACACATAGGAAATACCTCGGATAGATACCCTACAGCCATGCTGTAAGGTCATCCCCCAGGTCATGTATTTGAAGTCCAAGTGATACGTTGCTGGTTTTAACTGTGAGATGACATGTGTAACCATCATCGCATCACTCCGTAATGCCAGACGCATTCTATGCCCTACACCTCTGCAGTGTGCCTCTCGTGAAAGACTTCCAAAACCTGCTGGGGATTTTGCGTATAATTTGTGCTTTGTTCTTTTATAACTAGTATGCATACATTATCTGAAGAAAACTAATACTTGCTACGTGATCCTTCACACAGAAAAGACTGGCACTGTAACTGTATAATATTTTTGTATTCATACTGGGTGCTCTTTCTCACCAAGTTTTCACAGTATGGACTGAAAGGGAAACTTCTTTAAACAGCTTAAAATGAGAGGAATCAAGGTTGTATGTGTCATGGGCCTAAATACATTTTGACTAATTGACTCAGACTATTTTAGGTATAATTCAAAATTCACATGTATACTTTTAGGGTTTTTAAGAAAGCTTGATCAGCATTTTCAAGTAAAGAATGTTTTATCTGGCCTGTTGAAACTTTATTCTAGCTGTGGAATAAGAATACTGGTAGGAGGTGTTAGGAGATTTGGAGGGCCATGAAATGATGCGAGTTTTAATAGACTACAGTGAAAACAGAACCTGCTCAATTTAAAACACATATAATAACTGTGAAACCAATTCTGCATGAATCTTGCTTGATCTTTGCCTCAGTGAGACATCCTTCAGCTGTATTCTGTTTAGCACATCAGCTCAGTTTTGACAGCAGTTCATATTCAGTGCTTGCAACACCATCAACTGAAAGAATATCCCAGGGGGGCACTTTGAATCCCATCTCCCCTTGCCGTAAGCATTGCTTCTAACACTGACGCTCAACTGACTTGCAGTAAAAGAATATGAGCAGCTGTGAAGACCCCTTTTCCCTGAAAGCTGAGATGGGAAACTCTAAATCACCCCCACTGTACACTGATTTCCTCCAAAATGGGAGCACTAATTAATACCCCAACACACATGCACCTCCACTTGATCATTTGATGGTAATTTGGAAATACCTGCATGCCTTTCATTGTAGGCAGACACTAGGAAATGCCATTTCAGAAGACTCTGGGCCACCAACACTTGCCAGTCCTTCAGGTAGGAGTTAGTCAAACAGAGCAGGACTACGACTTCAACAGGACAAGTAGAGAGTAAATTCATCCCCATACGTACACAATCTGTCCATCCATCACTAAAGGTTTTAGGCAACCTATGAGTTGGTTCTGGGATTTTGAACTGCAGGACAGGAATAAACTTCCCACATTACTGAATGGCATGTAATGCATGGCATACTAAACATGTTCAAGTGCCTTCTGAGGGTAGGTATCTAGGCAGCTTACACTAATGAGGATTTGTAACCACAGGAAGAAATGACTTCTGAATTTTTCTGTCATTTCTTTTTTCTTTAAAACAAGCATAGGAAATCACATGCACAGAACGACATATAGTGCAAGCCTAGGACTGCACAGCTGACCGCTTAGAAGGCAGGAGGCAAAGGATAGGTGCACAAGATAGTGCACAAGGCAGGATACAAAACTCACCTGATCATGCATGAAGTTTATGATACAAGCTTCATCACTGCAATCTCAAGTTTTTTAGCTGCAGATGTATCTAAACCTCACCTCCCAGATAACACAATGTAACAAGGGGAATAGTAAATCATCTACCAAAAGGTAAAATGTTAAGTAACAATTGTATGGCTTTTTGAAAGATGTACAACACAGTTCAAAAAGCTCTGGAGCTCAAGGCAAGAATAATTAGAAACATTCATGGCATGCATGATAAGGAAAGCCAGACTAGATTATCATAATCATCTCTTTTGACTGTAAACTATATGAATCTGCCAGAAATTTAAATAGTCCCTATAAAACAAACCATAACATTCTCCAAAAGGTTTTGCTTGTAACATAAAATACCTTTAGTCTTTCTTCTCAAAGGTATTCATAAATGTATGATAAAGAAAAAAAGTTCTGCTCCTGTTTTGAGCTACAAAGCCTTGCAAAAAAAAAAAACCTTAAATTCATAGAGTGATTTCCTTAAAGTGGATGAAGCAAGCAAATCATTTTAAACAAAGCAGTTTTAATAATATTATTATAATATTTCAGGCTACTTGTATTATACAGAATACTGTCCTGTCTCTGATACAGACACACGCTAATGTGTACTTATTGGCACCAGTTTAAATAGGAATAAGTCAGGAATAAGGCTACTGTGGTATGCCATCTCCTTAAGTACTTCTCTGAGACAGCTGTAGTGGCAGTTTTTCCAATAATAGTTCTGTTGCTTAGTGCATTTGGGCTACAGTTCTGCATATCACCATTACAGTTTTGAAATACAGAAGAGATTACAAGAGATTGCACTAACAATCTGACAAAAGCCACTGAAATTCAGAGTTAAGAATGCTGGAAGGTTCATCCATAGGAAAAAAGACAGGAGCTGGTGAATTGCATTTCCCAATACACATTCAAATCAAAGTGATTTAAACACAGACTATTTTATAGGATTGGTTGGTTGTCTTTTACTGTTGCATACTTTACTAGGGTTATCAGCTGTCTAATAAAACTAACTGAATACTGATTTAGGTGAGGACAGATGGAGAAAACATACTAAAAATGTTTATGTTTGTCTAATATGAACCTACTGTGTCATTTAATGAATTTCAAAAAGAACTCAAAGCAACTTACTACCTTGAGGGAAACAGGTTTATCCTTATCTCGTGCACAAAAGGAATTAATTGGTCTGACTGCAATGAGAGATAAAAGTGATTATCAGTGTGTTTTTAATGAATATTGTACACAGCGCAAATGTATAAATCAGAGCACAACTTCAGCTTCATGCTCTTCACTTCATTTTACTTACCATCAGTTCCTATTTCACTTTTAAGGTCAGTGCAAGACTGGAAAAAACACAAGAAAAGACCGACTATTGAAGAATACTTCTTAAATCATTAGTTGTTTGTCATTTTAATGGTGTTAGGCTTTAGCAAATTTATAAGGCATGAACTAGTTAGCTTTACAATGTCCAAATATTGTTAGTCTTACAAGATCGCTCATTCAAAGCCTGTGCTCTCCACTCAATTTACAAACTGCCCCTATTTCCTTAGGCTGATGATGTAACTGCCTTATTTGCAGTGTCTTGGCCAGGACAGAAACACAGTGGGCTTTGCGATGAATTTGCTCTTGGAGGTGGTTGTATACTAGTCAGTCTTTCAGAATTTCCTGGAGAATTCTCCCTCCACCTTGGACTTGCCTGCTCCTGAGACACTTCCCACACAGATGGACACGGGGAGGTAAAATTCATGGCGGATCGTGAGAGGTAGTTCTCCTGAAGACCTTCTTCTTGGAGGCACCTGTTTGAAAGTACTTCTTTTTCTTTGGAGTTTCGCCATTTCATCCTTCGATTCTGAAACCAAATTTTCACCTGTTTGCAAGTTAATGAGAGTTCATTATCATTCTTTTCTTTAAACAACTTTGCCCTAACAAAGTTTTTTTTTTCTTTACATCCCCTTAGTTTAATATTCCTTCCTTATTCATTGTTAGAGTAGATCTAGCGAAGCTGACTGATTGACATTATCTGAAGATTTTCCCACTACAGCTGGGTCAAATACTCTCCTTGTCTTTCATCACCTCAAACATGTGGTTATTTGGCTTAGACTGGAAAAAGGACAGCCCAGTGGCTAGGGATAGAGCAATTTCCTATAGCAACATGCTTCTAGACAGAAAAGGATTCTCAGAGTAAATTAGCATCATCATTAACAAAACTAAGTGATATTACTGGTGATGTGATAGCTTTCCTATTGAAGAACTTTTCTATTTAAAAGCAGTTCTAAGAACTATTGACTGTCCCATTCACAAGCATAGCTAAAACCAGCTTGGCCATATAGCTTCAAAATGTGTGTTGTGGTATTTGACACAGTAGTGAGAATTTAAAGACATTTTGTCTGCCTGACTACAGTTTTCCAGGAGCTGTCCAGAATCCACGTGTTTTTGAGGTAAAATCAATTTTTCAAAAACTTTGAGTTGCAAAGCTTGATCACAAGTGTTCAAAGGCCTTTATGAAATGCGGGGAAAAGCCCGGGGAAATACACATCTAGGAACTGTTTTTTCATAAACAGAAGAAATGGAGGGGGGATTGATCAATCAAATTATCCAGATGTGTTCTATTTTCCTTTAAAAATGTGCTTTTAGTTCTAGTATTCAGGTACTTGATATGAAGACAAAGGGGCTATGCTCTCAAAGGTTTGAGAATAATTGCCTTAGATGGCAGGTACCTCTGACCAGCACAACTGGTGAGCAAATTGAAAAAGTAACCTTCACAGTTACTGCTGTTCCTTTCATGAGGAAAAAAAATTAAAAAGACATGGATATCATCTGGTCTATCATTATAATGAAATTATTTTCCTGTAGTCGTAGTTGTTATCTATGCATCATTCCTTTTTTTTTTTACTCCCCCATGCTCTCTTGAATATCAAGAACACAGAAGAAAAACTCAAGGAAATAATTGTAATATTAGGAATTTGACTACATATTGGGAAAATTTTGGGCAGTGCATTGGTGAGTGTAATTGCACATTTTCATTGAAATAGTTTATCCCGCAGAGATCACAGCTCTGTTCATCACACTGAGAAGCACCACACTGTGCTGCTTTTTTTGTTTATAGTTGCAGTGCTTGTGATGGAGTCAGAGACATTCAGGTTGCAAGGAACCACTAGACCACAAGACCTAACCTCCTGTGCAAAGCGGAGCCAGCCGCCAAGTGGATCATATTGTTGAGGGTCTTGTCAAGTTCTGAAAACCTCCAAGATAAAGTGATGAGAGCTCCCATCACCATTCCCAGGCTTTTCTGCCCCCCAGACAGCTTCTGCCATGCATATCTCAAGCACTTTCATTCCTGCTGCATGCAAATAAATAAAATTGCACTGTCACTCTCTTTCAGCTGTACAGTAGACATCTGCATCTATTGCAGCACCCCCAGAATCCCACCTGCCAGCAGCTACCGTGTTCATTTTCTGCTGTTACATGCCCGCACAAACATTTTTTCCAGCTTCTTTCAGGTTTTGTGCTCTTCAAGCTAGGTACTTTTCCTTTGGTTTTATCTGCAGCTAGGTCAAGGCCCTGAGATTCCAGATTGGGCTACTGCCACTCGGCACCACCATTAACATACTCGTTCAGTTAGAACACTCACTGGAGGTATTGGACCCTCAGCCAAACTCTGAGGTCCTGCAGTAGGCCAACTCAGAATCATGTGAAAAATCCCATGAATTGTGAATTGGTAGGTAAAGTGGGAGCATTTTAGGAGGTCACCTGCAAAATGTTTCCTTCTAGAGTTTCTCTCAGCTCCAAGGATCTCTTTCCTTGTGCAGCTAAATTTGTTTCTGTAGGGATGGTTGCCTGTCTCTTGGGGCAGAATGGTTTCAGAGCACTGCTGTTGATTGCATTGTCACTAGCTGTTCATCTGTGAGTGCAAGGGTGCTCACAGGAATGCAGGAGGACTCTATGCTCTGCTGTCTTCTGCCTGGATCACTGCCTATCAGGCAATGGGATGGAGCATAGTTCCCTACCCCAAAGCTCCTGGAGGGGCTCTGTCAGACAGCAAAATGGGAGATGGAAATGAAATGCAGAGGTCACATTTCTCCCACTTTCTGTGAAAATGGAGCGATCAACTTTTGAATTTACACCTTCAGGAAATAAACTAGGAACCTGTTCAAGCATTCCTTGGTTAAAACTGCCATTGATTTACTGAGGTCTTTGCTAAGTGAAGGAGCTCAGGGCTGCCCCTGTGCTGTTCAATTTTCATCCTTCAAAGCCATTTTAAAGATCTCTTCTCAGAAAGACAAAGTCACAGATGTTCTGTCATTCCTTACCTGAGACTCCTTTAGACCCAGGTTAATGGCCAGTTTCTTCCTGTCTGTTTTACTGATATACTTCTGCTTCTGAAACATTTTCTCCAAAGCTTTCCTCTGGTCTTCGGAAAAGACAGCTCTTCTTAATATACCTCTCCGGGCTTTGGAGTTAGACTCCTGGGTCAGAAGAGGCAGGACACTTTCCTCTCCTAGTGGAAATGGATGAGAGTTTCACATAATATCTAACGCATATCGGAGAAATATTAAGTGCTGTTCATTACAATGCCAGCAGACTACTGTCCCACTTTTGATTTGTTGGTGTTATAAGTGTGTCGTAATGCTTCAGTCATGTTCATTAAGGACTAAATCCTCACTTGGATCTAGAGGTGTTGTCAGTGGTCAAAAGTCTCCCCTTGACATGGTAAAAAGTAAATCAGATGAGTTCATAGAGGAACATTCACACAGAACCCATGCTACTGTAAAATTCAAATACAGTCAGGGAGAAACTGTTCCACTTTCCTTTGCATATTATCATCAATGAGTAAATTGCAGTAGGTTTTCCTAGGAGTTTACTTTCTCCTTGTGTGAAATATAGAACTAGATAAAAGTGGTCTGTAATACTGATTCAAGGAAAATACATAGACTTTCTTTAGTTTTGTTGACTAATGAAAGGCTTTCAGAGTGAACTATTTCTCAGAAAATCCCTGGCCATTCACTTACTCATTCTGGAAACCGCAGCAATTTCTTTACTACAGGATTTGGGGAGTACTTGAGCTTACTCCTTTCAGACTGGTTTCTAATCCTTTGACATGTCATAGCAAGTCCTGGGAAGGCAGTTTTCAATGAATCCAATCACATCCCCTTGATCCATGCCTAGAGGGAATCCTACCCTGGAAAACAGCCTCAAAGCTGAGGGAAAGAGCTGCAGTGGAGAAGCAGAAGCATTTGCATTGTCCCTTCACTGGCTTCACAAGAGCACAGAAAATCCAAATCCAGATAAATCTCTTGCCTTCCTCACACCCAATAAAGCCTAAAGCCATAGTACTTTCCCATGCTCCCTCTCCCCTAGAAGGATGTGGAGTATGGGGAGCAGTCCCTGGTGAGGCTTGGCATGCCTCCAGCACTCCCAGCTTCCCCAAATGCTCGCCCAGGGAGCAGTACCAGAGACCAGTTGAATAGGGCCTGTCACTGGGCGTTGGATGTGATAATTGCACGGCAGTTGCAAGCAGGCCAGAAAAGAGCTGCCCCTCGATTCAGAACCTGTGCCATGGCTCTGTAGCCACTGACACCTACGATCTTTCTGTGAGAGGGCAGCCACGAAGCTTTGGTGTGCACCACATGCAAGTTAGACTCTACAGATAGAAGCTGTCCTCCTGTTGTCCACCTTCCCAAGTACATGGGCCAAGATTGCCATCCCAGTTTATAGTTACAGCAGCTGCAAAGGTGTGCTGCTGTTTGATTTCTGCCAAGGATCATTTTCATATCAAAGCCAGTGGCAAAATTCCCATGTAAAGCAGATTTTCTAAAAGATTGCACATTCTTCCATGAAAAACTCTATCTATTCTAGTCAGCTGTAGTGGGGAGGGGTAGAGGGTGTAAATAAATTTGTTCAATAAATGTAATGCTCTTGAAAATACTAATTAAATCCAGATGCAGCTTTCACAAACTGCTTCTTGGGGCTATACCATGTTTCAACTTCTGTGTATCTTTATGTGTTTCTTTAAAAACCCACAGAGAAACAAACATATACTGAGAATATTGTAGAACTGTGTATGTACAATGGTGAGAAACTGAAGTGTATATGTGTATGACTTGCAAAGTTGACTAAATATTTTTGTGATGCATATGTGACTGGTTTGATATTACATACATTACCCCTGTATCCTGCCTCACTGTGACCAGTAGAGGAAGAATATCAGAAGCTGAGCACGCGTACAATGATCCTTCCCTAAAATACACTGCCACTGTCAAACTTTACTGATTTAGGGACCATTGAATTCTGCTAGACATGCCTTTTTTGAATTTTTCTACACTTTAAGAACCCATCTTTATATTTGTCCCCCATAACAGCCTGTGGCAAAAAGTGACTATTATGATTTAAAATGTTACAGTATAAATAAGTCTAAATTTATACAGTTGTATTTCAATTTTCAAAACTATATTACATCTGAGACCAGATACAAAAATCATAACCTACTGGTTACTATCCTGGTATTTACGACACAGTGAGACACAGTCAGACTCCATCCAAACCAAAATAAACTATCTGCTGAACAAAAGTCAAAATACCACAATGGACGTTTCTGCAAAGGGAATCCAGGTTCATATTTCTCTGAGGAGTGCATAGCCCCCTCATGACCCCCACCATGAGCTCCCATCCTGCCCAGGAAGCTGGGGGCAAACACTGGCCCTTCTTCCTCAAGCATGTTTTCTCTCCTTCTTGCTCGAATTTGGTGAATTTAGATACCTTCTTCCAGGTAGACTCTGAGCAGTTTCTGATGAATCACCAGCCATTCTCAAGTTTACTGGAAGGTATAGTCTGACAGCAGAAGAGCTGGTACCTTCTCTCATCCTCACCATGAGAGATGAGAGACACCAGCAAGGGAAGAGGCGTAACAGGGTTGGTCCTTGCCTCTTGGCCTCCATTCCACAATGGAGTTGTCAACCAAGGACAGAGGATGCCAGATTATGTGACCCCTTAAAATTTGTCTTGCCTGGCTGGTTGTTAACAGTCAATCAGCAAAGAAACAACCTCCTGCCAGAGCCCTGAGGTGCCAATTAATTCCTGTACAGGCAATATGTAGGGTACAGCTTAACACCTGTATTAGACTAACTTAATAGTAAAGAATCTACACACTCCAAGGCGCAATATGTGACTCATTTTAAAAGATTAACTAAACAAAACTTAATGATGTGCAGAATGCTCACAAGCATTAGCAAACAGTCCCTGAGTCAAAAAATTTGAAACTGGTGTTTGGGATAATGAATGCCCAACTGATTAGCCTTGAGAATTTTTTTTAAGAATACCCCATATTCCAAAGTGCATTCTGACTGTTCACACGAAACCTAAATTTTGGTTTGTGGATTAGAGGATTTTTCAGTACGTCGGGATAGGCAGTTGTTGATACATTACAACAATTCTACCAAAATGAAATAAGTCAGTTTGCAGCCTGTCTCTCTGTATGTGCATTACAAGGTTTAGTGCTCTGCTGACATAAACGTGAATCTGTTACCAACTATTTCCTATGTTGCTGGTTTGATTTTTGTTTTGCTTTGGGGTTTTTTTTAAGTCTTTCCTTTGTATCCTAATATATAGTGATAAATGTCCTCTTAATCTGTGGAACAATCTTCATTTGCCTTCATGGCACAGACCACCTTGAAGGAGCAAGTAAAAGCTTTAGTCATGGTTTCCATTTTTTCATTTGAATTCAATACATTCTAGTTAAATGGACAATTAATAGGTCACTTCCAAAATAGTAGTGTATCAGTCCTGGTTAATAAACAATCCCCACAGTTGATAATGGGCCTATGTATTCAGCAAGTCCCTGTATACACTCAGCTCATCCACTAAATCCCTTTTCAGGTAGACAGGGTTATATGGGAAGATGAGCTAGAATGAGTCTATAAAAGTCAGTTTCATTCACTGCTTTATTTTTCAGTCAAGTGCTTTAAATGGTGTCCAGAAAATCTCTTGGAATGTGAGACAGGAGAAAAGACTGGCACATAGAGTATTGCTTTATGGCCATACAAAAGGGCAACTGACCCTTGCCCAGGCCTTTTCAGTGTGAAATGGTTCCTAAAGTTCATCTGCACAGTGAAAAATTGTGGTGAGGTCGCGTGTGGATGAGTAAAGTGAAAGTGGTGATTGGTCATGGTGCTGTCAGCCATTGTGGGAGAGCCAGGGCCATGTAAAACGCTCTGTGGGAAAGTGTCAGCCCCCTAAAGAGGCGCTCAGAAACTTGCAGCTCATTAAACTGCCAGCATTTGCTGCCTCACTTGTCAAGAATCATTCAACTTAGCAACTGCCCTTCTGAAACATTCATAAAACACATGCACATAGTCAGGAAAGTATTGAATGCAACTGTGATAAAAAAGTATATGCTAGAGCATGCATAAGCTCCAATTTTCATTTGGATTTGAGATGTGATTTGTGCTTTTTCTCTGTTTTGAAGGTTGAGGAAATGCTGCTTCTGTTTGTATACCTGAGCCATAAACACGTAAAAGCATGAAAATCCATCCTTACACTATGGCACGCAAACTTCCCAATCAAGGTTAAATTTAGATTTGGATTAAATGGAAGTGTGTTCCAGGTTTGAATCCTGAGCATATAGTGTATACTGGCCAAAATTCTCTTCAACTTACTTCTTCAATTTTTTACATTCTAATTAAAAAAAGAAAAACAAATTAAGCTTGTGTATGCATTTGACTGCTACAAAAAGAATGACTGTTTTATTTAAATAATGCTAGGGCTTCCTGAATCATAATTTATCCCTACCAGACTTTAAAATGCAGCATCCATTTTAAGATCTTTCAGCTCTTTTCTTATTTGCAAATGTTTATTGACACTGATTTTTAAAAGAGTTACTGATTTTAAAGAGTCTTTTCCAGCAAACTGAAAACAAGGAGCTTTCCTAGATTAGCTCTGTCTGTGTGTCTCAATGGCATTAGAAACCTCTCACAATTGCTCAGTGTACTTAAGTTTGATAAATCTTTGGAAACCCTCTGAATAGGATTGCTGTGATTTTACTAAGGAATTAGCTGCTGCCATTGCATTACCAATTAGTTTTCCAGAACACATTAAATCCTGCTGCTTTGGTTTACAGAATAACTCAAGCATTACTGATGAAGCATAAAAACTTACTTGGAAAAGCAGTGGGGGATGCAGGGTGCTGACAGGACCCACCGCAGCATGCTGAGTAGAATGGCGGGGCTCGGAGAAAAAAGTGTTTGGAAAGAGCTGCAAAGAAAGCATAGATCTAATTGATTATCCATTGAGCTTAGGTGATATTCGTAACAACAGTCCTCCAAAAAGTCAGTGTGTAAAGTCCTGCCCCACAAGTCCTTTTCCCTTTTTTCAAGATGGTGATATTTTTAAGGCAAACAATGATAAACCAAGTAATTGCTCTTTAATTTAGCAAGGTTATATTACATGCATAGCTTAACTATAATATGCAAAACTCTCAATGCATTTATCACAAGAATGAAACTCTGCAGATTTGAAATTTACTTCTGTAATTGCTATAATTATGGGTTTTTTTCCTAAATGCTGGGATTGAACGTGTTGTCTAAATAATACATTATCAAAATATTTGTATAATGCATCTGAAAAAGTTATTCTAAATAACTCTAGCAAGCATGACATCCTAGAAAAACAGAATCTGAAAGTCAGTCCTGTCTCTTCTGCTTGTACTCCAATGCTGTTATTAGTACTCAAACCAATAAGGACTTCAATAAATAAGAACGTTTTGCAAATAAATTCTATAAAATGCAATGACACAATCCGGCTGAGCTCTACAGGCACAGACTACAGGGCCTGATTCTGCTACCCTGATGGTGAATTCGTTCTTGCTGGGAAAGTGCTCTAAATTTAAATAAACCACTTGCTGAAGAAGGCTCTGCTTAATATAATAAAAAATTGTAAAATCATCCCACAGAATTAGGTAATATTTGGTAAAATTTCTATAAAATTTTTTTAACCAATTAATCACAAGTTTCTGTTATGTCTAAAAAGTGCTCACAAATCTTAGAAAGGTCCTCATTATCTAGTAATCCCTTAATTTTTTTCTATAGAGCTCATGGGCTTTTCCACTAATCTTAATTACCTTTTAAAATTTGCTCATACTAGTCAACTATGAAACTTGGAATATTTTTGTCTTTTTAAAATAGATACGTCATGCCTGCTAGGACTGTATGCTCATAAAATGTATCAAAACATTTATGTCCCTTTCCTGTTTTGGTTTAGGTAGAAAATAAACAGCTCTATACCCTGTACTTTAGTTTGTCCAAATCTCTAGATTAATCTCCCTGATGAAATAAAAAAAAAGTAAATGCACACTTAGATTAAAAAAAAAAAGAAATCAATAATCAGGAAGAAAGATCAATAAATAGATAGATATGTCTAAGCCATGTTGGTAATTTTGAAAGGTTTTTCAACTGGAATTAAAACCAAAGATCACTCAAAATTAGGTTCCTAAGCACAATTTAGGGCATCATAATAAGTCTTCTGACCATCAAATCTGCTGGTCTTCCAAAGCAATAAACCATTGATGGTAGAAGCCCAACTCTAAACATTTAAAAAATATTTACCTCTATTTTTTTCTGAATTCATACAAGCTTAGGTGAAAATTTCTTCCAACTGTAATTATAAATTCATAAGTGTTTTATCACTACAGCTTTTCATCCACACTTTGCTGTTTCTAATGAAATATAAATATACTCCAAGAGGAACTAATTGCCTATATTCGAGGTGTATGCTTGCAAAATATTTACAAAAAGGCATGATTTACATCAGGCACTAGTATTCTAAAGATTCTCTTCTACGCGAGACCATCAAATGTGGAACTGTGTCCTAAGGAGATTAAGAGAGTCAAGAACGTGCAGCCAAATATTACCTATCCTATGTATTCAAGGGGCTTCGATGCAACTGGTAGGGTGTATAAATTGGAAAGGATTTGACTAACTCAAGAAGCACAGGAGATGGAGAAGGTAAAGACCAGCCGGATAATCTCAGTCATCCTCCTGAACATGAGTACTTGCTCTTGGCAATATCTTTTATCTGCTGCTAATATTTTATCTGTTGCAGTTCCCAAACTCCCAGGTGAAGAACTTTTCCTCCCTTCCTTGGGAGGCACATTCCTCATGCCATTATCAAGATACTATTAACAGTGACTTTCCACTTCTAAAAATACAACTCAGTATACAGAAAGTGCCACACTCAATTCTTTTGTTTCCTTTCCACACATCTCAAGTATTCCTTGGCTGCCATAATGCCCTGTTCCCTTTAATCATTGCCCCAGCATCTTATTCATGCCATATGATTTTTGTCAGATGTGTTGGCCTGTCCTTGATATTCCCTGTTATCGTTTCCTAACTCTCTCCAGTTCCTTGCTCTTTTTTGTTAATGTGGTGCTCATAATGATATGGGATACAACCAGGAGATATATGGATAAATATGAATTGAATAAATTATTGCTTCAGATAGATAGCATGCTCCTGCAAATAAAGATAGAGGAATAGGAAAGCATAGGCTTTCTCCATTCATTAAATCTCTCAACAAGCAAGTTGCAAGCATAAAGGTCAGGAGCTGGATAGATGAATCAGAGTCAAAACTTGAGACATTTTGCTCAAGGAAACTCCAAACAAGCTACATATTTCCATGGATGTTTCTGGCAATGCTTTAATGCACTAGCACAGCACCATGATGCAGACAGTAGAGATCTTGGCACTAATTCTGCTCAAACCAATGGAAATCATGCTTCTGGCTTTCTTGGGCATTTTACTTAATTGCCTCAACCAACTGCTGTCTTTTCTGCCTTCACGTCGCATATCCCTTTAAGGCAGAACATTCACTTAAGAAATAAGATGCAGGTGATATCCTCATAGAACTCTGAACCAAGTGGTTCCTGAGACCATTTCTCAAGACTCATTTATTCTAGATCCTGTGGAATAAACAATGGCATTATGTCTCCCTAAGCCTATAGCCAACGTATGTCTAGTTTATAAACTTCTTTAATGTGCTCCACCTACACTGATGCACAAGTGAATTCTACGTTAAGTATATCACACCACATCCCCACGTCACATCTGCTGAAGCCGTTGCACTCAAACCAATGTGTAGCATTTACACAGTTACACCAGTAAGAAAAACCTGGCATAATACAGGGATACTCAACTCTACTTTGGAGCTCTATATAGAGAAAAATGTTAATACTTCAACCTAACATATCCAAGTATATTTTTTATCTTTGATAGAAACAACAGAGAATATTAATTGCATCAAATGGCCTCCACTGTCTGTGTGAAACTGCATTAACAGAATGAAAACTGCTCAGAGAAAAAATTATACATTTAATGTATATGTATTTCAGAATTATACTGTGATTGTACCTGTAGGAATGACACAATACCTATCAGTGCTGAGGACAATATACAGAAAGCATTGTCTCTGCTTTTATTTTCCATTCACATGTATCATGGCCACTCTACCAATATTTGTTGGTCAAGCAAACATTGTTTGCTCTTTGCATAAGGCTGAAAATTGCTTGAAATGTCAGAATATTAGTTCTGTATTTATTGGCCAGAATAAAGTACAGAGTAACCAAAAGGTGGCTGTTGCTTCCAGCCATGTGGAGTATACATTACCCAGGGGCCAAATCCTAGTAATTAATATTCAAGATACTTAATTCTTTTTCTGCTTTGCATTCACATTTTACAAAAACGGAGCCTGTGTGGAACTAAGCATTTCACAAGAGCCAGAGTTTACAGGTTAAGCTTCACAGATGCATGAAAATTAAGTATCAGAGTATGATATAAGTGCCTTTTGGCACTCCAAAAATTGCACCCTATGATTTAAAAGAAAATTTATCGTGTCATAAATATAAAAGGATGGAATCCCTAAAATCAAATAAATAATTTGGTTTTATTTTTACATTGTTGCTGCATGTTTAGTAATAATGCTCATTTACATTCAGCTTTGTGAATAAAAAACATGTTACAAACAGACAATAAAATGATACTAAACATGCAAATGGATCTTAAGCTTATCTAGTGCTAAAACCCAGAGATTAGCTCAGATACTGACATTTTAAAATATACTGCCAGCTCTGAAGATATTCTAAATTCCAAAGCCCTCCCATACTAAAAAGTCATGCTGACAGTGGGACCAGAATTTTTCTTTCCAACTATCCACCATTTTAAGAGTAAAGTTCCTAAATACAATTCGGGTCAAATGCATATGTAATTTTAAAATGGCTTATTATTAAAGACACTGTTTGCTTTTCTTAATCCTACTATTGTAAAATGACTCAGGAAATAATAGTGTAGGCCATTAGCCAGCAGGAAAAGGGGAAGTGGTGAAGGAAAAATTGCTATTTAGGAAAAGTGAACTGATGGTAAACTTCTGCTATTACCCATAAAGGGCTCCTTCACTGCACATGCTGTTAGTTTGTTGGGTATTTTTAAAGCTAGCTGATAAGAATGTGGTATAAACCTGTGAAGAGAGATGAAACAGCTCCAAAGAATGGTTCAGAAAGTTGCCTAGAACCAGCTAACAAGAATCAGTAAGTTCAGGGACACCTCAAGCTGCATGAACACTTTAATTCTCCAAGCATTGCTAAGCCCACATGAACTGCTTTCCACAGTGATGCCAAGGCTCCAGCCCTGGCAGGCAAATTAAAAATATTATCATTAAAATGATCTCATTTCATCTAAGAACCTTGGATGGTTTGTAGGCACAAGTAAATGCAATTTCCTACCTACATCCATTCTTGGCAATGACTAATGCAGGCTTATGCAAAGCCGCAGGAAAGTTCCATGTCATGAAGAGATCCCTGCAAATAGTCCAGCAGCAGGTTAGTGGCCCAGCTGAGCGGCACCATTTCTGCTCCTGAACCACAAGCCCTGGGCCTCGGAATGAACCACGGCTCTGTCCCCAGCAGTGACTGTGTTTAGACTGCAATGTTCCAGCAGCAGTTGTGCACCTCCGAAGCATTTCAGCCAGCTGAAGGGCAGCCTCTGGCCATGAGAAGGAAGCAACAGCCGCTGCCGTATCCCGCCAAAGGCAGTCACCACCACATGGACCTGGCAAAACTTACTGCAAGAGCCTGTGGTCCAGCACCCCTCAGAGCTGGCTTTCCTGCATTGCCAACGTCACTGTCTATTTGCCTCCTATTCATTCCTGTAAAACACGACCGCATGAATGCTCAAAGGAAGCCAAGCCAAAAGGGCAGACCGGAGTGGCATATGCAGATCAGTTTTAAAATATTGGCAAATGTTCATAGAAAGGGTTTTTAAGTTCTAAATATGTATTTTTAAATCCTATACAAAAGGCAGATGCGAGAAGTGCGCTTGCATTTTTATGTTGTGCCTCAGTGTGCTTGAAAAAATTAGCAGAGTAGTCACACCAAAAAGGGCTTGAAATGTGCTAACAGCATGATCATCGTTTCCTTACATCTATAGCAATGTAGTGGCTGACAGAGTCACACTGCAGATCAGCTGAGATCACTGTCAATTTTCAGAGGCATCATTCACATGCCTTATTATTAGGGCATGATTCACTGTGCATGTTTTTCTCCACCTGAGGAAACACCGGTGCCTTGGGCTGGTGACAATGCATGGTCAGATTTCACCTCTTTGACAACCCAAAGCAACAACCAAACCCCACACCACTTGCCAAAGACTCCATGGATCTCCTGGTGTCAGCAGTAAAGGTGGCTTCCACCCTCCCTATGCCTTGTACACAGCCTTGCTACTGAGAAGAAAGATGAGGATCTGGAAAGCTGTGGATTTACCAATTTGCCATTGGCTTTGTCCCTCTTCTTCAAGATGCCCATGCACTAATGTGCCCCAATAATGTGCTTACCAGTTCTTGTCAAAAGGGGCATTACTGCCACTTCTCCGTCTAAGAGTTCAGTGTGTTGTCTAAGCTCCTTGTCTGGGCCTCCTGTACAATCAATGAGAAGAGGCAAGTAGCTCTATATAATGATTTATCACTTTAAAATAGACATCTAAGAAGGTAAGTTGTGTCATCCTCTGGAGACGTCTTTCTGTATTAACTATGGATTGACAAGGTGTTTAGACAACTAGATTAGACAAGACACCTATTTTTTAGTAAAAAGCTGAATTACTATGACATTCTTATCCTCTCACAGGTAACATCAAAGAATACAATCCTGTACAGCCATAAAGAGTCTGTAAAAAAGGATAAAATTTCAGCCATAAAGGCACCAGAGTTATCTTCTTTGATTTTCAACATAGTGCAATTTGTTTAGAAATTATTTCCTCAAGCAAGGCAAAATTAGGGTCATATGCTGCAAGAGGACAATTCACTGTTTTTTTCAGTGAATTTGCAGCCCTAATTCAAAATCTAACCATAGGCCAAAATGCATCACTTACTGCAGTGGTATGCACTGATTAGCTAAGATTTCCTAACTGGACCAGTCTTTACTTATCGCAGTATCGCCAGCTCCAACCAGACAAAAGTCTTAAGATCAGCTAAACATTGTCAGAATGAAAAAAATAACAAACAGTGGATCCTTTTTTTTAAAAAAAAAAAAAGAGGTTTTTAGTCTTTTTACATTTGTACAAGGAAATACTTTTACAAGTTGAAAAACTGAGATATTCACATAGTCACGAGATTCCAGAGGTGGGCACCTTAACACCACCAAGTTGTCCAAGATTCATGCAGAAGAGGTAAAATCCTCAACATACACACAAAATACCTCAATAGAATTACGTGGTATAACTTCAGAAAAAGGCAGCCTCTCAAAGGGAAACTTTCATGAGCTTTTCAGCACAAAAGCAAAAGCTACTTATGCTCCATCGTGATGACTCACTTCAAAGTAACCCAGCCCAGGTTATTGAAAGTATTTAGGTGCCTCAATCAGGGTCGACATATTTGACATTTGAAACAGCCTCCTACTGCTTTATATACCTGCACTTGTTTTCAATTTGAAAAAATAACCTTCCCAATTCTGCTATGAGTCATGATTGATCACAAAAAGTACCATTTAGAAAAATTACAGTAAGAGCTATTTTGCAGAGCTGCACTGTACAAGGCTGCATAACACCTTCAGTGGGCAACGGAGGCAGAGAACTTGCCTTTCAAAATCCAGGGGAATTTGTTAATGCAAAAAAATCACAGTACAATGAAACCTGAAATCTGCACTCAAGTAGAGAACTTGTCTGATAAGATTAATCTTTATCACATTCATATGTTTTCTAAAAACATGAAAAATACACTACAAGATTTCAGAAGACCAGCTTATTCTGCAATACTAAATACATTTTACAGAAGTTAATTTGCTAACTGTAACCATGATTCATGCCACCGTTTCCCCTCAGTGAATCACTTTTCTACAAACCCCACTCCTTCTCTTCCCAGTGCAGCTCTGAGATCTTCTGGCACTGTTTAAATCTTACTAAGGACCAAACTCGGGATCCTCTTCCTTTCTCAGAGATGGCACAGCAAGGGTCACCAGAGGCAAGAGCACTGCCCAGCCAATGCCCAGATTACCTGCTGGGCCCAGACTGCCGGACTGGTGCCTGGGTCAGAGTGTAGCTGGCACCAGTCTGGCTCTGGCAACCTTACAATGAGGACAAAGATTTGTCCTTTAAAAGCAATTTTGCAATCACTCTTAAGGTATGCTGGGCACCCAAAACCGGTTCTATTAAACGGCTCACAAAGTTAACTGGAAGCAGGAAGAGATGCTGCACCAGGAAGAAATGACTTTGCGATTTCTGATACTTACAGAAACTTCTCTGTCTCCAAAGACAAATCTTTAAAACAACTAATGTGTCTCAATGCTCCTGGCAATCTGGACATAAGAAAAGATGCCAAATAGATCTCCCTACCCTAAAGAAACTTTCTATGCCCAGAAAACACCATCAGAACAGGAAAATCCTGAGACTTGCTAGTCAACTTGTTACCTAATTGAGTGTAGCACTTTCCAGAGGCTAGTGCAAGCCTAGAGGGAGCTGCGATAAAACACTCAGCTCTTTCCTGCCTTTTATTTTGCTGAAAGTTAGTGTTACATGTTCCTTGAGGACACACTCTGGCTTCCAGTTGGTTTGAAATCAATAATTAATAAGCATTTATTCATTAAGAGGGGGTCCAAAACAAAGGAAAAAAAATCACTTAATTTCAGTAATTCAAGTATCTCCTCGTTGTCATAAAGAAACATAAGAGTTTTTACTAAAAATAGGTAATAAGGTATATTGATTAAAATAAGAGTGTTACAGGATAGAATTGCTGTCATCATCTGAGGGGGAAAAAACTGACACTGGTCCAAAGACTTAACCTTGCAGAGGAAGGCTTGGTTTTATCTCCCTGCAATGTTACTGGTTTTCGTATTACGTTAGGCAACTCGCCTCATTTATTTTTGCTCCAGCTCCTCCTCTACACGGTAGAAATCTCTCCAATCTCACTGCCACATTGTCATGATAAACACATTAAAATGTAAAGCACTCAAATGTTACAGAAAGAAAACCTACATCTATATCACAGAATGAATGTTTATTATTATAAGCCAAATTTATGTTTATGATATACTTGTTCTAATTGCCTTCTTTTGTGTTATATGTACTGTACTTTATTCTGTTCTATTGTATTCTGACGCTTCAGGCAAAAATCCCATAAACTGAATTTTTCAGCAAGTTTTGCAATGGAAGTATCTCACTGTTACGTTTCTTTGTTTCATTGCGTTTTTCAGTTTCCTTTCTCTATTGATCTATCAAAATGTCAAGATAAAAGCAGAAAGACAGATTCTTGCCACATATGACCATATATTCATGGTCATACCACCAGTGGCCATATTCAGGCTGTAAAGCATTTACTGTCATCCTCCTCCAGGGCAAATTATTTGAGAAGACCAGAGATTTTCAGAAAACAATTTCAGGTAGCAAAGTAAGTGTACATTTCTCATGGAGGTCACTCTGACCTGGTGTCAGCCAATACTTCTGGAAACAAAGTCATAGGGAAAGATGTGGAACAGACCTCTTTCAAGTGCCTGTGCTACAACAGACTGCATCTCAAAATCCTCTGGATAATTTTCCTATGTCAGAAAATGCTGAGGAAAACTGTCAAGTCTCCTGATTTATCCAGAAGGTAATGATAGCACAGGAGTTCAAGGAGAGGGACCAAATTCCAGATCAGCAAGCAGAAACTGAGGACCTCCTCCACACTTAAGAGCCCTTTAGTTTGCTCAGAACTTTTACCTGGACTTACCCTCATCCTTTAAGAGGTAGTGCAAGTATAAGCTGCATAGCTGTAATATGCTTCACTGGGAAACACTGCTTCACAACAGCGCATATTTAAAAGTTCTTAGCCAGGAAGAACACAGCCTGGGGCAACCAGTGTTTACAAAGCAGAACCAGATTCTGCACTACTTTACCTAGTCAGGGCTGCAAATACACACTGTATGCAAAGTTCTCACAAAGCAGAAGGCAGCATTATGTATATATTTTATCAAGGCAAAATGTCTTGAAAGAGAAGAATCAGCTCTATAGCACATAGGTTAGGAAAAACTCAGTTCAGCTAGACAGAAACACGGTGCTCACCATGCCCGCCGGAGCTGGCGGGCCCAGCTCAGTGTTTCATCACCAGCACTGGAGCTTCAGAGCAAGATGCCAGAAAGCCTGTGGGAATCTCAAGCTGGCATAAACTGGCATAACATTGCAGAATGCAAGTGTGTTTATCATCTAGCAATAATTCTCCTGCTTTTCCTTCTTAATTTTATGTAATATGCTGCTTGTTCTTGTGGTTGTACTCTTAAGCCAAAATAAACTAAATTCATTTTAAAAACATATGGTTTACTTATATTTAATTTTTTTAAATCAGTGTAACGATGAAAAGAGATAATTTTAATCTTTTAGAGACAACATAAATATATTTCTTTCAAGGCCACTCATTAGATGATGTATCTTACAGTGTGATACTTTGAAAGTGCTTTTTCAGTTTTTCATTTAGGATAATTTTGGAGAACTTAAAATACGTATGCACATAAGAACTTTAAATGGTCAAACTAAATCCTTTGAAACCTGTAGATTATGGGAATGAACACTTGCCAATAAAACTCTGCTGCTGAAGAGTTACAAAGGGAAGAGCTACCACAACCAGATGTCACAGATCAAGAGTGCCATCCCACTTGGTCTCCTTTGCAGCCATGGATAAGAGTTTTCCAGTTTACAGAAAGAATACAGGATTTTCATTCTTTAGCACTTTTATGAAGTGTTAAAAGGTACCCTAAAATGGAGTGCTTTCTTCACATCTTTCCTTGACAGATGCAGTAGATACATCTTGGTTTTGGAACTGTAGAAAAGGTTCAGCTTATTCAGTCCCTGGTGTGATTTTATTATTCCTTCTTTTCTGAGAACTTTTGGTGACCTCACCAGAATTTGGGACTACATGAGAAATACAGATTATGGATTCAGAAAAATCTGATATTTTTCAATTCTCTTTTCTATAGCATTTTTTTAATTTTAAAAATCCTGGATTATGCCAAGCTAGTTTGTTAGAGCACTTTTAGTCCCTGTATGATCTATAAAGCACTTGCTAGTTCAGAAGGATTAAAAAAACATTTTGCTTTATCATGTTCAATAGTCTTATTAAAGACTTGAACCAAGATTTTCCAAAATGCCATGTGATTTGGGGGATCCAAATAGGAAGAAATTTATTCCTCAAAAAACTCATAAAAATCAATGAATATGACAAAAATCAGTAAATTACAAAAACCTACCTAGTACGAATTCCTTACTTAAAATACCTTCATTACTCCCTGAAAGCTAAAATTCTCATTCTGCCAGAACATTTTTTTGCCCTATCACTGCACAAACAAGAAACATAACACACAGCCTGACCAATCCAGCCTTTCTCACAAATGCAAGTGTCCTGTCTGAACAGTTCCCCCAGCTTACACCTACACTAGAAAGAAGAGACTCCTTAGAAACCACAAAATCTGGCTCAGCAGGACAGCTCCAATCTAATTTACATTTGTGAAAGTTTGGACACCTAAGAGCCCTCATCACTTTAAGACATGTGAGTCCGATGAAAACCAATAAATCCCTGTTAGAATATATATATCTCTTTGTTGTACATCTTCTGCATTCGCAGGAGACTTTTCTGCTGAACGCGTAACACATGAGGAAACCCAGTATTTCTCACTGCTCAAATATAAGAGCCTGGTGCTTTTGCCCAAAACTCCCTCTGAAATTACTGGGAGCTCTGGGATCACAAGAAACTGTAGGATAGGACTCCAAATCACTCCAAATCACTAGGCAGACCTTTGCTAAACTCACGAGTACCACTGTAGGCCAATGAAAGAAAGCACTAATCCTGGAACCAAGCATTTGAAAAACTCGGCATTCAAGAACCTCTGTAATACTTGGAAAAAGTTTACCTATAGTGATGAGTGCTGGGGCATCTGCTATCTCTCCTTTTAAATGTGCTCTGTACACATACATGTAGCCTTTTCTCTAGAGCTTTTTTTCTGGGGGCAGGGAGAATATGCACCTAATTGCAGAAAGCTGATAATTGTCCTATTTCCTGGCCTGGCCTATAGTTAGTTAAAATAAACATGTTTAAATAACTGATATGCTTAAGGTAACAGTTACCGCAGCTGAAGTCTGGAATGTTCAGAAATGTTAATATACACTACGTGACTCTCTCCTGCCTACCTTTAAAGTACATCATGCTAAAGGATCAAAACTATTTTGGATTTTGCAGAACAGTTTGTAGGATTTAACTGAAGTAAAATTAAATTGGAAAAAACCCAACTGTTACTAATTCTGGTTCTAAAACGACCCTTTTGGCCTTAAAGCCTTACTTCAATAAATATGATGCTGTTTGTCTTATTTTCATTTCAAGTACATTTAAAACTGCAGGATCATATATAAACATTCTGAAGACAGCACACAAGGCTGAAATAAGTTTATATATTATAACGGAAAGGCAAAATAGAATATACATGGTGAGTCTAATACCGAATCTTATGAATTCACTTTGAATCCAACTTCATACAGTTCCATGACTGACAAAGTGCACATTCCTAAAAATGCCCTAAAACGCTATTCATGCCCCAGACAAAAGATATGTATATGAAAATCGGCACATGCAAGAAACAAAATCTGCTTTGTAGAACCATTAGTTTCCAATTCAAGGATACAGCTTCACCGTCAGCCTGTTCGGCGGAAGGAAAGTCGCGGCCGCCCCCCGCGACAGCAACGCCGTGGGCCGGCCGGGTGGCCGGAGGACGGGTCACGCCGGCACAGGGGACTCGTCTCTCCTGTAGACTCCTCACCCAGGAAAGCGCCGGCTTTTCCTCCAGCACCGGACCCAATTGCTGATTACAGACCTTTTACACAGCTTTAAAGATTTTAATTTTTTTTTCGCCCTCGGTTTTGTCAAAACTTTCAGACATTTACCTGCTTTTGCTTGAATTAGTTTTCCTTTTGGTAGGAAGAGCCCGGTCCCGCACCCCTCGCTGTCCCCCAGGGACGGGGCACCTCGGGAGAGGGATGCTGCCTCCGGCCTCTCCCGCTACCGAGGGGACCGGCACCGCTCGTCTTTCTCCCAAAACCAGGAATTTCAGAGCTTCCCGGAGCGCCGGGCCGCGGTAACGCTCTTTTACCACCCCTTCAGACTGTGAAGAACCAGTAGACCTGAAAGAACTGCGATTAAGGGCAGCTAAAAGCGCTGGCCGCTGCCCGCACCAGGCTGTGCCGCACACGTTACACACACAGGTGCGCCGGCCCGCGCAGTTTAAAGCCGCCGTCCGGCTCCCCTCAGGACCGGCCGCTCGCCCGCGCCTCGGGGTCCCGTCGCCAGCGGCAGGGCGAGACCCCCCGCCGGCAGCACCCCGCCGCGGGGAGGGCGTCCCGGCGGTACGGCAGCCAGCGGGGCACGGCGTCCCGCCGCCTCCGGGCGCGCCGGGGCGGAGGGGAGCGGCCGCGTCTCTCCCTGCCGCCGTCCCCGCCGTGAGGCGGCGCGAGGCCGAACCCTCGCGAAGTCCCTTCCGTCCCCTCTTCCCGGCGGCGGGACGCGGGAAGGGGCCGGCGCTCACCTGTGGCTGCCGGCGGGAATACGCCGCCTCTGTCCGCCGCCGGAGCCCGCGCTGGCAGGCGGCCGCCGTCCGCCGCGGAGGGGTTGAGCACTTGAAAAGCCCATCTTGTCGGGTAGGGACCCCCTGAGGGGCTGATTTGTTCCGCCGCGGGGCACAGCTTGAGGGGGACGGGGCTGGCGGGGAGGGGACGGAGCTGGGCAGGGCTCGGCGGCGCCCCGGCCCGCAGCAAGTTCTCGATGAGGAAACTTTTGCCCAGGTTGCCGAAGCCCGGCGCCGCCGGCAGGTTGAGGAGAGCCGAGGAGCCCACCAGGTCCCAGTACAGGGCGCTGGGCAGCATAGCGAGGGCTTTTACTCGCCCGGCCCGGCCCGGCCCGGCCCAGCCCAGCCCGGCCGCCGCGGCCCCTCACTGGGCTCGGACGGGGCGCCGGGCTATGGGGCCGGGCGGGCTTGCTGTGCGCCTCCCCGAGGGCTGAGGGGAACGGAGCGGAGAGCTCGGCTGGGCTCTCCGTGGAGACGCGGCGCGCCTCTTCGCCGGGCTGGAAGGTGTGTCCAAGCGCATTCATTATGTCAGACGGGGACGGGGAGTGATGGACGCGGCCAACAATGCCGCCTTGCCCGGCAGTCCCCCCCCCCCCCCCCCCGGGGGGGATTAGGGCGGGGAGCTGAGCGGTCCCGGCCGCATCCTGGCGCGGGGGTGACTGCCCCCTCTTACCCACCCGCCCGCCGCCATGTCGGGAGGCCGGGGGCGCCCCCGGGGGCGCCCCCGGCCTCCCGACATGGCGGCGGGCCCGCACTTCCCGCTGCGGGGCTGCACCTGTGTGGAGGGGAAGGGAAAGGCCTCCGGCCTCCGTCCCGGCGGGGAGGTGGCTCTGGTGTTGACCGCAGCGAGATCATGTCGACCTAATGATCCTATGAGGTAATGGGAAGATAATCATTAGCTCACTCCCTCTGGGCATTTTTATCTGGCCTTTTTTTTTTTCTTTAGTTACACACACACACACACGCTGGATTTTCAACGTTTGTCTTAATAAATCTAATTAAGATCAGTGCGGTGCTGTTAATCATGTTTTCCTCAAGATGTGGGACAATGCTTTCTGCGGGCATAAACATGCTTTGGTGGGGTTGGCTCTGTCCGTTTCTACTTCCTTACGTGTTTTATTTATTTTCTTACAATCCATGTAATGTGGCAAAGATGTCTCATTTTCCAGTTCAAACACACATGCAGAAAGTTAAAATTGGATGCCATTCCCAAGACCTGAAAGTATCTCTCTGTTTTGCAGAGAAATCGTTTTATTTCAAAGCATCTGTTTACCAGACTCATGTCAGGGATATTCCCTGCAAAATCCTCTGGAGCAGGTGTATCCCTTATTTTTGTATAGCAGTAGGGGCATAACCCCTTGGACATCAGGGTAGTCATAGCTAAAACCAGCTGGAGAAGTGGAATCATCTATGTCCTCAGACAGCTGATGGGAAGGATGGTTTAACTACTGCAGTACTAAGTAATACCTTGGGAGATGTGAATTAAGCACTAGGATGTTCCAAGCTTTCCTTCACGTCCTTGAGTGGGTGGGACCTGCCAGAGATTGGGCATTTTGTTGCCACCAAGATGCTGTTACCTGTGGTGAATGGGAACCTATGAGTTGATAGTTGAGTTGACACACCACGGGCCCATGTAGTCTGACCTTCTGTCTTCAGCAGTGGCTGTAAGTATGAGAAAGACTAAGACCAAGATGAGCGTATCTGATAGTTTTGCCCTGATACACTCCCATTCTCTAACTAGTACTTGGCTCAAAAGACTTCCACAGCTTAAGCACTTATATTTACAGATCTGAAGGCCTTCATCTTTGTAAAGGCAAGTTACTAATGCAAGTATGTTACCTGTGAGCATTTTGAGACTAGAGTTGCTATAGAAAAGGTCAGAATCTAGCCTGGTGGATCCCAGAGTACATCTGAAGGTAACATACATCATTGTAATATTAAGATGCAGATAGATATTTTTATTGTGTTTCTAGGGGAAAGAAGTGAGTCTTCCCAGGAGGGCACCCACTCTTGAGCGTTGTGAGTAGCTGCCTTTCCAGTTACCCCTCATACATTTATTCACATCTAAGGATTTATTCTGTCTTTCCTTTCAAGGTAAGACCAAGTTCTCACAGAGTTCCCAAGGGCCTGAGACACTGAAAACCATAATTCAACACTTGGGAAAGTGCAGGTAGTCCATCCAGCTGTGCTGCATGAATAAAAGGTATTCACCAACAAAAAGATGGTTGTCAAAGACAGTAGCCTTCAAAGACATTTCTCATGCTGAAGTGGCTACTATTGTGTTAATCTCAGCTGCATAGTTCAGTAAAGTATGATTAGCAAGTTGCACATTTCTATGAAATATAAGCACAACATGTGTAGCATTTGACAGTTTGCTCTGCTCCATGGAAGAGAGTGATCAGTTGCCACACAGTGGGTTAACAATTCATGTCAGGTTTCATCTGTAGTGCCAGGGTTCAACCCATTCATTGCATTGTGTGTTTAAGCAGTTCCCTTTCTCTCTCCCATTTTCATCTATCAGTGGCCTCTCACTCATATTCTGGTACCATTCTCATAGCTGTACCAACGAAGCCCTGTAAACTAGATCACCAAACTCATCCAGGTTTTAAATAAGACAGTCAGAAAATACTATTTTTCAAGAGATTCCCAGTGCAGACCAGTTGTGTGAGCTTATATAAGGGTGGTAGGGTAGAATAGCTGAATGAACTCGTTAAACCAGGACAGCCTTTGAGGACTTTGTTTCAGGGATACATGCCCATAGCCCTGCTGAGCAGTAGCTAGCAAATTCAATTTTTCTTCTGGGCATGTGATAATTGGGTACGGTCTGGCCCAAGAGATGTTACCTGTCAAAAGCTGGAGAACACAGTAGAAGAAAGGATAGGTTCCTTGTACAGATTTGGAATATGAACTGGTTTGAGTGTAAAAACAAGCGGCAATCCTAAACCCACATCCATTCTAGTGAATGCAGCCTGGAAATGTGTGATAAACAGCCAAGGACCTGGAAAGTCATTGCATGTGTCTTACCTGGATACATACAGTAAGTAGAGGTGGTATTCAGATGATGAATAGCTCTAATTTCTTTTCATTTGGTTCTGCGAATTTGGAAGGCACTTACTCTGTATTTGGATTTTGCCAATTTATTAATTTCCTTTTACCTTAAACAGATTAAAGGACAAGAAAGGTTGCCTTAACAGGATATCTTGGCTTGCATCAGGTGATTGGAAAACATGAAGATACACTTCTGGGGTTGCAGAGCTCAAAAAATAGGGTACATGGAACATACATGAAATGCTCAGCACTCTTTGTTATGCCTTCCCCACTGGGAATCCTGGGTACAGTCTTCTGCCAAGGCAGACAATTTATTTAACATACCAAGCACAAGATCTGTGCAACTAAATCACAGTCTCCCTAATGATCCCTCTTCCACATCAGCTCTGCCCTTTCTCAGATGGTATATCCATCCTTGAGCTGGGGGATCTCTCCCTTGCAGCTCCTGCCTTGTAGCAATTCACGTTAAGCTGAATGCTGCCCTTAGTTCAAACTTTTCTTACAAACCTTCCCATTGCTTTATGGGAAGCATGCATATTAGCCCTCAGATGCTCCTCTTAACTTTCTTTCCAGTAATTTCTCTCGAACTTGTTGACTTTTTACTTACTTTCTTCTAATGCTGCCAAATACATGACTAGTCATAAGCTGCAGCAGTCAACCACAAAATCCAAATAAAAGAAACAATTCTTTATTCATTTCTTTATTTTACACTCTACCAGATTCAATCAGTGTCTACATTATTTGCCAGATTTACATACATTTAATTTTCCTGCAAGACTTTTTTGACAAGGAGAGCTTCCCTGGCTAAGAAAGAGAGCTGCTTAAGGTTTAAGCAGCTAAAGTTTAGGTCTGCACTCCAGTAAATTTTGCCAAGGTATGCAAAGGATAATTGTGAGGCTCCTTTATTTTAGTGCATAGGCTATGTTGGAAACCAGTAGCAGAGGTTTTTCAGGAGAGGATATATTTTCCAGGACCTTTAGACAGCAGCAGCTGAAAAGCCTTGTAATTCAAAAGCAGCATGTAAGTAGGGGAAAAGTCCTACATAACCCAGGGCAAATTCACACTGCTGTCCCTAACTACGAGTTTTCCCAAAGGTATCTCCAATCAGCATGGATAAAATGTCCAAAATTGATTTAAGAAGATAAATTAGTCATTTAAATGCTCCTTACATTCTATTAAAATCAGATATGCAAAAACTTGAGCACACCTTCCCTTTCTGGGTGTGAAGACCTCACATGGTGCAAGCCGTCTGCCTCCATGCTTCCAAACAATGTTCCTCTTTGGCAGCCTGAGATGCTCAAACTGTGTTACTGCCATTTTATTCCATATAGCCAAGAACAGGGATCTTGATATAGAAAGAGATGCATGCTTGCAGGAGACAGAGATGAGGTAATTCAATACAGGTCTTTTCTAATGCTCTCTTTGCTTAGGCGTGCTAAAGGCAGCTCTACCCAGTCGTAATTTTACTGGATTCTGTGTATGACAGTTCAGAGACATATATTTGAACTCACTTATTAATGATTTCCAACTTTGCTTTTCCAGCAGAAATACCATACTTTCTACTTTTCTGCTTCTAAGCTTTGGAGTGACATATTCTAGCCAAAGAAATAATACATGAATCCTAACACAGTGTACACATGCTTCTTGGGGTTGATCCTGAAATTCTCTGGCAAAAAATGCCCTGGACTCAGGCATCAAAATGCACTTCTAATAACATAATTATCTGCCATTCTCTAAGTTAGATGCATTTTCCACACTCTTAGAGATAAGTGTCTCATACTGTTTTGTCTAACCTGAGCATGGTAGACAACAGTGCCAAAGTACATTCTTCCAAATAATACCAAGCTTGGCAAGCTCAGGCTGGGTGGTGGTATCACTGCAGAGCTGCTGTAGGCTTTTAGTTAGATATTGCTCAAAATTTCCCCTCCTCATTCAACAATCGCTCCCTTGACATTGTGGTGATGATCATATGTGGGGAGGCTGAATGTCCTGACCTGAGACAGCAACTCACTCTCAGGTTATGCTAACCTTGGTGCAAACCACTCTGGTTAGCTCCAACCCAGAGACACCACAGAACAGCAGTGATAGAAATAGCACAGGTACTCAGCAAACTAGGAGCAAAGCTCCAGCTCTGCAGGAGGGATTTTATTTTTGACCGTAAGTTAATTTCTGTGATCTTGAACCATGCCCAAACTATTCTGGCTTACACCTGCTGTTTTGTGTACCATGAAGCTTAGGACACGGTTCAAATAGAAAGTATGGCACCTGCAGGATGTGAGGCAGGAGCCTAGTGTAAGCTGACTTCTTAAGCGTAGCTTACACCAAAAAATGTTGCAGTGACTTGCACCATGAAGACTTTTGCTGGATGAGTGTTACCTGCACCCCTTTATAGGTCTCCCACAGGCAGCCTGGGGAAGCCTTTGGTATCTCTTTCCAGGAAAGGGCAGGGTGTGGAAGGAGAGGAAAATTAGATTTGTGCACTCTGGCCAGGCTGGGGTCCTGTCAGTTCAGGATTTTCTCCATTTGGCTTGGAAATCTTTGCTGTGCATTGGGAGACATAGGCAGTGCTTAGAAAACAGAGTAGGAAACTGTGCTGCTGTCTTGCTCTGCGTGCAGCAGCAAGGCAGCAGCAAGGAGAGCCTGGGTGGGCTTGTGTTGGATATGGGCTTCCGCTGTAGCTGCCCACACAAGCCACTTGCAAGCCTTCCAAACCATGCAAGCCACAGCTGCCTTATGAGAGAGGAGCAAAACTGGCATCCAGCCCACAGCATTAGAAGATTTGGGGCACCCTGTTGTTGCCATTTTAATTTCTGAGGAGGTAGTTCGCCTTGACACTTACTTCTCTTCCTACCTCCTGCTGTGGTTTTTTTTACAGTCCTGACATCCTGAAAGCAATATAAACTTTGCCAGGTTAGTCAGGCTTTTGAGAAGCCTAGATTTAGCTAAAGCATTTCACAGCACTCCTAGCTGAACTTAACCATTTACCAGGAAACTCTGCTGTGCTTAGGAATCACCATCATTCTGAGCAAACGCAGATGGAATTAGCATTCTTTCAATCCAGTTCCATAAAAAGCTTCAAGAGCTCAGTTTCGAATGACTGAAGTCATTTCCGTCAAATCTGGCTTGGCATTAGATCTCAGCAAGTTGCAAAAAAATACACAGAAGTGAAATGTTGAAGTGTGAAAAGAAATTGATTCCTTGTCAAGTTATGTTGCAGATGTGCACAAAATCTTACTGCAGCATGCACCCTGACTTTCGTGCATGATTTTAACACGTGTTGAACACTAGCTATATGGATGTAACTCAGGCTTTTAAAATTACGCTTCTCCCTGCAGAAACCACACACATGGAAAACTTCGGTCCTACAGAATTTTACTTGGAAATTTCATTTTCATAGTTTGGATTTTTTTCCATCTCTGTGATATATCAGGAATAAAGCGGAGCCTGTGAAAGAGCGTTTATGTAATGGAACTTGGAATTCACGTTTAATTAGGCAGTAGCAGGATCTACTGCTCCCACTCTCATACAAAGGATTCAGAAGGCAGTATATAAAGCATACAGTGATTTCTCAGAAGATGATTTATATTCCTAAGAATAAATCATATTTACAACTCTGCTGATGTGAAATACAGAGCTTATCCAATAGTCTGTCCAGCATCATCTTCTATACCGTGGTATGATTTACAGCAGTGTTGATACTTCAGGCATCTGGTGATACAAAAAACAGAGCAAGGTGTTTTCTGAATGTCTTGAGTATTTCACACAACTTCTATTGTGTACCTTTGTCCTCTTGGGAAAGTGATGGTGTTAGACTTGTGTAATTGTTTTAAGGAATGTTTTTCAATATGGGATTAACCAGCTGAAATCCATGCAGTGCTCAAAAGTACCAGCTTTCTGTGGTCAGAGCACTGTGATCCTCTCAGATCATAGTTTCAGGATGTATTTTTAGCAAAAGACTAAATTATTAAGTGTCCTTCTAACAATTTATAGATTTAAGTAGTTCAGAGAAGGTAAGAGGGTCACAGTTTTCTTTATTCCCCCTCCCTTTCCAGGAGGCTTCCTCTGTCCATTCTCTCCCATGGTCCATCTTCCCTCTATTTCTTATTTTACGGCTGCTGCCACAGTTTCCAAAGCTTTAACATCTTCAGGTCAGAGGGCACAACATGCTGCTGCCCTGCTCCAGCACAGGCGAGTCTGTCTCAAAATAACTGGGACAGATGGAAAGCCTTTTTCTGTTCCCTACATATGTTTCAATTACTGTACTAGTTTCGTTACTGTACCTAGAAGGGCCCTACAATAAGACACATGCAAATAATGCTTTTAAAGGAGAAATCAGTCACCGTCATATTATCAGAGGGTGCATACCCTGCTCATGTTTACTCTGAAAAGACCAAATTCAGTAATTTTTTTAAAGATTGATCCTTAAAATAGCAGAGAATCAAGGAGGGGAGGGTGTATGGAAAAGAGAATATTTGCCCACTTATTGACATCATTAATGTGTTTTAAACTATGCAACATAATGCAGGGGAGCACGTGAGGTGGGTTACTGCATTCAGAAGCATTTTACCCTCAGAGGTGAAGGTTCACAATTTGGTTAGGTCCCAAATGGCTGGCTTGGATGACTCTGGCACTTCCTAACTGAAGTGTTAGGTAGTATAATGAAATTTCAAGGCAAAGAAAAACACAAATAGCTTCTGCAGTTGTGAAAGAAGTAAAATCTTGACAGCTAAGTCTCAACCCAACGTTTACAATACAATTATGTGGTCCATTAGTCAAGCAAAAGTCCCACTCAGGTAATGCTGCATAGAAAATACTGTACTGGTTTTCTGTGGCAGTTTCTCTTCACTGCACACCATCATAACATCGTGGAGATTTTTTTTTTTTCACCAAGAGAAGCAAGGCTGTTACCAGAATAACAAAAAAGAAATATAAATTAAGAGCAAAGAGGACAATGTGGTCTGAGCTGGACATGCTTTGCAAATAGTGCACAAGAAATAGAGGTTTGGCCACTTTTTGCTTAATAACAAACAATTAAATAAAACAGCATTGTTGTTGAATATAGCCATTCATTTATCCAAGGACACCATCTTTCCTCTTTCTGCAGGTGGAATGACTGTAATCTATTTTCAAAGGAAGAATGGTGCGATTGCCAGTTTTATATTAGTAATTGAGCACTTTGCCTGCACAATTCAGGGACCATCTTTTGTGTTGGTCTAGCCAAGGTGTTACTGAAGAAAATAGTAGTATTTCAGCATGGTATTCTTGAAAGGTTTGAGCCTACCCAATTTAGCTAGCTGAAAGGTTATATGCCTTGCTGATCATGGTAGCTGAGCACCACTAAAGTCAAGATGACCATTCATATTAGTTAGGCTTTTGAAGAACTTATCATTTCCCAAAGGAAATCTCACTGTTTAGCTATCAGAGTTTTGCTGTGTTGTGGCAATTTTTCTGCTCACAAAGGAACCCTTCATTATCATGGTAAACAATAACAGATGGAAGCAAAACTCCCAAATATCCTGCTTCTTAGGAAAAAAGCATAAATGCTTTACAAACAATTTGGGGGGCGGGGGGAGAGAAGAAAAGGTCTGCAAAGCTGCAGTAGAGGTTATGGTCCAGCAGGAGAGTAGGTGGGGAATCTTGCATGGCTGCTGACTGCCAGACAAAGCTTTTATTGCTACGAGCAACATAGGGACTGGGCAGCCTAACTGAGCACGCTGACCCAAAGGAAAGCAGGATTTCTGCAAGCAAAGAGAATAGAGCTCAAATCTACCCACCCAAATTTCTCCTGGTGGCTTCAGTGAGGCAAACTGACAGACCAAGGCAAGGATCCTGCTAAATAATCTCCAAAATGATATTTTGCATTTCAGTAGTAGTTTCTGGGAAAGTCTGCCCTATGCGGTACAAGCCTTTTTTGTTGCTGTGTTTTACTTTGTTTTTCTGAGATGTAACTCTTTGACATGTTTAGGGCACCATGCCACGTGTGTCACATCTTTCCTGCACGTGATCTATAGGTCTGTAAAATTCTCCTGTTTTTCACAGAAAGGGATAGTAATCCAGTAAAAGCCAGTAAACATAGATTTGGAAAAATCTTTCAAGATTAAATACTCCTTTATTGAAAATTAAATAACTTAATTTCTGAAATTCTTTCTATTTATGAACTAGAGCTATCACAGAAAACCATTAGCATTTATTAAAATTCCTCTGGAAATTTTTTGTTCACCAGACTACAAGAAAAAAATATTTTCTGGTTGTTCACGATACGAATAACCAAAAAGATGTATTTACTTCTGTGTACCAGTTTCTTACCAACAGTGCTCTTCTCCATTGTTTCCAGAGCCCAAGGTACCTGAATGTTTAAGTGCTTATCTATGCGACTTCAGCCTTGTCTCATGTGAACGTCTGCCAGGCAGGAACTGGGCTGTCAGCTTCATCCCATCAAAAAGCCTTTCCAGTGCCATGAGCTGAAGGCAGGTTCCAATTGTTAAGTCATTCTGGCCCGGGTTGAATTTAAAGGCAGGCTCCTGTAGCTAGCGGAAGTTGCTGGAGGCAACGGCTCAGCAAAAGGCATTAAAATCATATGTCTCATAATTATTCTTTTGACTCAATTACCCCTTTACTCTTTATTTTTATATCCAGTGGAACCTGAGGGCAGCAAATACTGCATAAGGGGAACAAATCCTGTATAATAGTTCTTGTTTTGGTACATTCAGTTAGTGGTGATTTATTAAGGGCTGCTGAATAAGCCTGATTAAAATGCATAAACAGTTCTGAACAGTAAACAACCATGTCTAAGGATGAAAAAATGGGACCCACATGCTGTGCATGGAAATTGCCCTTAACAACATGGCCTATTGTTGAACAGATAGGAAGCCAAAGGTTGCTTGTAATCAAATTTGAAGTTTCCCATCACTTATAAAAGCAACACTTCCTTGTGTAAACGTTTCAATTTGTTGCTGTTAAAAACTGCTTCCTGACTTAATCCCTACAGGAACCCACAATTTCTTTGATTGTCAGGTAGAAAGACAATTTCAGATAAAGTAACTTTTTGATTTAGACAAAGGAAAATACGCTTAGCCCAAGTGTTCCCACAGCAATAAAAATTTGCATAGTTTCCTAAGATTAATTAGAAAAAAGGACCCGTTGCATCAGTTTAATCTCTTCTGAAAATTTCCTCTGTTCTTGCAATTAAAATAATGCAAAATAGCAGAGATATATAGAGCACAGTACAGCAGTACTAAACCTCCTAACTTTGTATGGCAGCTAGAAGCTCCCTGTAGATTTTTTTTATTTTTCCCTTGATTAACAAAGTTAATTAATTACAGAAATTTTCATATTAAATATCTGATCTAATGTACACTAAAAAATTATAGTATTTCCATTGTCGTGGAGCTTTGAGTCATGCTTAGAGCAAACACAGTTACATTTCAAAAAATGAAAGTTGCTTTTGATTACTGTGACAAATACAGCTTCAGAGCAAGGAAACCCAAATCCTAACTGAACTATAATGCCATTTACATTTCCCCCTGGACACAACCGGAGCTTTGCCAGAGGCTTCCAGGGAGCCAAGATTTCACCCACTGCATTTGAGGTCTCTGAACAAAATGATGTCTCCCTAACATTGTTAAATTATTTTTTTTTCCTGTAACAAATAGAAGCAAATTGTATTTAACTGTGTCCTCATGTATAAAACATGATTCTTTATTATCTGTCATCTTTGAAAGGTCCTACAGACTTAGAAGTCCCTAACAACTGGAGAAAGGCAAATGTTGCACCCATGCCCAAAAAGGACAAGCTGGGGAACTACAAGAACTATGGGGACCTTGCGAGATTTGGGAAGGACAAATGCAGAGTGCTGTCCCCAGGAGGGGAGCACCCCTCCAGCAGCCCAGGCTGGCGAGCAGCTCTGTGGGAGTGGCCCACTGGGGGTCAGTGGGTAGCTGTGTGCCCTGGCTGCAAGGACAGCCAGCTGCCTCACGTATGAACAGGGATGCAGCCTTTGGACTGTGGGAAGGGATCGTTCCCCATTTCTCGGCACTTGTTAGACACATCAAGATACTGCATCCGATTTTGAGCCCACCAGTGCAAGAAAGAGATTGACAAACTGGAGTGAGTTCAGCAGAGGCCCCCAAGTTGGCTGGGGACTGGAGCACTTGCCCAGTGGGGAGAAACTGAAGGAACTGGGCTTGTTCAGCCTGACACAGACACAGCTTCAGGGGCAACCAACAGGCCCCCAGTACCTGTGGGGAGCAAGAGCAAGAAGACAGAGTCAGACTTTTCACAGCAGAGCATGGAGAGAGAACAAGAATCAACGGGCATAAACTGAAGCAAGAGGTTTCAGGCTGGATAGAAGGAAAAACGTTTTTCCCATGAGGGCAGTTGGGCAGTGGAAGAGGCTGCCCCGAGAGGCTGTGCAGTCTCCGTCCCTGGATGTTTTCAAGACCCATCTGGTTAAAGCCCTCAGCAACCTGGGCTGAGCTCAGAAGTGACCCTACTTTGAGCAGATGGTTGGACTAGAGACCTCCTGGGTCTTTCCAGCTTGAATTATCCTATGAGCCAATTCTAATATTCAGGAATGAAGTTCCTGATGACAGGTCTGTGTAAACTACACTGCAACACACTGCAACATCAAACCAATTTTTAATAATGTTGTAATTGGGAATTTTCCATGTAGTAGGCTTTACAATGTATATTGGGACCTCAAGTGAGAGCTGCCTGAGCTGAGAGAAGGTGGTGAAGAAAGAATATTCTCAGATCTTTCTGGAGGACCTCTATGGGCCTTATTTACAGGTCCTTATACTGGAATAAGACTAGGATTCACAAAACCTCAAGTCATTCTGTATTTAGGCATCTTCTGGGTAAAGATTAAAAGCTTCTATTGTTGCAGATACCCTTTTTTGGACCAAGATACTGGGTTTTTTTATTTCGAATATCACAGGCCGTGGCACTTAAGCTGAGCACAGTGAGGACTAGGAGGTCTGTGGAGCAGGAGAGAAGGCATTAAGAAAAGCCCCACTCTGCCACCTGGGGATGAGTCCTCACGTTCTGCTGCAGGATTGCTTCTAGGTTTTGCATCAGCTGGCCCGAGGCTGCCTAGCTGTATACCTGGCTGAAGCATAAAAAATGGGTATCGTCTTTGTCACAGAATGTATTTTGGCTAAAACAGGCCCTAACTACTGTATTTAATCTTAAGGGTTTCCATCCATTATACATACTTCTGTGGGCTGTGGAAGAACTTGGAACCCATGGGGTGTTTAACTGTTGAAAATACAGGTTTTGTAGTTCCCCAAAAACTGGCGAGAAGTCTGATCGGGCCAATGCCGTAGACACAGGGGCCTATAGTCATACTTCAAAGGTAATGTCTGGTAAGGATCTGGTTGAAAGCATATGATTAAAATTTCAAAGGGTTTCTGTTGGAGCTACTTGTAGCTAGTGTGATTATAGTCAGTAGGAGGGTACTTGCGTCTTTGGAAATTAACTAGTTTATAAGCAGTACGAACCAGCAATAGTATTTTTCATCCTAACCATAAAGTTACTCAAGGTTTATGAAGTCAAATATAAAAATGAAATTTGTGTCTCACCTTTGTTTTGGGTCTTACCCAATTTGGGCATTTGACTTAGAAAATTCCTAAGTCAAAATTAGTGAAAAGGAATACTTCTTTTTAAATTAGAATAGTGTTCATTGTCTTAGTGTACTGATGGCTTTTTCCTGACATGGAACGCTATTTCAAGCATGTGTTAATACTGTTAAGCTTTCACTTAAGATTCAGGTTATACCTTAAATATTTTAAGAGTGATGGAATTCAGAGTATCATGGGGTGCAAGACTATATGCATAAAACTGTGCTGTGGTGAAAATACAGGTTCGCATGTAAGGAATCCTCTTTTTCTTCTTTCCTTACAGGTCAGCGTGAAAAGAATTGTTGTTTCTGTATATTAGAGGCTCCTCAGATGTGAGATACACTCTGTTATTACCTGCACTCAGTGTCTTTTGCATTCTTCACTTGTCTGCTTTTAATGTGATGCCAAATTATCATACCAAGCTGTACTGTAGATGTTCACTTACATTTTGCTCTCCAAGCAAACAAATAGCAAAGAAGCTATTTCCTTTCCCAGATTTTTACAAGTATCAGGCAATGTGTTTGAAGTTCTGTTGTTACTCTAAAACCCTTTTTCTGATTATTTTCACAGAAATGTGAAAATAAATTTTGACAATAAATATAATCTAAGATTCGTTACTTTAAAATATCTATCTTTTCTAATACTTTCAACCATTCATTTTCTCTCTCGTCATTAAAATTCAGCCTTACAATTTTTTTATGCTTTACCCAAATGCGCATGCGTTATGGAGTGTTTATATATTGCTGGAAAAAATGCTATACCTAATTACAATTCTTATGATGTTCCTCAATTTATGTCCATTTAATACAGCTCTCATTTCATTTAAGGAACCATTTTTCCCCGGTGTAAAATGTCACCATCAATACCACATTTGATGATGTTAGATATCAATCTTTCATGTGATGCTAAATCAAAAAGCCTCTTTGTAGTCAACTTCGGATGTCTCCTACTTCACACCTGTCAGTTTTTATTGTCTTTCCCATGAAGAAGTTAATCATGTTACTTAAATACAATTTTCCCTTTATATATCCATGCTGACTAGTGTGGATCTGTTCATGTGTTTCCCGGTTATCTTTCTAAATAATTACTGAAACAATTTTTGTGTTTGTTTTTTTTTTAATATAACAAATCATACCTAGGTAGCGTGTATTTGGAAGGAAATCAGTTAACTGAGACACTGGGCCAACAGGGAGAAATTATTTAGGAGATATCCTAATGTTACAAAGAGATGTAGTTGCCAGAGAATGGCCCTCTAACATGTTTGCCGTGTGTTATTTAACCTATCACTGTTTGTCTGTCTGTCCTATGTACATAAGCTTTGATTCTGCATTAGCTGTCTTTAAGCACATTACTGCACCCAGTAACCCCCATTTAACCCCTCTTCTCAGGTCATTGAAATAGAAGTCAAAAGGATGTGATCAGTTACTCAATTAGGGGAGATTGTAATCTAGCCAAGTATTTGCATAGCACCTACTCCCTTGTATACAATTACTTCTTCTTTCTTCCCCATACATTCACATAATTTAAATGTCTTATTTTTTTACTCTGCAGAAGAATGAATAACATCTCAATGGTACCATGTAAGAAACATTCGCTTTTCATTATTAAAGTCATTACAGCTAGTCAAATACTTGCTTACAAAATATTTTTAGTTGGAAAACACTCATTTGAAAATACCACAATCTTTTTTGTCTAAAAGTTCATTAACAAAACTGAAAACTTGTATTTTGTACTATCGGCACTTGGTTTTGATGCTAAAATACTAAGTAATCACCCTCATCAAAATGAAACAGTAAAATCATTTACATGTTTTGGGGGCAACACTTACCTGAAATTTCCCTTTGTAGGAAATGATAATGTCCTAAGTTATTATTCCAGTTGGGAATGCAATTTCAAAAGGTCAGGAAAAAAAGTGATCATGAAATAGATTACTTGCAGGGTTTATGGTTGTGTGGTTTTCTGACTGTCCTCATGCCAGCTTCAACAGAAGGGCCAGGTTTTATTCTCAAGCTACTTGAAATATAATATTGCCGGTCACCATTACAGGATCTTCTCTTTGACACTTACAGGCAATACCTCATCAGCCTCTGACAACGTGGGTTTTTTCCTACTATTATGTCTAACTTACAAAAATGTTACTCTGTTTTGATTTGAAGTCCAGTTACCTCTTTTTTCCTAGGTATCCAACCCACAGCTGTACTTTAGTATGCTTTCGTAACTCCGCTTGAAGATGTGTTTGTAATATCCTAGCATCATCTGCCCTTACTAGACCCCTGCCCAACCATTGCACCTCATACAATAAATCTCTCCTTCTTTTTAGATCTCATGCAATCACCCTTTTCTTTGGTCTTAGTTAAACCTTCCTTTATGATTTTTTTGCCATTTGATACCACTTTAGAAGGCCTACTACTCTTACATTGTTGTACGGGATCATACCATTGTGCAGGATGCTGTTGAATTTCATGTATGATCTTTTATAGATGCTGTACATCTGGGGTTTTTTTTATAAAGTTAGCACTGGAAAGCATAAATTTATTTTACACCTATTCTAGTTGTCCTATTAGTTATCCTATTTACTGTTATTATATTATACTTATTATATAATATTATTTTTACATTATTAGTCTAATGTAATTTGAAAGTCTAGAGATCAGCTATTCATGGTCCACTGTGCAGAGCGCTGTATATGCTGAGATAAAAATCAGTATGAGTTTTATTTAGCCATAGGTACTTTATGACTATTCACTGATAGCACTTAGAAACCTTAATTTCTGTTTCAAGTAAGTCTGAAGAAAACTTTGAAGTTGAGCAGTGCTATCAGATAGAGATGGAGCCTTGAAATGCAGCAGTGAGGGTCCCATGCTATTTGTAAGATTTTAATACAGTATTACTTTATTTCTTGCACCTGTGGTGGTGTGCAGCAGACCCTCGTTTTTAGCTTCTCCCGTCTCACCAAGGACTTGTCCCTAGGCACCTGGGAGTGAAGTTCTGGTGAACACAACAGAACTCAGAGTAAAGATGCAGCTTATTCCAAGTAACGATTTTATCTAATATAAAAATATTATCCTGAAAAATGTTGAAAGGATAATGTTACACACAGCCTCTGCCTGTTTAAGAATGCCAGTAAATCCATACAGGAAACATTAATATAACCGATGACCTCCTAGTGATTTCTGTGCTACAATTTATCTAACAAGCCTTTGAGCCATATAATTTTGCTGTTAAAGAGCAATGACTTTTGGTGGATTCAGTTCAATTAACTGCTGACTTAACTTTTCCTCTGCGTTGTAATTAAAAAAAACAGCAGCTGGGAGAACAGTTTCTGAATTTGTTTGTTTGCGCTGCTTCTGAGATAACAAAGTAAAAATCCCAGATTATTGATTTGGTAGCTTCAGGAGCCTTCCTGTTTACAGTGTCTTGACCATGTCTTAGATTAAATATATTTGGAGGCCAAAGGCCAAAATCCTAGGCCACAATCAGACATTCACTGCAGAAATGACAGTGTGTTTTTAAATGCTGCTGCCCCTCCATGGCCCCTTTTTCTGCATCCCCAAAGCAGAGATGCCAAAATAGGTTGTGTAAGTGGCTCTGCATCTTCATGAATCCAAATTGCAGCAATATCAGATAAATCGGATCTGCTGTGAGAACCTGTTTAGGATAAACTCAGTCACTTCACGGTGAAGACAGTATGAGTCCTCACATGAGCCATTTTGGACACGCTGCTGTTGAAATTGCTGCTAACTGGTTTCGTGTTTTGTCCTTTGGCCCTCCCACGTGCCGAAGGTACTGTGAAGGTGTAGGTGACTGCTGTCTTCAGAAATTTCCCATTCATACTGCATGTGACCCAGGTGACCAGTGGTTCCTACACTTTTCTACCACCTCACCCAATTGCACCCTTCTCAGCATCTCCCGTCTACTCTTTTAATAGTGCCTTTGAATGAGGCACTTGAGTTGTCCCTCAGCCTCTTCCTCCACCCTGTAATTCCTTTCAATATTACATTAGCTATTTTGGCTTTAGTTAAAGGCAAGCTCCAGTTGGGGGCTGGAGCTAAGGAACTCCGAGAGTTGTAACCTTCTGAGTCAAGGCAATTATATGGAGATGGCCTAGTAACTAAAACATAGCCAAACAGTGGCTGTGGAAATCCCAGGGTTTTGCTCTGTAATGCTCTCAAACAAGCAGTGCACAGCCTATTCTATGTTAGACAGTGATCATGACTATATCACACCTGATTTGCCAGGCAGGGTTCATTGACCAAGAATTGGCCCTGAATTTATATGTCAGCAAATGTACAGCATTCCTGCACTGTGCCAGTGATCCAAATCCAGTCTGGTGGGTCTGAAGGGGTATGACATTTCCTTAGCACACTGTTTGATTTGTATTTATTTTACATTGTATTCACTGATGGCACCAAATTGACTTACATGGTAGCTCTTTTTAAAGCAGAAAAATTCCATGTTGACTAACAAAACTAGTTTTGCTCACAGTGAAGATATACAAGTGTCAAGCAGTGTTGCTTTTGTGTTGCTGATACATTAAAACAGAATAATGAATACTTGCCATGTTTCTCCACTGATTTCATAGCATAATGTATATCAACATAAGGGAATAAGAGGAATACTCCACCTAGATGCTATTTATGTGCAAACAACAATTTCCTTACTTCAACTTCCCACACCTGGCCAAACCCAAAGCTGTAGTTATTTTAATGTCAGTTGCCCTTTCTTAGAGCAAAACCTTGTGCAGTGAATGTAGGGAATGGCCAGGAATCTAAATAGGTTCTCCTGATGGAAAGATACCTTATGTGAAATATTGAAAGGAATCTACAAATTATCTACACAATTTTCCTGTTTCCCTGAAAAATAAAAAGCCCTTAGGGTTTGATGTTAAAACGCGTCCCTTTGGTTTGCGAGTCTGTTGTTACTGTCTTTACAGAAAGTGTGGAATTTCTGAAAATGATAATGAAGGCTGCTGGCTGGAGAGCTGCCCACTGCTGCCCACGGCAATGAGCACCAGCTTTCAAAGAAATCAAAATTATTTAAAAATCAGTACTTTGGGTTTTCACGTCAGAATCCTAAATACAGAAAAAAACAGTTTAAAATACAGTCAAGACACTACCTACATCGTTGTGCTCAGAGGCTGAATGCTGCAAAAGCCTTAATGATCCAGTGTCTTATATAAAGAGGTGTTTTATACTGAACCCAAAGCCATAGTGAACTGTGTTATCATCCACTAATGGCACTCAGGATGTTTGCCAAAGATGCTGACACGTTGTAGAGACAGGTAGACAGATGGACTACAGCCCAAGAAGAGCAAACTTGTTTTATTAATGGCAGAAGAGCAGTTCTTTATTCTTATCTTTGTTAGGGTCAGACTCTGACAGCCTTCTGCAGCTTTTTTAGTGCCTTACTCCTTCAGTAATTCAACTGCAATCCAGGAGAAAGGAGCATTATTCAAGGCAGGTAAACAGAGCAGAACCTGGCCCTCGGTCAATAAGTGATTTGCAGAAAGGTCTTTTAAAAACATGCTGTGAATTACTGTTTACTTGCCTTGAGGCAGCAAACAAAGACAGCCTCCAAATCCCACTATAGCAATTGGGAAGTGTAATCCTAGCCAGCGTATTTCAGTTCATTTCAAATACACTGTCCGAAGTGAAACGGGAATTTCAAGGAAGCAAAGTTAAAAGATGCTGGCAAATGAATCTCCGCTACAAAGGCTGAAATGGGGGATTACAAATGAGCGATCCCTTTAGTTAGCCTGCTAAATTGGTGTGCAGGCCTGGAAAAAGAGAACAATGAACACCTCCTGACACCAGGCTGTTTGTCTGGTGAGTATCCCTCAGTGCAAATGTTGGTACTGTGTGAGTATTTTTTGTGTTTCTATAAAGTCCTAATGAGCTCCTTGGGTGAGAGTGAAACCCTTTGCTTTTTCACACTGTGCTCAAGACCCTTAAACTTCATGGGGTCAGGCCTAAAGAAAGGGTAATGGACCATGAGGTCCAGCTTAATAGACCCGATATTAACACAGCAGCAAGAATGTCACCAAATGCAAAGTTTAGGGCAGGCAATGAATGAAGTATTTGTTACACTTAAATAATATACAAAGATTATAACAGAGTAGTAGCACTATATCAATGTCATCATGCGGGACTTTGAAAATCCTCCATGTATGAAATAACTTTGCAATGCATCCTTGTATTATAAACAACACAATTTACCTACATGCTCTAAATGATTAATTGCATTAATGTGTGTTAAATGTCATATCTAGCCAATAATATTCATCAGAACTTCTCATTAATCTTGGACCTTGAAAAACCTACATGTTAGAAAACCTCTCTAATCTATCAGATCACAGTAAGAGAATATTTGCATATGAGATGCAAAGAGTTTATTCATTCAGTGGCTGAGATTCCAGTAGTGGCAGTTCAATGATTTTATTGGAAAGTGAATGAGATTTCTCACTTTTGGTTTAGTCCTGAAATGCTTGTTTGTGCAAATAATGTTTCATCTCACTAATGAGCTTAATTGATAACTGATGCTAATTTATGAACCAGTGTGGGGCCTGAGCCTTCTTGGCTCTAACACTCATTTTAATATGAAGCAATAAAGTAGCATTTGCTAATGAAAACCCTAATTAAAGCAAAGGAATTAATACATTTATTTAGGAACACCAGGGATCAGCAATTCAACAGCTTCTTTAATAATTATTTAACTTCTTTTCATAAGTGTACATTTGTAAGCCCAGAACTGCTTAACACTATATTTGAAATAGCTCTGTATTAAACCTTATTTGTAGATAAGGAGCTTTTATTGTTGTCTTTGTGTATATATATATGTGTATATATATATACACACATATATATGTATACATATTATATATATAATAACTTTGTATTGTTAGAAGAATCAAAATGTAGATATAAATAGTGATTTGGTGAGATTTCTGAAAGTGGCAAAAAGGCATGTCTAAAAAAACATTTTTCATTGGGCAGAGTTTACTTTCTCTTTTAATGACTCACTGAGAGCAAAATACTTTCCAATAATGTACTTCAAGGAGCAGCTACTCTATGAGGAGTGTGCATTGTCCCTTTGAAATAATGCCCCACACAGATGTATGATGCTTGAAATGGGAAACAGAAAAATGAAGCAAAACAAGTATTGGTAAAGTTAGTAATTATATTTAATTTGACAAAAACAAAAAATCCTTTTTACTTTGAAAAAAAGAAAATTTTCCATGTGTAGACACCTGACATCATTCTGACCTGGCATTCACCAGTATGTGCTTGCAGGTGATAGGAATTCAGGACATGGTTTAGGGGACATGGTGGCGCTGGATTAATGGTTGGACTTGATGATCTTAAAGGTCCTTTCCAACCTAGTGATTCTGTGATTCTGTGATTCTGTGAATGAAGAATGGCCCCAACCTGGCTGTGGACTCCAGAGGGACAGGAGGGCTGGTCTCATTGCTGGTGAGCAAATGAGGATAATGGAGCAGCATTGCCTGCTTTTCTGCTATAGGACAGTTGCAAACAGGTTATCTAAAATACAGATTTTTTATCTTCCTTCTGAGGTTAATTAAAGGTTGATAGGTTGATGGAGAAAGGTCCTCCTCCGGGGGTGCCTTTCTTCCCACAGAGACTGTATGTAGAAACTCACACACTGCTGCGCCTTCCCAGAGTTGGCCAGGGAGATGGAGGGAGATGCTGAGCTGGGCTTGCCCAACGTCCAGAGGTGGCAGCAGAAACTGCACAAAACTGTGGTTATCTCGCTGGGGGCTCAGATGGAGACCTCCCTGTCCAGCACAAAAACTGAGCCCACAACAGTTGTGTTTCTAAAGCTATCTGATGAGCTTGTCCACATTTCCAGAACTCTCAGGCCTGGGCAGCCAGCCAGGCTGTACAATGGAGGAGGAGTCCATGAAAAGCAAAGAGACAAATTGCTTCACTGACCTCTCTCTTGTGACTGCAAGAGAAAGATGGGGAGCCAAGGTAATTGCCAAGGCACCCAAATAGGGTTAATATTACTGACTTCACTGTTAGCTGCCTCTCACAAAAGTATTTGGTGCTCATCCTCCATTTTTGAAAGTTAGTGGTTCAACATTTCATTTCATCAGTAAAACATCATAAAACATAGTCCTTTAAATATTAACCATTATTCTTAAATTATTTTGAAAAAAATGGTTCTCTGTTTTAGAACTTTGAACTCAGTGTTCATGAGTAGGGAAGGAAAGCTCGTTAACGCCCGTATTCTAATATAATTTCCCAGACTGGTATAGCTCAAAGCTTTGCATAGAGGAGCCCTACATGGCTGAACCTGGCACTTCTGCTGGCAAGTTACCTCAAGAACAAGGCCACCAAAATTATAGTCAAGAAGATGAGGCTCTGCTAGACCACCATGCTGGATGGAAATGCAGCTCTAGTGCAGGGGTATTATGTCTGCATGAGTTAGGAGCTTAAATAGTTTCAATACTGAGTGAAATTAAGGTAACATCTTCAAAACATCTTCCCTGACTTAGGAATCTGTTCCATTTTGAATTTGACTTGGGCACTTAAAAAAACAACTTCCTCCATCTGTCAGTGAGGACATACTCAGATATCCATGACAGTAGGTGCCTTTTTCCCCACTGCAATGTGAGCAAAGTGACCAGAGATTGTCAGATCAGAAGGAGAACAAAGCAACTTTCAACTTTAGCATCCGAGATTACTTCATACCATCCACGATTGGTGAGCATATGTTGCAGCCTTGAAAGAAAACAACTTTGCAGGATTTTAAGCTTTTTATTGAAAAATTATGAAGCTAGCAATTCAAAGTTAACTAAAATCTGAACCAAACTATTCTAACTTAAGGAAAACTACCTACCATGGATTCAAACAATCCAGTTATGAATCAAGCTTAATAAGAATCAAAGTGATTACTGCATAAATATTCCAGCTGAATATGAGCTGGCAGTGTGCCCAGGTGGCCAAGAAGGCCAACAGCATCCTGGCCCGTATCAGAAATAGTGTGGCCAGCAGGAGTAGGGAAGTGATTGTGCCCCTGTACTCGGCACTGGTGTGGCCGCACCTCAAATACTGTGTTCGGTTTTGAGCCCCTCACTACAAGAAGGACGCTGAGGTGCTTGAGCATGTCCAGAGAAGGGCAACAAAGCAAGTGAGGGGTCTGGAGCACAAGTCTTATGGGGAGCAGCTGAGGGAACTGGGGTTGTTTAGTTTGGAGGAGGCTGAGGGGAGACCTTATGGCTCTCTTCAACTACCTGAAAGGGGGTTGTGGTGAGGCGGGTGTTGGTCCCTTCTCCCAAGTAACTAGTGAGAGGATGAGACGAAATGGCCTCAAGTTGCACCAGGGGAGGTTCAGATTGGATATTAGGAAAAATTTCTTCACTGAGAAGGTGGTCAAGCATTGGAACAGGCTGCCCAGGGAGGTGGTGGAGTCACCATCTCTGGAAGTGTTCAAAAAACGTGTGGATGTGGCGCTTCGGGACATGGTTTAGGGAACATGGTGGCGTTGGGTTAATGGTTGGACTTGATGATCTTGAAGGTCCTTTCCAACATTAATGATTCTGTAAATAAAATCTTACGAAGTCAGAAATTATTTTGAGCAGAGGGTGAAATCATCAAGGAAACACTGTGTGCATTAAATCATGAATTTATGTAACACAAACTCAGAGAAGGACTTGAAATCTGCTCTCTCAGTTCTTGAACGAGTGGCATGTGAAGTACTGAAATATAAGTATATACGAATATGTGAAATATGCCTTAGCTAAAGAGGCAAGTAGGAGGGTTAGGCTTTTCCATCTCGTCTTTTCCACTGATTAAGCTTAGACAGCTTCCTGCTCATCATTTAGGTCTTCTAGATCACATTGGAGGTGTGATTTGAGATACACTGATCGAATGGGGACCTATGCTGTTATTTTTGATGATCTGTCTCAGACCACATGTCTCATGAAGTCTGGTGCAGATGATGCAGTAGTTAAGGAAAAAGGTAACATCTTCACATTGCACAGTCTTTGGAGCATGAGGGTTAGAGCTGTGGTCAGCCAGTTTCATTTCTGTTTGATATTTCATACCGTGAAATTTACTTTAATCACGAGGCTCCTCAAGTTAGCATGGTCTGTGGCTTCTGGCTGCTCTCATTTGGCCTGAAGACATTGGTGTTTTCCAGAAAAAAACGTGTGTGCCAGGTTTTCTAACTCACTGAGAAAGTACAATCCATGCTCAGAGGCACATACTTGACTGGACATCAGTCTAGCCTGCAGCAGACTTGCAATCAAAATATAAAAATCATGAACTCCAAAAGAGGTGACTCCAGATACTGTTTTGTCTATGTCCCAGCTCCTCTGTGAGGAGTAAAAATCCCTCCTAAGGAATAAGAACAATCTGCACATATATGTGGATATTTTTTTCTAAATAAGTTGTATAATATATATATACACAACCTTTCAAAGTACAGGAATCTGAAGTTATACATGGTAGGTCTTATTCCAGTCTATATCTCTCCACCTAGATGTGAGGACTTGACCTATGTGTCTATGCAAGTTTTGAAAAGGAACTAGTTATTTTGAAAATCTGCTGTATTAGGCAGGGCTTTGAAGAGCACGAGTATAAACACACCTGGAGTCTCTTACGGAACAGAAGCAGAACATCGCATTTGTAGGCAAGGAATGTGCTTTCATAATGCTTTTTCTCTCTCAGGAGCTGTGTAACTGAATTATATTCTAATATTTGTGCTACTACTACTATTAATAAAATAGTCACTTAGCCAGATGCTGCTCTATCTTGCTTTACTGTAAATCAAAAAACCCTATTGTTTTCCTGGGTTTACATGTTACAAATAAATGAGAGAGATCTAGCAAACTTTGAGCAATTGAAGCAAACTCCCCAGCACATGCATTGCTGCATATTGTGGATCTTGAAGTCTCTTTTATTTACATTGTAAGTATTAATTCCAATAATGTATTCAGCTTTTAGCTGAAGTATTTCTCACTCTCAGCAGTCAAAGAAGGACTACAACTGCTCGCAGAGTCCAGAACAGATCTTATCAGAGGTGTTATATCTGTCTTCTGGTAATGGAGGGAACAGAAATGGGATGCAAAAGCCAGAAGCACACAAAATTCTAGCATTGTAGAAAGCCTTCCTTTGGAGTGATGTAGTGTCTAATACATGTTCTCATATGAATATGCTTAGATTAATAACATATGCCATTTTGCAATAGTCTGACAGCAAAACTAGTGCAATCTTCTCCCTGACAAGGATGACAGAAGAAAAAATATAGCAGTAACCTGTTATCCTGTCACATTCCTTTGCGACGACAGAGCTCGGTAAATGCATTTCCAGTAGCAGCCTTGGCACAAGGCCGCGCGCTAACGCCAACAGACGAGTCAGCTGGCGAACAACCGTGCCGGGTTGCAGCCAGGTTCCCCACCCAACTGCCACCGAAATCTTGGACGGCATCTGCCAGGTGGAGAAGAATGGGTATGGTAAGGCTAACTCAACTTACTTCAAACTCAACTCGTAACAGTCAAGAGTACAAGTAGGTGTGACCTAGGCTTGCATCTGCAGAAAGTTACAGTGTAAACAGCTAAATCAGCAATACCATCCCTTTCCTGCAAATCTGGCGTCTGTTTTTTCACCGTGGAAAAACACCATTTTTCAGTATAACGAGGGTAGCAAGAGCTATGCCCACAAAATGTTTCCAGGAGTATAGGTAACCTGGGGGGAAAGCCTGCCTGTTCTATAGTCAGCGTCCTGGGCTTAGATTGTCTCTCCAGTAATTGTAAACTAGCAGTTATTTGCTTAGACAGAATTAAAAGCAATGACAAAGTGAAGAATAAATACTCCCGTCTCAAACCTATGCAAATCCTCAAAACTTTACACTCAAATGATCAGAATAATGGATCTTCTCTTCCTAGCGTGAAGGTGCAAAATGTGTAACAACAAATATTTTCCCATACAGTTAAGTATAGAAGGGCCTCCTACTTTTGCACTTGAAGCAGAATCACTTCAACATATCATCTCTGGTTTGTATCGTGTTAGAGGGAAGCCTTGCCAGGACTATGAGAGACAACACAGGGCATGTGAGCACCACGAACTTTCCTCTTTTTTTTTCATAGCCCATGAGACATCGTTTCCCGTGTAGGCAAAATCAAACATCTGAATCACTCCTGCATAATGGTTGCATCCTGTCTGAATTCCTTTTATTTACAAATGGATTTGCAGTCTAGTGAGTCAGATTAAGTACCAGCCTGTCAGAGTGAAAACAGAGATAACGCGCTTCGTGTGGCTGAGAGTAGAGGAAGAAGAATACAAAATAGAATAGAATGCAAACACTTTGAATCCAGTTACTTTACTTCAGCACACGGAACATGGGGAGATTACTTTCACAGCAAAATGGGGTCCCATAGTGGGTCCTATTTCTTCTGTTAATTAAGGCAACTGCTTCTACTTCAGTGTTTGGCAAAGATGGGAATGCTGGATAAGGATAATCTCCCTTTTGGATTACTATTTTCTGGGGGAAAAAATAATGCCCCTGGCAGACAGAGGCAGAGGAAGGTATGTTAAACTGAAAACGTAGTGAACACGTAGCCTCTAAGAGCCACTCTCAACACAAAAGCCAGCACACAGGACTCATGGTCAGAAACTCATGGTTTTTGCATTTGAAAGCAAACAAATAAGCAAAAACCCCCAAATGTTATTGCATAGTCCTGCTTCCTTACCTGTTGCTAAAGGGAAGTTCCCATAGGAGCTCATCTGCCATTACTTTAACTTGGTGGCTCTCCATGCTGGAGGTTCTTTCCCACTCTTGTAAAATCAACCTGCACTGAGATTCCGCTGGTGAAAGCTGCTGCTTTTCTGCCTGTGCCTGGGGTTTCCCGGCTGAAGAGGGGGAATGGGCACGTCGGGGTGGAGGAAGGAGCTTATGAGGCACTGCGAGTAGCTGGACATGGCAAACTGGAACTTCATGACTACATTCCACCGATGGGAGGTCCAGACAGACCTCGCTTCAACCGGACAAGACAGCACATGCCTGTCTGAATGTGTTTCCAACTGCATTAAGTCAACGAAGCTCAAGGAATTACTGTAAGTTCCCTGACAGCTTCTTCTCCTTTGCCCTCCCACTATTGCTCAGCTGTACTGAATTAAACTTAGAGTGGCCCAGCTAAAAAAAAAGAATGTAGTTTTAAAAACCCCATGGGGTAATACCTTTCTCTTTGGTGGGGTGGATTCAGTGGGCTAAGGTTTGGAAAGCGAAGAACGTAAATCTAAAAAAAAAAAAGTTTAAATTTGACGTAAATGTTCAGGATTTCAGTCTTTATTTTCTCTGTGTTAAATTTTGCCTATTTTTTACTTCTTGATATGAGGATCCGCAGGAGGAATGGACGGCAACTCCATGAGTACACTGCACTGGGGCAGCATCTCCTTGTTGCAAATTTGCTTCCAGTACACAGACGTCAAGGAAGGACTCCCTGGGACCAACGCCACCTATTTTGGGGTACAATTTTCCAAAGTCTGTTTCTCAGATTCTTGTGCAGAGAACTGGACTGCTCTTCTATGTTGCACCCCCCATCCTGGGTTGGCAAACCTAAATTTTCATTACTAGGAGTTCATTTGTGCAAGTGAAGGCTTTTCTTTCCTTTGAAAAGTCATCTACTGGGCCCTGAAATAAGTAACTGGGAGGCAAAATCTGACCAGCACTTGTGTATTTTCTTATATATTAATCTTTTGCGTGGTTAAAAATACCAAAGCATTCTTATTCAGTGTAAGTTATGAGTTAAATCCTGTTTACTAAAGGAACTTCTATACAGGGGAAATAAATCAGTATATTCAAATACAGAGTGCATACATGAGGATAGAAACCATACAAAATGTTTTCCTCCTTGCATTGTGTGTGGTCAAATTTGCATTAAAATGCCAACAAATATCTAAATATGTTTTAATTGTTTAAAGGCCTCCAGAACTTTAAAACAATAATTAAATGCATTTTTACTTTCCTAGAGAAATGTCATCTAACCGGCTCTGGTTAATAACATTTCCAAACCCCAACCTGTTAGTACAACAAGCCTTTTATTTTCTTTTTTCTCTTTTTTCTTTTCTATCTTTTTTCTTTTTTCCTCTCTTTTCCTGTTTTTTCCTTTTTTCCATTTTTCCTCTTTTTTGTTTTTTTCTCTTTTTACTTCTTTCTCCTTTTTAAATCTTTTTTTAGCTTTTTCCTTTTTCACCCTTTTTCCTTTTTTTATATTTTTTTTATTTTCTCTCCTTTTCTGTCTCTCTCCTTTTCTCTCTTCTCTCTTTTCTCTTTTTCCTCTTTTTTCTCTTTTTTGTCATGTCTCTTTTGGTCTCCTTTTGTCTCCCTTTCTCTCATTTTCTCTCTTTTTCTCACGTTTTGTTTCTTTTTTTCTTTTTTTCTCCTTTCTCTTTTTCTCTCCTTTTTTCTCTTTTTCTTTTTTCTTTTGTCGCTTTTTCCTTTTTCCTCTTTTTTTTCCCTTTTTCCTCTTTTTCCCCTTTTTCCTTTTTTTCCCTTTTTTCTTTTACCCGCTTTTCTCTTGTCCCTTTTTCCCCCTTTCCCCCCTCTTTTCCCCTTCTCCCCCCTCCCTCCCTCGCCCCTCCAGCCGCGGCCGGGAGCCAGACCCGGCGCTGGCTGCGGGCAGCGGTGGTCGGCGGGCGCGTGCTGCCCCCTGGCGGCGGCGGCCGGGTTGCCCCCGCCTTGACCCAGCGGCCGGGCTGCCCCCTCCTCGCTCCGCCCCAGCGACCGCGCTGCCCCCGCTCCGCCTCCGGCCCAGCAAGCCGGGCTGCCCCCGGCTCCGCGGGCAGCGGGACACGACCCCCAGCTCTGCCGCAAGGCTGGCGGGTGCGCGGGCAGCATCGAGGGAGCAGTAACGAGCTGCCCGCGGGCTGCCTGTCGGCTATGGCTTGGTTAAGTGGCGGTCGGCGCCTACGCGGGGCACGCGCGTGTGGCGTTAACGGCTGTTAACGGCGCTAACATGACGGCCACGTACTGCGAAAGGCGGCAGTGGAAACCACTGCGCACCAGCGGCCGCGCTTTCAGACCAGCATCAGGACAGTAGGTGCCCAGGTGAAGTAACTGTGTACTCTTTCTCGTAAGACCATGGCAATGTGGTATCCTCAATCTTATTAGTAAAACTTCGTATTTGCATCAGGATTTTTTTTTCCAGTTACTTTCAGTAGCAAATTAAGTTTATTTCTAGGTTACAGACATACACATACGTCTATATGTAGGTGTAAGTCTCCTGACGCAACTGGCGTCACTGGAGCTACCTCAGCATGTAGCAGCTGGAGAGCTTTCCTTAAGAATTGCTCTGTAGAAAAATGCTGGCACTACAGCTGCACGCTGCCCTCACAGTCTCTGAGAATTTATTTAATGTTATTTGTGGAAAAATGTATACATGAAAAAATATTTTATGCAAAGCTAATGAGGAGTTTTCTTTTTTTCTGGATAATCTAACTATCCAGTTGTGGACTATTCAGCTAACTTTTTCCATAAAGATCCATTTCTATGGACAGGCACAAGTAGTCTGTAAATAAAACATACTCGTTTTTACCAATCTGTGGGTCTGGATTCTTTCCATTCCTGTTCCTCGATCTATCAGGGATTTGTCCATGATCTTGAGAGTTTCTTAACTTAGTGGTGTCTTGTAATCCTTAGATCAAGATCAACTAAATAATTGTCAGGAGTTACTAACTTCTGTGGGATTGGAAAGGCATTCTGAAGTGTAATGGCCTTTCCCTCCGGCCAAAATGCCTAATGGCATCCCATCCCCCAGAGAGTGCAATAACATCTGCGGAGAGTTTCTACTAACAGCTTGCTTCCAATGGTGGTGAGTGACATTATAGGGGTGAAGCAGCTTACAAATACCATTTTCACACATCCATCTCAGTGCCATTGTTACACCCACCATTTTATAGATCCTAATGAACACTAGTTAATGAATTACCAATGTTTCCATGAAAAGCCATCGCAGGTGTGACAGGGGAAAGGGCTAGGCTATATTTCTGATTAGCAATATGATTCACCTAGATCCCTTAGAACCCACCAATATCCATAATACCAGGTAGACCAGGCTCCTTCACTCAACACTGAGACCATCTGAAGGTGGCCCATGTGGCAGTGGGAAATGGGGACAGCTGCATAATGTTCACATGTGCTGGCAGGCATGGCTGAAGGGTCCTGAGCTCCTGAAAGCAGCCAGATGACATGGTTTGCCTGTGCCCATCGCTCTGCCTTCGTGCGCCCTTCCCAAAAGCCACACAGATCCCGGCGGTTCGGCTTACGTGATGGGAACCTCTCCTGAAGAGGCAACTTCTCAATGTCCAGGTATTCAAACCCTGTAATACTTGTATGGCCATACACATTTCCAAATGTAAGTAGGAACAGCCAAATTTCAAGGGCCACTCTATTTTCTCTAAAACAATCATCTATTTTCTAGTTTTATTAGGAACTAGTAGCAGCCTTTTTTTTCTTTTGTGCTGGTGGAATTTATTCTGAAAATATTTCCTCTACTAAGCTGTTCACCTACTCACAAGAGATAGTGGTTCTCCTTTGAATTTGTGAGTGCATTGCACCACTAGCCATAACTAAAGCTGCCAGAACCATCTGGTAATTCATTCTTAATGAAAGCATATGTTTAGAAAATTATCATTTTGCTTTGTTTTCTGCCTGTACCCTGTTGGTGTCAGCACTCTCTTCCCATATTCTGCACTTCAAAAATGATAAACACATTTTAAATACTAAGGATATTTAAATACTAAGGATAAACACATTTTAAATACTAAGGATATCAGGGATAACTGCAACTACAGAAAAGTTTCAAAGAGCTATAGGAAATGGAAATTCACTAAAGAACTAACTAGTCCCACAAGGCTCAGGCTAACGAATGCACAAACTTCACAGGAGCTGCTGCTAGTCTGTGCTTCCAGGCTTGAGCTCCCTACCTACTTTCATTTTAACATACAGTTTCTCTTGGTGACTCATTTTGTCTGCACAAACCTCTGAAGGCTTTCTGCTACAACCACCCTTTCCTTTTTTTATACATTGTGGTGTACAGAGTCTCTTTAAACTTTGACCAGTTGAGTTGAAAGGGTGCTCCACAGGTGTTGGCCCTTTGACCTCACAGGAAAGGAAGATTTTTCTCATTTGAGGAAGCTATGAGGAAGCTTTGCAGATTATGTAGGAAGAGGCTTTCCTCAAGGAAGCTCAAGCTACTGTACAGGCAAGAAACCCACCAAAGAAGGAGAATCTAATGCTCAAACTCAGAGCTAGTGGTTGGCCACCTGTGATGCTTCCATGATGCCCTACAGGTCCTTGTGGTACCAGAAAATTCTGTTCTTGGTGCTAAGTTAGCCTGGAAGCAGCATTACAGTAAGGCGCAGAAGGAGGTTCCTCCAGGCTGACTGAGGTAGGAGCGGCTGGGCAAGACACCCCGCTGGGTGGGCACAGCACATCTCTGTGGAGAGGTGCTACAGCTGCCCGCTGTCATCTGGCTTCGATCAGTGTGAAAGTTGGGGAGGAGAGGTGGAGATTCTAGCTGAGGTATGAAACAGCATGGGCTATAATGATATTTATCTGTTGCTCTTCTTGTCCTACTAATTATTCATGGCATGCATGGTACACTGAGGGAGTTTCACATTTTTTAAAATAGTCACAATTTCTTTTTTTTTTTTTTAACTTCTTCTTACATTTTTTAAAATGGTTACAATTTTTTAAAATGGTTACAGTTTGAATTCCCCTCTGCCTGGCAGGACTGTGGCTGGCCCCAGACAAACTCCCAGACAGCCTGCTGAGACGATGGTGAGATTCTAGGGAGAGATGCTTTTCCTTTTTGGATACAAACTTCTAGTCAGTGTTTGGAGTCTTACTTGGACATTTCCTTCAGGAAGAAAAACTGATGTTAAAGTCAGATCTTCTTCTGACTTTTGTCCTTTTTATGTACAAAGACTAAAACTCAAGTTATCAAAAAAGGGCAAGCACTTTCTTCTCAATTTCAAAATCCTTTCAGCAGAGGTCTCACAGAAAGACATCTCTGGCTACAGACTTTTTATGAAGCCGTGTGCCTAATGCTTGCTCTGGTTACCTCCTTGCTTTTCTGATATTTCTGTGTCAGCCTGTGACAGTTTTGCTGCTTGTCTTCACATCTAGCTCCATCCCACACCTCTGCATTTGTATTCAGCCCGAAGAAAACCTTCTCTTTTATCTGGGATCCTTACAAGGGCCTATATTGCTCTGTTCATCATAGAATCATACGATAGTTTGGTTTGGAAGGGACCTTTAAAGGTCATCTAGTCCAACACCCAGTAATGAGCAGGGACATCTTCAACTAGATCAGGTTGCTCAGAACCCTGTCCGACCTGACCTGGAATGTTTCCAGGGATGGGGCATCTACCACCTCTCTGGGCAACCTGTGCCAGTGTTTCAGCACACTCATTGTGAAAAGTTTCTTCCTTGTGTCTAGCCTGAATCTACTTTCTTTTAGTTTAAAACTATTACCCCTTGTCCTATTGCTTCAGGCCCTGCTAAACAGTCTGTCCCCATCTTTCTTGTAAGCACCCTTTAAGTACTGAAAGGCTGCAATAAGGTCTCCCCGGAGCCTTCTCTTCCCCAGGCTGAACAACCTCAACTCTCTCAGGCTTTCTCCTGTTCATGGCAATAGCTCTTTTTGTTTCAGCTCTCTAATTCCATGAAGGAGCTTTACTGTTTCTTATATTTTATTCTGAATGAAAAAGAGCTGTTATGACCAACAGCTGCAAGGAGATTTTGTCCAAGCCCTAGCCTAATGCACCCTAACCCTCATTGAAACTACCTTTGACAGTGAAATTCTGACTTTGAGTTTTGACCTTTACAAAGGTCTGAGGTTCCTAGAAAAAACATCTTGCACTGACTGGATATATCAAAGTTGAAAGTTCAGACTGTAGAGTCAGAAATGTTCTTCTTCAACAAAAAGAAGCGTAAAACCAGACCAAAATACTGTATAGTGTTGCCGCAAGGCAGACATTACAACTGGCCTGGGAATTGCAAGCATATAGCTGGGGGTCGCTCAACACCTCTGTTCCTCTCATGACCACAGAAGACTCTTGTCTTACACCGGGTTCCTTCCACCACCTACCTACCCATCAGCGCATCAGTCTCAGCTTACAACCAGGTATGCCTGGCTGTAATTTTAAAAAGCAGTGCTGTCTGATGTCGCATAGTGTGGCAGCACCCTCAAATGTCTCTTGCATGTCACAGAGCCTCACTGTTCCTTAACCCTGGAAGGCCACACCAAGGAGGATGATGCCCAGAAACATCTGGGAAAAAGCAGGTTTAAGGCCCTTTGCGGGACCAGGAAGAGGTGTATCTCCAAGGGCAGAAGCACCACAAACACCTGAAGGAGGTTCTCCAGGGCCCTAAGCAGAGGCCTGCATAGAAAGGATGAAAAGGGACCAGATTTCCCTCTTACCAGCGTAGAAGTGAGCCCCACCATGGGCTGCCTCCCTCCCCTACCCTTGCTAACAGAGAGATGGATTCCCACATTCCCCAGGAATGGGGTTGGAAGGTTCAAAATCCTCATCTCCTCCCTGAAGTACTGGAGTGCTGTTCACAGCTCTCCAGACTAGAGCAACAGGGTGTTTTCCTTCTGGCTTGTATAACAGTCTGTGTCTTAAACCAAGTCCAAACAAACGAAATCAAAATCCATTTTATCTGTGCTGCGATGGACTGGAGACTGTGGGGGGGTTCAGCAGGAACTTCTTGCTGCAAACACGAAGGGTAGGTCACTGCCAAGGCTGCCCACTGCTGGTTGTGTGCCTCGCTAAAATGCCACGTCCTTCTTCTCTAATGCATGACTTCGTGTTAAAAAGGTCTTACCAACCATCAAATATAAACATGTGTTGGCAAACATGAGGGAAGTTAACAGCCTGCATGTGTATGTCATTCAATGAGACTTCTCAAGAGCTGCCGGTCGCATATGGAAGCAGAGAAATCACCATGCAGATGCAACCAAGTCCAGCATGGAGCAAGACATTTATATTCAGTGACTGAGAATAAAGCTGGATACAATATATTCTGTGTCATTTCACTGTCAGAGATCCATCACTCATGGACACAATCTTAAATTATATTATAGAAGTTTCCTTCTCTGTTATAAATTATGTAAATATGGTATGGACAATATAAACTGGTTTGTATTACATACACAAAGACTGCTGTTGAAAAAAATTTGCAAGTTGTAAGATCAGGGATCTCCAAGTTAGAAAAAGCTTTTGTAATTTCCATTCTGACGCTAACTGTAGTTACATTATAAAATACTATTTTCACCATAGAACTCATGCTTCGCCCATCAGACAGAAAGTAGGACCCACTCAAAGAAACTATTTGGCATTCTGCTTTAGCCACGCTGTCCTGCATCTACCATGGTCTGTGTGCAGGGCTGTGTTCGACTAAATTTCCTGTGGGCTCTGCTGTGACACGCCTTCTCTGAACTGACTCTGTCACAAGCACTTATTCACAGAATCACAGAATCGTTAAGGTTGGAAAAGACCTTTAAGACCATCGAGTCCAACCATCATCCTAACACCACCATGCCCACTAAACCAGGTTCCAAATTGCCACGTCTGCATGTTTTTGAACACTTCCAGTGCTGGTGACTCCACTACCTCCCTGTTCCAATGTTTGACCACTCTCTCAGTAAATAAATTTTTCTTAATATCTAGTCTAAACCTCCCCTGGTGCAACTTGAGGCCATTTCCTCTCATTCTATCACTAGTTACTTAGGAGAAGAGACCAACACCCACCTTGCCACAAAACCCTTTCAGGCAGTTGTAGCGTGCGATAAGGTCTCCCCTCAACCTCTGGAGAAGACTCCAGACTGAACAGCCCCAGTTCCTTCAGTCGCTCCTCATAAGACTTGTGCTCCAGACCCCTCACCAGCTTCATTGCCCTTCTCTGGACACGCTCTGGCATCTCAATGTCCTCCTTTTAGTGAGGGGCCCAAAACTGAACACAGTATTCAAGGTGTGGCCTCACCAGTGCCGAGTACAGGGGCACAATCAGGCTTCCCTTTGCAGGGCTCTAAGATTATCTTATTTTAGCTAGCTAAGGCTCCATTCCTGAACATTAGTTATTGCGTAGACCTTTTCGTCCACATAATAATTATGTGTAATTATGTTGTTGTTATTATTGTGGTGGTGTTTTTCCCATAAGACGCATGTGAAAAAAATAACATGATGCTGTTTTATGTAAACTAAAGTATATACACTGGGTAAACCCACTAAGGATGTGCAGAGAGCCAGCATTCTGGTATTTCCTACATTCTTCTCAGTATCGCAGTCATTTCATGTTGTTTAATTATTTTTAATGTCATTTTAGAAAGAGTGATAAATAGACTAGTTTGACATGCCACATTCCTACAGCCAAGACAAGTTGCTGCTTAAATAACTGCACCAGAAAATAATGGATTATTGAAAACTATTTTATCAGAAATTAACTTTAACAGAATTAATATTAGTCTTGTCTATTTAAGGGAGGGAGGTTAAGAGAAACTGATGTTTGCAGTTTAGGCATGGATAATTAGAAAGAAGGTAATCTCCTAGCAAAGAAATAAATAAAGGTTAGTGAGCCAGGCCTAATATTAGACTTTGCTGGAACAGTTCATGTACAGGGTAATTGGAGTGCATGGCCTTCAAAAAACAAAAAAATCTCTAAAAGTAAACACAACCTCTTGGGGCGTATTGAGGCACAGGGAAGGGTCCAGTTCTCATTGCACCCTACCCATAGTAAGATGAAAGCTGTGCTACTCTATCTGTTTAGAAATTGAATTTCATAATTGATGCAATACTAAAATATAGTGGCGAAATTGTGAAAAAATAGGTAGTGAAGGTGCAGATACATATTTCTGAAGTGAACTTGCAAGTTAATATAAGCAGATTTGATTTGCTTCTCACTCGTTAGCAGTAAAAGGCTGTAACTCTATCCACGACTCTGCAGGGTACACACAAAATTGATCAATGCGAAGGTGAACTTTTCACTTGAGCTGTGGTTACTGAAAACCATCAGCTGCTTTCAGGGGAACCAAAGCTGCTGATGGCAATACAGATACGGTAAAAGCATCCCAGGTGATCTGAGGGGATATCACATGATGGGGAACCGACCGATGGTTCAACAGTAGCTTCCATAGATATGTTGCTGTGAGAGTTAGCATGACTTAATGGGCTATCCTGTGCAAATGGAGTGTGCCCCAAACAACCTGAATTTACTGAACTGATTCTCTTTAAGCTGGTTTTGAAAGGACCACAGCAATCATGTAATTTGTTTTCTGCATACTTCAGTATAATGTGGGAAATAATATGCAGGGCTGTTTTGGGTTACAAGGGCATATTGGCGTAGAGAGAGATAGGAACACATCAGGCATGCTACCATGTTTATGTGGTTTCTGGACTGTCTGGCTGGTATCAAGTCAGCCATAGCTTGGGCAAAATAAGCTCAAATCTGCTCACACCCTTCTGTGCATTGGCAGTGGTGTGTCACCATTCACATCCCCATATTGAAACATTGAATTTAACAGAAAATATTATTGTGGTATTTTACTTTGGCTTTACGGTTTCCCTCATAATTTTTCTTTCAGAGTGGAAAGTTAGGAAAAGTAAGAATGAAGAAGCAGGAGCTGTAGTGATTTGGTGTCTCAGATCCACTTTTGAGGATCTGAGGATAAATGGGGAGGATTTCTTGCTTTAAAGCATTCATTTCCAATTGCAACGAGCAGAATTACTGTTTACCAAGCAATCGCAATGGCTTCAAATTGCAGAGCTGGAAAACTGCTGCAAAGTGTTAAATGGATCTTCTGTTACTCTGCAGGATCGCAATGTGACCTTGATCACTTTGTGATCTACCAGTTCATCAACATCCTGGACCCTCTGGTTAGGCATCTTTTTTGTGTAAGGAACTAGATGGGTGTAGCACCTTTCGGAAGGAAACTAGCTTTGAGCTGGAAGGGGAACAGCAACAACCTTTACATGGAAAAGTTCAGGCCACAGAGGAGCATGATGTATTTGTTATTTTCGCCCTGGCCTCAGTGCAGTACCTGATGTGAGGATCTTTCTGCTGCAGCTTATGTGGTCACAATGGAGGAAAGCTTCAGGTCTTCCCACATCAGCTTGAGGAACATTTCTACTTTTTCATATAGGGAGTCAACAAGTTCCTCATCTGGATGGTTAGCCTTTGATCCTACAGTGCTTGAACCCAGCTAGCTGATTACATGATCCTGGGAGTCAGGAAAAACACTCATGCTACCTCTTACACTTTTTTCCACAGCAATCCCCAAACCATTTCTGAGTACAGGGTACTGGCACAGTCATACCTTTAGTTTGACGAGCTACTGCTGGTTTTCACCTCAACCATCAGGTGAGTGCTTTCAAAGGCTTTTATTTCTTGTTTGTGGAATTGAATTCAATTCGTGGAAAGTACCTTTGTTTAGGGGAGAACAAGGTTCCATTTTATTCCTGTTTATCTCACTCTTCAGTTTCTCTGGGCTGGTAATAAGTCAGAAGCAAGCTGCTTTTAAGACATCATTTCACAGCTTAGTGTGAACATGTTCATGTAAAGCCACATTCTGCCCTTTTTTACACTCTGCAGCTTTGGTGGTTTCTTTCGCTGGGGATTCGATGGAGGAAATCAGGTCATGATGCAGCCCTTTCAGTCCAATGCCACTGAACTTACTCCAGGAAAAAAAGCTTGTGAGTTTCCTCCTCCTAATACACAACGCAATGGAAGGAAACATATATTCCTCCAAGTGACCATGGAAACTAGTGCCTGGGTTTCCAAGGTGATTTTCTGGCACGTGGCCGAAGGAGGAAGCGGTAACAAAACAGGATCCCGGGCAGCAGAAAGCATCCACATTCCTGGCAATGCAGCAGCCTGCACTGAGCAGGCTGAAGCCACAGAGACAAACAGAGCAAACTCCTCACTTTAAAATCACCGCAGGTGTCAAACACGCGGCAAAGGATGGGTAACTCAGTTTCTGGTCCCAGCTTCCTCACACATCTATCTGTTTCCTTTCCTACTTCTATCTGGTGAATGATATCGGTCTTATCCCACTAATATCTTAAGGCTCATGTAAGCTCACTTTCGATAGAAAATAAAAGGGAAAAATGACACAGGGAAAGAAAAAAGAAGCTGCTTAAAACAGAGTTATACATTGAGGTTAGAAAATTCTCACACTCTAAGACATATATATATTTTTAACGCTGCATAGTAATAAATAAGAGTGTTCTTCTATCTTGCATTTTGCAAGGCATGGAAGATATGTGAAAAAGGATCAATTTCTCTTTCAAGTGCAATGAGGACACTGCAAAGCACATCGATATTTCTCCTGGGGCTCCAAACCAGGGTACAGCAGAACCCCTCCTTCCTCATCTTTCAGGATGATCAGGACTCTCCCTATCTGCCTATCAGTGTAATTCCCTCCTGGAGCAAAGGTGAAATGCAGTGAGGTGCAACATGGCACAAGGGAGGGGAGAAGGAGGAAGGACGGGTGACCAGACCGTTTCCCTTTGCAGAAGAGAGGAAGGGGCGTTGATGAGTACATAGAGACAGACATATGTGCTCCTCCAACTCCTGCGTGAGCGTTAAAGCCTGTCACAGAATGCTCTCACATCATGAATTGTGGAGTCCACTGATGTACACCAGTTACACGACCACAAGCAAGTACAGACATAGCGGAGCAACCCAGCAACAGGGATGTTGCTGGAGATTAGATGAGGGACTGTTGCAAATTAAGACCAGCCCCAGCAGGAGAGCTACCCATCTTGATATAAGAACTCTGATCCAGAAGTAGCAGAAAGCTGTTTCCTTTCTGCTGGAAGAGAAGGAGCCAAAGGAGTTTGAAGCTTCCCTTTACTTGTCGGGAGGAACTGCTGAGTATCAGAATCACAAAGACAAATCAAACTGTTGCTAAGTGTTTTCTTGTGCATTTATATTCTTGCTTTCAGCTATAAGTAAAGGCTTATGAAGCTTGATTGCCAGGTTTTTCATTAAAGCTAGAGGTCCTATTTTATCCCTGCAGGATACGATTATTGACAAGTTATTTTAAGATTGTTTCGTGGCCACAGGATAGAACCAAGTTATCCTTAAAAGTGCTGTGAAGTATTTTGACATTAAGTCTTCACTTATTTAATTGTGGGGTTGATTTCAGAATTCCTCTTTCTTCCCCTCTCTTCAACTTTTAACGGAAAAGCTGTGCTTACAATTGGTGGAGATGTACAGTAGCAGTCACTGAAAGCACTTTGCTTACCACAACCACAGAGCCTTTCTGAAAGCACAAGGAGGGAGCATTTGCTTATCCTGCTGGAAGTACAGTAAAAATTAGCACGAGCTGCAGTGTGGGATGCATCGGCCACCACAGTAAGGGGAGATGGTGACGATGAGGGGAAGGGATGTAACCCACATGAGTTAGTCTGACTGTGCCATGACAGCCCTTTCTGACCTTATCATGATAAAATCCCATATGCATGTTTATCACAAGGTAAGGTCAGTTTTTTACTCCTCTGAGAATATATATCCACGGTTAGCGCTTCCCAGTGTAGAGTGAACACTCAGTTATACGATGTGGTTGTGTGTACTCCTCTCCTTTACTTTCCCACCCAGACTGTACCTGCACTCGGACACGATAATGCTGCACTATATTCAAATTAGTTTAACAATTTCCCTGGGTTTCAGGTCAGTACTTAAGGTTGCTCTTTGCATCTTCTCAGAGCACTAAGTCAAAAACGTGTTTGCAGTCTCACAAGTGTGGGACATACCTTCTCCGTCAGCTGAACATGATGCTCAGCTACCACAGCTAATTTGGAGAAGCTTGGTATATCCCCAGGCAAAAGGCAGCAATATGCAGAGGTACTAGCACAGGATTGGAAAGGTCTAGTCATATACCGTGCCTGAACTAACTAACCCATGTGAATGACTTTGCCTTCCATACCACCTGCCTATAGTAATGTTTGCAGTTTACTGAGGGCTTGCAGTGTAAGACAGGATGACTGAGAACATGCTCTCTCTTGAAGAATAAGATTTGCTACAGCCATTTCCTGTGACTTAGGGATATCCAGGCAGACAGGGATCTAAACTGGTTTTCTGTAAGTACAATTAAAATATCATAAAACTAGTATAGCACACTACAAATTAAATGATTGTATGCAATTGATCATAATTTACCTGATGAAATAACTCCATTAACTCCCTGAAATTTATGTATGCTGAACTATTTGAGGTAAGACATTTGTGTTAGAAAAATAAAACTATTTGAACTCTGACTCTCTTATTCTTAGATATCCATTGGCCATGTATAGACCTTTCCTAAGAATTAAGAGCTTTGTATTAAACAGGTTAGAAATGTCAGACAAAAAGTTTGCCGTAGACTTATATCCCGTACTAAGGACAGATAGTAAAAGAAGGTAAAATGAACACATAGGTAGGATCCAACGGAAGACTTGGCAGCACTTATGAGACTTTTACATAAAGTAATTACACATACCACTGGTCTGAGATCAATTATTTATATCCTCTTTTATATATTGTAGCTCACATTTTATTGGCAATTGTTATTACCAATTCACTTCAATAGAGGGCAAAAGAGACTGAAGTTGTCATCTCCGACTGGAGGTTGCATGCAAGAGTAAGAATTAAGAAATCTGGGAGGATTACATACAATTGGAAACATGACCGAAGTAAAAGAAAAATACTAGAGCTGTACAGGGTTTGGGTAATTTTCATTTCCTTTAATGCTTCACTGCATTCAATCCCTATCTGTGAATCATACTGAAATAAACACAAGAGCTTGCTGAAACAAAATGAACTCCAAACTCTTCACAGTAATTTTTCTCTATTCTTGAACAGATTGTAAGCACCAATTTAACAGTACCAGGGAAAATATATGGTTTGGTGAACTAGAAGTACATTCTTCTACATTTTCTTTTGCTGACTTTCAATGCAGCAAATTTCTGAATAATTCTATGCACTTAAGAGAGTTTCTTGTGAGGAATAATAATTTTATTTGGTTTTATTTTCTCCCTGATCTTATTTTTCCATTAGAACAGGGCCTTTGCAGGCCTATCTAATAGATCATTTCAAATGGTCTCTTTTCTGTTACTGAGTTTCAAACTCTTTCAGTAATGCTTTAAAATTCACCTGCTTTCAGACACTGAGGTACAATATCCCAGCAGTTATTAAAAAGTCTAATGTTTTATGCAATGTGAAATAATAGACTTTCTTTGGTCTCTGGGATAATTGCCTCTTTCATTCCACCTAAGAACGCAGAACAGAAAGACATGTGTGTTCTTTGCTCTGCAATGAATCCCACAGTGATGGACCACCTTGACATTCATATCCTTAAAGAATTCCTCACACAGTGATACTTTTCTCCTGTTATTCTTCCCAAATTTTTTCTTCACTGATATAATTTGTTGTATCAGCCTTAATACAGTATCTTTCAATAATTGATAGCTTTCCCATAAAACCCTTTCCCTCCAAGTTTGGTTTTTTTTAACCTACCAGTCCTCCACATTTGCTGACTCTCCACTTCCTTGATGCTCATGGTCTTTATTCTGCTATGCCTATGGTTTAAGCAGTATGGATTTTCTCCCCCAGCACTTCGCGAGCACTGTGAAAGACAACATCTGAATTCAAAATTATCTTGACAGATGAGAAAGAGTTGGTCAAATGAGGAAATATAATAAAATCAAGGAGAAAAAAAGGTCCACTTAGAAGCAGAAAATCAACTACAGAAGTACAAAAGGGGAAATAGCCTGACAAAGAACTCAACTGCAGAAATTAATCTAAGACTATTGCAGAGTGCAATAGAAATATGAGATGACAAAGTGATACTGCTGCAAAAAAAAAGTAATTGTTAGAAGGAACATCACATTCAAAATGGTACAGCAATTGTATTCACCGTGGGTGAGTTCTTACGTGGAATACAGTATTTGCTGTTGGGCGCTGTACCTTAAAATAAAGGGTTAGGCAATGAAAGAAGATGTACAGAGGTACTGACTTGTAATGGAAATATTAAGATGGCAGAAATGAAGTATGAATGGGTATAGCTGCCTAAGCACAAGAAACAGCAGAACAATGTAAAAAATGAACTATATTCATAAACAAGGACATAGTCCACAAGAGTAAAATTGAGGACTGTTGCCTGTGTTAAGCCCAGGAGGCCTGCACTCCAGTAAAACCAACCACAATTGACCTGTCAGCAGAAGACCCTTACACTCTAACAACAGGAAGATGGGAAGAAGATTACAGCATATCACATATGCCATTCCTTTTCCCTTCAGCCCAGCTGTAATACAGACTATGGCCTTAAGGAACTTGGAGCAGACTTGCCTAAAATTTATGGAGGTGGAAGTAAGCAAAATTCTGATGCAAAAGAATCACAGTCAATGTCCTAAAATTAGTTTGTCATTGTTTAACAGATGTGATGAGGACCTGATACCTGGTGTCCCTTCACAGAATCACAGAATGGTTGAGTTTGGAAGGCACCTCTGGAGGTCATCTGGTCCAACCTCCCTGCTCAAGCTGAGACACCTAGAACTGATTGCCCAACACCAGGTCCAGATGGCTTTTGAATATCTCCAAGGATGATATTCTCCACGGCCCCTTGTCCTCTATGTTGGACACAAGTGATCCAGACCTGACCACCTGAACACTTACAACTTGGTTCTTGTGAGTATGTGGGTGTGAGAGTGTAAGTAAGTGAATGAAATCATTGAGAAAATGACTGTGAATGGATAAAGCCAATGTATTTAGAGATTTTGTAAAATAATATCACCTTCTCCTTCCATAGAGTCTCACACTGAGTTTTTTACACTAACTTCTTAGCAGAGAGGAAAGCACAGACGTGGTATGTGTTGGAAGGCTGAAAGACCTGGGTTTGTGTAGTCTGGATGAGAAGAGCTTCAGAGGAATTAAGGTGATGATAGTTTTTCCATGTGTAACATGTTGTTGTTATTAAGAGGACAACAACCAGCTGTTCTCATGGATGCTGCAAGAAGGACAAGAAGAAAACAACCTCAATTGCTGCAAAACTATTTTGGCTGAGTATCAACAGGAGTGAAACCCTGGCAAGAGCTTGCCTGGGGAGAACTTACCTACCTCACTGGAGACTGTGGAGCAGATGACCGGCAAATATTTGTCACCAATGTCTGGATACGTTCAAACCTGTTTTACTGCTGAGGGCTGGACCAGACCAGCGATGATGCCAGAGCCAGATCCACTGTCAAAGGCCCTATGATTCAGAGACCCTGGTGCCAGCCCAAATCCATGCCAGTTAAGAGACTTGGTGCCTGTCACCAGCTTTTGTCACGACTGGACTAAACTATCTCTTTTAGTCGCTTCCTGACCTATGTTGTTATGGTTGCTATGAAACCCTTACTCATGGAAGCAATTTTTCCACTGGCTCCATGGACTTCGGCTCTGTTTCTGACTACCAGAAATGTTAAAACATTTTTATTTCTTCTTCAATAAATTGAAAACAGCCATGCTTGAACTGGGGAGAGAAGAAGAATTTGGTTTAGTCTAACTTTCTCATTTCAACTGACTTTTGAAAAACCCTGTTTGCCTGCTAGAGGTTACACAACTGCAATTCTTTGAGTATATCTTTTGTTATTATGTGTCTGACAAAGAGATGGCAGCAGGGTGGTGCTGTTGCATTTTTCTCTTCATTTCCTATTTTTTTTTTAATCTCTGTTTTTCAGAAGTAACCAAACCAAGCTTCTGAAGCTTTGATGATTTGCCAAAAGTACACATGGAAATATTTGCATCAGGTATAAAGTTAAAAAACAAATAGCTATGCATTTTCAGAAGGTTTTACAGGCATTTTAGACACGGTACTTCCATGGCCTTTTCAGATAACTCGGCTCTGAAGTAGTCTACAAAGCTGAACATTCAGGTATTGAGGGCTGAATGAAGCCTACACAATCTTTATGTTCTGTAATTGCTGGGAGAAATCTTACAGTGAGAGTAGCACTGAAGATGTAGGTCCTCTACCTGTATCAGGTTAAAAAAATACGTTTTGTGTATAGCCTGGTTTTGAAATGCTCCTTTTGTACACTTTTTTTTTTTGTACTTAGCAGCTTTTTGATTACATTTTCATTCATGAAATGTGAAAATAGGAAGCAGGTAACTAAGGTAACAATGATGTCCCTAGTGTGTATCTGAGAGTGCACAAATCTCACGTCAGAGTCCTAAGCTCTACCTTGTCTCTAAGATTCCCCACCCTCCTCCCATCATTTAGGAAATAAGATCTCACCACTGGGACCACAGTTTGGGGAGGACACACAAGGAAGGTAGGCAGCTGAATATTACATAACACAGGTATATAATGATGTTGCTGCCACTGTTTGCTGGACACATCAAAACCATGCGGTGTCTGTGGCTGAGTCAGCCTGGGGTAAACGCTCCCCGCAAGGAGCGGGGTAATTCACCCTGTCCTTGTAACCTCACCAAGTATGAAACCTGGCAAGTGGTTGTGACAATGAGTAAGGTACATGCTGAGATGGTCAGGGGCAGACTGGCTGTGTCACAGGGCGGCATGCTGTATATCAAACTTGGGACACACGAAAACATATGTCTTACGATGCAGCATTACCCCTTACCAGGTATCCCACCCATGGCATTGCCCTCCTCTGGTTCAGTTCTGTGATGCTTTCTTTAGCTAACAGAGTGAGAAAAATGCTCGGTGTCAGATGGTGCAGGTAACACTCGTTTGCTAATACTGGTGCTGGCACCATTAAGGTCAGCAGAGGTAGTTTCCATTCTGATGAATTTACAAATGTCCTTGCAGACTACTCCTCTTTCCAAGCGATGAATGTGAACGGGTCCGTGCTAAGCAGAGTTGCTTCAAAACTTCCCAATTAAATTTCTCAACTCAGTTTTGTCAGAAAGTGCTTGCAGTTAGACTCGCTGTGCTGCCAGGCCCTGATGTGACCCTAACCCACAGCTGCTTGACAACAGATAACCATAATAGTAAGCGACTAGCTTATTTGACAAATGGCTTTTGGTCCAGATTCTTCTATGTATACTTTAGACATCCTGGATCCTGTGGGCCATTTGGGTATCAGCAATAGAACAGAGACTGAAAATAAATTGCTTATAGGTATTTATTGCTTTATGCAAGGGGAAAAGAAAAAGGTTATCTTGGTCTTTTCTCCTTTCCCCAAACAGGACTCCCCCATTTCTTCAATCCATTTTTCCAGCCTTATTTCCATTTCTTCCCATTATTCAAGCTCAGTCCAGTTCCTCTCTGGGCACTCCTCCAGATGTTTTTCCATTTGAGGAACTCTCTACTTTCCCCTGGACCCAATACAAGTGAGTAGATTGGTGTATTGCTGAGCACGCAAATCCCTTTTGGTGAGCACCTCTGCCCCCTCAGCATTTCTGCATAGTGACAATTCTGCATTCCCCATGTTGCAAAATTCTCCTAGTCTGTATCTGCAGACTAAGATGGAGATGAGGACAACCTCTCACCTGTGAAACAGTCAGCTGAGTTGAATACATCAGTAGAGCTCTAGATATGGGCTTTTTATGGCTTTTTATTCAGTCCTTGAGCTTTCCCCCTCCAACTTTTGCTAACTTCTCCAGATAACTCTGCCAATACTTACTGGGTTTTTTTTGTTTTTTTGTTTGTTTGTTTTACATATGTGGGTTTCACATTTCAGAAGTATCTAGCAATGGTGAGTTCTTCAGTGCTTGGGTGCATAATTTGGCACACTTTAAGAAGACACAGGGGTTTCACTCCTGCCCCAATTTTGAAAAGGTGGACGAAATATGGACAGAACCAGAGAAATCTTTGTAAAAACTTTGCTCTGGATCCTGTTAAGGAAAAGTGTTCCCTAGTTAGTTTTAAGATGGTGTTTGATCAGCTTATGGTATGATCATGAATATGAATTTAAGATGCGGCCAACTGCAAAAAAAACCAGAACAAAACTCACAATGATGTTTTTCCAAGTTAGTCATTCAGGATCCTATTAATGAAGCACGTAAATGCCCTTGCTTACAGAGCACGATTTTGTTAATGGTCTCCGCCCCTCTCTGCCCCAAAGACAGGTAAGTGCCTTCTCCCCGTCCCGGCAGCTCCAGCCCGCTGCACATTCGCGGGGATGCGGGGAGGAGGGAGCTGCGTGGCCGCGGGCCCCGAACCCCGCGTGGAGCTCGGCTGTCCCCACCTTCAGCGGGTTCAGGCGGGAGCTGTGCAGGGCCGGGAGCCGCAGGACGGGCTCTCGCCCGTGGCCTGGGCTCGCCCAGCCGGGGAGAAGGCGATGGCCGCCCCGCCCGCCCCCGCCGCTCCGCCTCCGGGGCAGGGAGGGCTCGGGGCGGGCTCGCCTCCCCGGCGGCGGGGGAGCGGGGGCCGGGAGCCGCAACTTCGGGAGGATGAATGTGGAGAACCAAGATGTGCTGCTGGATCTGGAGGGGGAGGAGGAGGAAGATGATGAGGATGATGATGATGGGGAGACCGGTGAGTAGGGGGCTGGCGCGGGCACGGTGTGTCCCCCCCGGGGCAGCGGGTTCACCCCCGGGGCGGGGCTGCAGCAGGGAAGTTCCTGGTGGAGCCGGGGTCGCGGGTGGGAAGGGCACCGAAAACTTTACCTGTTCCTTTCCCGCTGCTGGGAGGGAACCGCCTGAGGTGGCAGAGGAGCAGGACTTTGCAGTGAGCGCGGTGCTTGGAGCCCTTTGGTGTGGCAGGGATCGCCCAGCACAGGCGCAGCCCTCTTCCCTTGGAACACGCGAGGAATGCCACGGCCTCCGCACACCCCCGTGCCCGCAGCATCCCCAGCGCCCACCCCTGCGGCTGGCAGCAGCTTCCAGGGGCAGCAGCTCCTCGTATTGCCGGACTGGCGTGCCTTAATTTGACAGCCAGGGAACGGAGAGGGGAAATTACACCACCACTACCGCCCCCCCCCCCCCCGCAACAAAACCCCCCAAAAATCCCCCCAAAAAACGAAACAAAACGTAAGGGAGAAAATTGGCAAAGCATAGAAAGATAGTAATTTTGCTGGAAAAAAAATGCATCTTGTGTCTTGCCAGAAATGAAGACAGTAAAAGGACCAGAGAGTTTTAAATTCAAAGACAGAGTATGTTAGTCTTGTCCCAACAGCAGCAGCCCAGGACAACGACATTTGTGTTTACTGTGGGGAATTAATTCAATTAAAGTATTTCCAGAAAGGAACCCAAAAGAGGTTGGTTCTCAGCTGGTTCAGACTGAAGGGGTCTATTCATTTCACTGAAGAGACACAGATTTGCTTCAGTTCAGAAGCTGTTTTCAGCTGCAGTACCCAAGATATTCTGAAGTCTTTTATTTCTACTGCACTTGTTAAAACGGACCCGACAAAAAAAGAATGCAGCCAAATGTCAATTAGACAAGCAAGTAGAAGATAGATTTGTATATATAAATTTCATTAAATAGAATGGGTTCCTGCTCGTTATTGTTCAAAAGGTTGTGAATGTTTTTACTGAGAAGTACAGAATTGCGGTAATTTTTTAATATTGTGACTGAATTTCTGCATTTGCAAAAAGTTCTAGCGACATTAGCTCTCTCTGATACTCTTGTTGCCTCTAAATACTAATCCTTCATAATGGCCAATACAGTTTGGCTCATTTATTCAGTTAGCTCACTCCAAAAGTGTATAAAGTTTGAGCCTCACCCAATGTCTGTGGAAATCAGGAGATGTCTTTCCTCCAACATTACTAGCCTTTGTTTCAGATGCTGTGGGAGTATCCCTTGCTTTACAGCAATAGTCCAAAGACAAACTCAGTTTTCCATATGAAGTGAGGCAGAGGAATTGTTTGACTCCACTCCCCAAATTAAAGGGTGGGTCAGCACTGCAATGTATTAGTCCACACATGCCTTTTTCTTTCCATTCTTTACCCTAGAGAACAACTAAATTGTTTCCTACTCATGACTCTCTATCAAATTTGGGGTTAGTTCAGCTCCCAGAGCCAGCTAATCACAAGCTGCATGTTCCACTTGCAGATTACAGCAGTTTGGAACAACATATGCTATGTGGCAAAATTGACTAAAAATCAAGCAATGATTTCATGAGTTCTTATGCAAAGCACTGTTACGCAGTGCCCAGCTCTGTCATGTTTGCTGTTCTGCCTTGCAAAATGCACGTGTATCAATGTTGAGGTTTTTACATTAGGTGTAAGTACAGGAAAGCTATTTTATTAGACGGAGAAACTTGTAGATCATCCACTTACCTCCAGTTTTATTCTACCACTTGCATCTGCATTCTTCCTGAGAAAGCCGTCCCTGCTTTAGCAAGTAAGCAGGACTTCAACTCTTTCCAGTTCTATTCAAGATCAATCCCAAGTGTTTATAGCTCATCAGGAAAGCATTATTATGGCATATTAAGGTTGTAGTCATGGCACGTAAAGGGAGTCCTCTGGCTCATATTGGCATACAGTTGGTTTTGATGCCTAGCGAACCACTCACATCAGGAGCAGACTTAGGCGGGAGTCTATAGAAAGAGCTTCGACTCACGAGTCCCAGTCCGCAGGAAGGTACCACAGCCACGCTGCCGGCCATACATAACTTTGCAACGGATAGTTTCAGTCAGGCTTGTACTTAAGGAGGAAAGTCTTGTCCTAAGGTTAGGCTTTTTTGACAAGTTGAAACCCGTTTTTTTCCAGTGCTTAAACAAGATGGGCAACTTTTTCTTTTGGAGGATTGTTACATTAGTGGCATCAATTTGTTTCTGAGATACCTTGTTACCAAGCAGAAATGGTGGGAAGGACATTGACCTGCGGTTGCCACAGCATTTAAAATTCTCCAAACCCATTATTTTCTGCCTAGAAACTGTCAGACAGTTCCATAAACTGTACAGTTTTTCTTTCCCTGGTGCCAAACCTCATACCACATCTAAATTAGTTTGCTTGTGTTTGGGGATTTACAGAATATCTGAGTGTGCTTTCCAGAAAAATTAACTTCTGCAGACAATACCCAGAGGCACCCACTCTGACCATTCTGCATGAAACACTTTTCTCTTCTTTGGGATATGTTAGCATCTTGCTCACTCTTTGTTGTCTTGGTTTTGCTCAAATATATCTCCTAGTTGTTCCTTGAGCCTTGCGTGTACAACATCTTGCCATCTTTTGACACTGCTGCAGGAACCATGAAGTCATGCTTTGTGGATGGCCAAGAAATGGATGTTCATGTGTTAACCTTTTTCTTGTCACACAATGTAGATACTGTGCTGATGAGGATTCCAGCTCTTCTTTCTGAAAAGGATTTCATGCTGTTGTTCAGCACACATTTTTACCAACTACAATAAAAATGTACAACAGTACTGGCTTATTCAAGCAACATTATGTCTGGAGTTGCAGCCTAAAATAATTAGTTTTGTGCAGCCCACTGTACAGCTGGAACCCTGTCCTAAGGAATGATGTTGTAATCCAAATGGTGAAGCGCAGGCATAGCTATTCTTCTTTACTTCGTTACTTTTGCTCGCTGTTCTGTTCTCTGCTTGTTTCATCATGGCATATGCTGAATTTTATCATTTTGCCTGCCTAGAGCTTCTATTTTTTCCAATTCAATAGCTTCGTTAGCTTGACCTGCTTCTTATATGATAAATTATATTGATATTGATATCATATACTGTACTCCAAGTGTACAGTATACTAACAGTGTTCTACCTATTACTCCAGTGTTTGCCTTCATGACGCTGTGCAATGGTCAGTTCTCTACAGAAGTCTTCTGAAGGCAATGGAAAGTCTGAACAGTTAGATTCCTCTATTGAAAACTGTGGCTTTGTCCCACAATTTATTGACTGTAATCCCCACACTGTGGGAAATTTAAAAGTGGTCTACTCGGCAGTAGGTGCAGGGATCAGGTCTGATAATTTTATAACATGCAAGGCTTTATAAGCAGATTCTTTTAAAAAGTGTAATTCTGTTTCCAAAAAGGACAGTATCTTGCTTTTAAGTTTACCTACAGTAATGAGTAAGATGGCCCCAGTTCACTCGTACCACACCTGGTTTTCTTCTCTTTTTCTTCTCTGTCTTTTAATCAACCTAAAAATTACTGGAGCACATTTCAGTCACCCACTGTCCTGAAGAAGATGGGTACATCTGATGAGCTGAGAATCAAGAATTTCTGCTGCCCCATTCTGTGCTCTGTTTGCAACACCGTTCTTGTACATGTGCATCTAGGAGTCGATCAGGAGTAAGCAGGAATGTAGATATATATCTCATTTATTCTAATTTGCTACTGAGGCAGCGAGAGACTCTTCACGGTGAGTTAGGACTTGCACAGGTCCAGGAAACACTGGCCTATAGTATGTGTCAAAATTTAAACTACTTTTCATACCTTCATGTACTTCCTCTTAAATCTGTTACCCTGATTGTTTACCTACATTTCTTCCTCTTATACTTCAGTAATTTTATTTTCTGACTTTCTGCCCACTTTCACCAAATCCAAGCCATGCAGGAAGAACAACCTTGTCACTGGGTACGGCTGTATCTGAACGGTATGCTGCTGGTACCACTCTTTTTAATTATGATTAAATAATTTACCTACAAAACTACTAAAAAACACATAGTGAGAGTATAAGTAGTTAACTACAATATAATTACTGGTTTGCAGCTATTTATAATTCATAGACTCTGGAGGAGATCAGAGTATTTCAAGAATCAGGCAGGAATTTAGGAAACGTAAACTTCACAAATTTACCAGATTTTTCTCTTTTTAAAGTTTTTCTACCATAACAATTCCCAGTTGTCAATTAAAAACTTCCTGTGCTTTGAAAGTATTCTTTGTGCCTGTATTTTGGATTTAGCAGTACTGAATATATGAGTGCAGTTTACAGGTCTGTTTACAGTTCCTCCTACAGTCTACAATCTGTAGGAGGACTTGTTATCTGCTATTGTGTCAACTTGTGCTATTTGCACAGTTTTAATAGTAATAGTTTTGTTTCTTTTCCTAGTTATTAAGTCATTAATTTTACATCTGATATTTATCACAGGTGATTCCTTAAAGTTTTTCTTCTATTTGTACAACCCACAAGTTCTTTTAAAAGGAAAAATACCCTATACACATTTATGCTAAACATCGCAGATTTTTTGAATTACTTTTCAAGCATTATCATTTGTATAAAAGAAAACTTATTAAAATTGATGCATAGGAAACAGCCAGGGTTGTGTTACACGGTGCAGAACTCCAGCAGTTCCGTAGTGTTACAGTCATCGAAAGTAACGCAATCAAAAACTCACAAAAAACTGCCCTAGTATCATCTGATTTGCATTTTATGCAGTATATCAAATTGCAGGTAGAGAGCTTAAATTTCAGGAGACCAAAGACATGGAAAGGGCGATCTATGCATGCCATAACAGACATAATGCCAGTTTGTGGGTCACACAAATGGACCTTTCAAAAGTAATTAGAGAAAGATGATGAATAAGATCTGTTACTGTATGCATGGAAAGTTCAATAAAGTTGTTATCATTTAAATCACCTCATCCTACTATTTCTTGGTACCTGCCGTTTCCTAGGAAATGATGGGTTGCATGCTGTGGAATTAAGGTCTAGTTTGCCACTAGACATGTGGCAAACCCCGAAGGACAACTGATACTAGAACTGATGTTTTCTGCCGTGGTAAAAAAAAATACAAGATACAAGAGCGATTTGTATGAGTGCAATTGACCATCATAAATTAAATAGTCCTCGTAATGCCTTCCAGCTTATCCCTTATGAAGGACGATGGATTTTTTCTGTTATTGTTTATTTTTAGTTTGAGATAATACACTCTGGTATCCTCCCCTAAAAAGTCAAATAAAAGAAACATTAGCCTAAATTTGGGATTAACTGGGGTAGGTCAGGAAAAAAGAGTTGCTCATTTTTGTTCATTATAAATAATGCACAAGTAATAAAATTAAATATCCTGTGCTTGACATGAGAAGATTTTTGAACGAGGTGCTGCAGGCCTTAAGCGTACGGAGCCGTTGCAGGTGTGTGTTTAACAAGATAATGCATTTAACAGGGTGTGAATGACAAGGAGGAAGGAGGGCACTGAAGAATGGTGCCATGGGTTGGATTGTGTATTGTTCTTTCATTCAGAAAACAAAGGTGGGGCCAGAGATATTATGCAAGTGCTGAGCTCTGTATCTTACTGAACAGAAAAAAATAAACTTGCTTTTACTGGATTGTCAGTTTTGCTTCAGTGCATGTCTCTGGCATAGTCCTTTCTAACAGTCTGAAGTTAGAAACTCTGGAGAATTTGTATGTTATTACACTGATATTTGATTGTTTTTAATATAAAATTTAAACAGCATTTCACCAAGGCATGGGCGTAGTATCACTTGTAACTTTTTAGGGAGTTTTGATTCAAATCCAGGCTCACTGTGAATGTAGGTGGAACATTTTTCCCACTGAAGGGTGTATGTGTTCACCTGCTGTGCTGGCTGCGGTGAGAGCCCGCTGGGACGTTCTTAACATTTTCTGTTAGGGTTCAGGTCTGATGAATCTGGAAGTTGAAATTAAAGCTGTAGGCTGTAACGTCACAAACATGTCAAGCCAGCATAAATTGGCTTGGCTACCAAAAGAAGTATTCCTCCCACAACCACCTTACAGAGGCAGCTTAAGACTTCATGGCATTTTGGCCTTATTTTTCATTGGGATATATCACTGACAGTGTGGTAGGAAAGAAAGCAATAAAGAAGGACACTGTACCCTTTATTTCCTTATTTCCAGTGTCGTCTGTGGGAAAGGAAAACTGGCAGTCATGCAAATTGCCATCAAACAGTGGATTTTGTTTGATAATCGGTCTAAGAAAGCAAACACCTGAGCGCAGAATCCTTTGTCTTCTCCACCCTTCACACTTTACTCGGGCATCCCACATCTATCGGAAGGCTTCGTGACAAGATGAGTGTCTTTATTTTCCTGAGGAATTATATGAGCATCTGAAATATTTTTTTTCTTGGTTCAATGGAATTATTTCTACCCCTTGTTCTAGCCTGTCCCAAACTCAGCATATGATAACAACAGTAGACATGTAGGCATGATTCCCTGCATGGACTTTAGAAGTGAGATCCTGGAGCATCACTAGAGCTAATTAAAAACAAGTCCTCAACCTGAAGACAGCTTGATTTAATCTTTGAGCAGTCCTCACTCCCCTGCAGGATTCAGAATCACTCCCCAACCTCCTTATGTACACATGAGGTACTTTCACCAGCATAGTCAAGAGATGTGCTCAAGCCCCACTTTTGTATATCCATGATTTCGTACTCTGCCTACGAGAAGATAACTCACTTAAAGCAGTTGTTGTTTATCAGGGATGGGCTGCTGACTGGCAAAGGGTAGGGAATGGAGAAGATTTACGCTCTCATTAACATCAGGCAGCCTGGCACATATTCTTCCATTGTGTGATATCAAGTGGGAGTATAATCCCTTTTTCCCATTCCTACCCTGCATCCCTATCAGAGCACCTTCCTCTTCACAAGCCTTTCAGTTCCAAACCTTATCAGTATCAATGGTCCTTTTCCTATGCAGCAATTGACCTATTGAAGGACATAATATTACTGAATGCAAAATAGGCAGAGCCTAGATAGTTTTGCTAATGGAAACAGCCGTATTAATAAAATGTGTGTGTTGAGTTTGTAAAAGGGTAAGATTCAGACCAGCATAGACCCCGTTAGAGAAGAACCAGGAAGACCAAATGATTTTGGAAAGAGACCACATTTAAACATCTTTAATGAATACCAGATTCAGATTGGAAAATTAACAAAAATGTTTTGAAGCAAATTGGATGAACTTTAACCAGTGTAGTTACAAGTCTGCTGGAGCATAAACATTCTTTAATTGATTTCATGCCTCATGTGGTAGATATTGCAGCTTAGTTTCAAAATATTGTATAAAGGCTGAATAAGATTGAACCCTTCAATTTAGTGTTTACATTAAATAATTTCCGACTAAACCACTAATCATCAATATTCTGTAGCCATTACTGAAAATCAAAGTTTTGTAGGAACTGCCACCAAAGCAGATTTTGCTTTGCTTTTATAGTTCCCCTTCCTTTCATTTTTTTGTAGATGGATTTTCCCTGACTCCATTAATCTGGTTAGTCAGGTTCTCCAGCATTTTTTAGATGTGATTTATCATGGGACATTAAATATTTGCATAGGAGACTGCTTACAGTACAGTCATTAGAATGAGCTGCCGTGCCAGTGTTCTTCTGTAGAAACAGCCACCACCTCTGTGCTGCTCAAGTGCTGTTTGAGAGCCGCTGCTGCAGCAGGCTAAATGTCTGATAACTTGAGTGTCCAAGGTGTGTTTCTGCCTTGTGGGCTTCTAGCCTGGGTGGTTCTTTTGCTAAGGTATCTGACTTTCACAGTGTCTACAAGGAAGATCTTGGTTCTTGCTCCACAGCTGCAGGAGAGACCCATGACTTCTCCCTCAACCGTTACTACTTTGGGAAATTACAGTCAAATGAGGAATCTTCACTGGGCAGGGAACAGAATTTGGACTGAAGAGTGGAAGCAAGAAGCACTTGTGTTGCGATGCACTGAGTCTCCCGTGCTATGGCGGTGCTAATGTATTTTGGTCAGGAGAAGAGGATGAAATTAGTGACTTTTCAGTGGGTGAAAGATTGTGGGTTCTTTCCTTCCTTTGTGGGAGGAATATTTAACTGAGAAAATGTCATCTACATTGCAGATCAGGGTGGAAAGTATGAGAGCCAACTGTAAAATGTTGTCAGTGTAGTAACCCTGCTAAAGATGCTGGGAACTGATACTAGTAATCCAAGGACATGCTGCTGTGATCTGGCACAGTGGAGCAGTTGAAGAAGAGCCATGTCCTGCCTGGGCAAGCTGGGGTCTGTTGCTGTCAGTGGAGGGAGCCCGAGATAAGCACCAAAGACTGGAACTGAGATCGGTGGAGAGATTCCTTGTTAGCACAGACTGGGGTCTTGACTGAAGGGTCTGGCAAAACTTCTACTGAGACCTGGGTACAGACTAAGAAAGTAAGTAAAGAGGAAGAACTCTTGACAGTATTCATAAAGGTAAAGCCGACCAGTGCAGCTATTTACCTACTTATCATAGAATCATAGAATCTTTGGGTTGAAAGGGACCTTTTAAGGTTATCTAGTCCAACCCCCCTGCAATGAGCAGGGACATCTTCAACTAGATCAGGTTGCTCAGAGCCCCGTCCAACCTGACCTGGAATGTTTCCAGGGATGGGGCATCTACCACCTCCCTGGACAACCTGTACCAGTGTTTCACCAGCCTCACTGGGAAAAATTTCTTCCTTATGTCTACTCTGAATCCACCCTCTTTTAGTTTGAAACCATAATCCCTTTTCCTATGGCAACAGGCTCTGCTAAACCATCTTTCTTATAAGCCCCCTTTAAGTAGTGGAAGGCTGCAGTAAGGTCTCCCCAGAACCTTCTCTTTTCCAGGCTGAACAACCCCAACTCTCTCAGCCTGTCCTCATAGGAGAGGTGTTCCATCCCTCTGATCGTTTTGGTGGCCTCCTCTGGACCCTCTCCAACAGGCCCATGTCTTTCCTGTACTGAGAGCTCCAGAGCTGGATGCAGGACTCCAGGTGGGATCTCACCAGAGCGGAGTAGAGGGGCAGAATCACCTCCCTCAACCTGCTGGCCACGCTGCTTTGGATGCAGCCCAGGATACAGCTGGCCTTCTGGGCTGTGAGCGCATATTGCTGGCTCGTGTCCAGCTTTTCATCCCCCAGTATCCCCAAGTCCTTCTCAGCAGGACTGCTCTCAATCTGGTCAGGAACTCAAAAGCAGCGGCATAAAGATTTGTCCAAGTCAGTTCTTCAGGAAAATAAGCTACAGCAAGGGATTAAGGCAATATAACTGTGGGTGCAGTGAATTGAAATAATTCTTCTGTGGCATTTTCATGCATATTTTTAATATATAATAAAAATCACAATGTGTTCCTAGGTAATTTATCCATCAGGAAAAAAAAAAAACTATACCATTAATTATTTGCAAAAATTTTCCATGCTCTAGGTTTGGCACTGCAGTTACAGATAACAACATTCAACAAAACAAGGCTGAGATGCTGATCCAGAGGGCTCTAGCATTGCCAGAGAGTTTTATTAGTTTGTGTGCAATGTTAGTAAAATTATTAGTGTTCTTTTTCTATGTGTTTTTTCCTTAGGTAGTCTAATGGAGTTTTTATAGGCATTAATGAACAAGGAGGAGGTCAAACAATGCACGCTTTACCCTTGTGAGCGGTCCCATTCACTAGAGTGGGAATAGCATTATTTTTGTAAATGCTATTCATAGTAGAGAATGCAGAACTAGTCCCTAATGGAGGAAATATCTTTATTAAATCTTTTTTAATTTCCATATATACTGATTTATTTTAGGAAAAATAATTAAATTCATTTAATTGTTCTGCTGTCTATAACAGACAAGAAGGAATTTGTACAAAAGAACAGTTTAATCTATAAACTGATGGCTGTGCTTAAGATAAACAGCCCAGCAAAACCTCCTACAATATTTGGTAAGACTTAAACACGTTATGTATTGTTTAATTAAAAAAAAAAAAAAGAAAAAAAAAGAAGAAATCAATATGACCTGAAGAATAAATGAGTTAATGCTGAATTTTAATTTTTTTTTTAACTTGCTCCTTGCTAATAAAGTGAGGAGAGAAAAAGCTTCAAGGGTAATGCAGTCTGGCCAAACAGAGCTCCAGATATTTTTTTAAGTTTATTGTGTTTGCAAGAAGAGCAAAGCTCTCTTTTAGACCTCTTATGCACAGAAGATGGTTTTAGGTTGAAGTTGGTTATTAAGCTGCAGCTGTTAGAAGAAAAATCTGAAGAGTCCTTCAATTGCTAAAACTGCAAAGTATTTCCTGATTAGGAAACAGAAGTATACAGTTTATTTCTAAACTCTAGATCCAACACTGCCAATGCTTAGACATGAGCCTTTGCATCTATACACACAAAGTAGCTCAAAAATGCCTGTAGGTTTTGACTTTCATAGCCAACGTAATTAAAGGTATCTTTTTGGGACCCTCCTGTAAACACGCTGTGTAACAGCTGAGTGTAGGAAACACTTGAAAGCAAACATTCTGAGAAACTCATTACAGAAATTCAAGTATCTCTCCTTGGAGGCATGTAAATTTAAGAGCAATGGGTATAAGTTTATAAACATATTTCAAACTTAAGATTTCTAATTAGATAGCTTATTGATCCACGGGCATTGAAGTCTAACCAAAGAGCGATCTGCAATTACAATCTGGTTAATCATTTCAGTTCCCGATGAAAAGGCTCCACAGCTGCCGGGAGGCTTGGCATCGGTGAGGAGCACCACGGGATCGGCTTGGCTGCTCAAAGAGCTGTGTGTGTAGCTTGGGGCAACCGCTGCGCATGGGCTGTCCTCCTGTAAAACAGACTGAAGGCAGGGCACACTCCTTCCCCGTGTAATTGGGCAGTAATTTTGACAGTATGTTTGGGGCTGATCTTGGCAAGTCTGTCTCATGGCAAAAGCAGCTTGTCTTTTTTATATTTCCTGCCTAAGGACAGCTGATTTGGGTTAGTTGCTCTGGGACAGGGAAATAAACAACCTCACCTTATTTTAAGCAATGAAGAAAACCCCTTCGGGTTCAAGAAAGCACTCGGGGACTGGCAGAAGTCCCGGTGCATTTGTGCAATGACGTACTTCAACGCTGGAGCAGGTGAAAAAACCAGCTTTCTGTACTCTTGACCAGAGGGTTAATTCTGCAGTCCCCACTGAAGCATTAGGTCACAGTCCTTCAGCAAATCAGACTTCAGAGATATGCATGTTTATCAGGTCAGGTTCTGAGCACGCATGTGATATAGGCAGGGAAGGTAGAGTGCTTGCACAAAAGTGATAAACAGCTTACACTTCTTGGTTTTATCCTTTGTACCTCTTAAAATATCAGCAATATTATGGTTTAACAGAGCTAGGCTAAATCAGATCTCACTAACAACTCGCCCGAAATCTCTCAGAGAAAGAAAACACATGTAAACAATGACATTTTATGATGTTTGGACCCAAGTAGTGTAGTGCATCTGATAGTTGTTATACTGCTGAAATTTCACATACTCTTCTCAGCCCATCATAGGAATCCTGATTTTTACAGGATTGCCTGCAGTTTGCTCCTATATAGTACTCACACAACAGCATAAACTTCTGAGGTAGCAAGCTGCTGCTCGTCTCTGCAGACCAGTCCGCGTAGGGCTGTGTTACCAGCCAAACATGACACAAGCATGACAACAAACCTTTTGAGTTAAGCGGAACCGTCAGCAGCCGTGAAGTTATTTGAGTGTGTAAATGTTGCAGCCTCAGCCCCCAGAGACTGTATGTTGCTGTTCAGAGCGGGGTTTTTTTAGTCTTCCAAAGCTGTTCATGATGGAAGCATAAATATCTATCTAAACAAGAATACTCCTTTTATCAGTTGTGGCTGGTGTATCCTTGTCTTTCTTTTTTTGTTTGTTCCCTCTGAGTTTAATTAAAAGTTTTGGGGATAGGTGTTTATCCTGCACTCTAAGATGAGATCAAATGTGTCCATCAGAGGAGTTTCTGCATCTCTCACTGCATGTAGAACAAACCCAGTGACCATTCTCCTCAACAGGATGCTCCTTAGGAACACCTTGTATGCAAAAATAAACTTCAGAGAAATCCTGTTTGCTTTCAGGATTAGTCCGTTCTTTTTCATCCCCTTCACCATTTTCTTCACTGTTTTATTGTCACCTTTAGGGTGAGTGATTCTCTTGGCCTTCAGAGTGCTGAGTTTGGCTCCATATGAGCAGATCTGGCTTGTGCAGAAGAGAAATGTCACTCAGAAGTGACATAAGGCTCTCTTAGGGTCCAGACTGCACAGCCAAAGTGCCAACCTGCATCAAACGGGGAGAGAGAAGTCATTTGGTGATTTCATGTTTGAAATAATAAACCAGATGATAAAATAAGCCAAAGTCTGTGGCTACAGGAAAGGTGGTCATTGAAATCCTAGCTGTGTGAGTTCAGCATGGAATCATGCATCAGTGCTATGTGCAGCAGGGGACCGATACAGCAAGCACTTACAGCCTTTCAGGTTTTATCTATGTAGAATGCAGGTCAAAAATATGACAAAAAGTAAGATTAAAAAGCTTTTCTTTTGCATGATCAGGAAGCTTTATAACTGTGCTTATGTAGGGACCTGTAGTCCACAGAAGTGAGAAAATGTATATTCGATATTTTAAAAAATCCCTTGCAGTCTCGTCAGCAAAGTTTACTTTCAGGGAGGTTGAAATGTTGAACTGCACGAGTTCCTGGGAGTCAGCACTGCCCCTCTTGAGGGACAAGATGCTTTGCAGAGGGATCTGTATAGATTGGAGATTTGGGCTATGATTAATGGGATGAAATTTAACAAGTTAAAGTGCCAGATTCTGCAGCCAGGACAGAGTAACGCCAGGCACAAGCATAAGCTGGGAGAGGAGCGGCTGGCGAGCAGCCCTGCGGAAAGGGGCCGGGGGTGCTGGCTGACAGCCGGCTCAGCAGGGCTCAGCCGTGTGCCCCGCAGCCAAGAGGGACCCCGCGCCCTGCGGAGCACCAAGCACAGCACGACCGGCCCTCGGGAGAGGTGGCTAAACCCCTACGCTCAGCCTTGCCACGGCCTCGCCTCGCGTCCTGCGCTGTGCGCGCTGCTGGGCCCCACCGTTTAAGACGGGTGCGAAGGTCCTTGAGTGCATCCAGAGGAGGGCAACAAAGCTGGTGAACGGGCTGGAGGGCACGTCCTGTGAGCAGCGGCTAAGGACTCTGGGCTTGTCTAGTTTGGAGAAAAGGAGCCTGAGGGGCGACCTCGTTGCTCTCTACAGCTTCCTGAGGAGGGGAAGTGCAGAGGGAGGTGCTGAGCTCTTCTTCATGGCATCCAGTTACAGGACACGTGGGAATGGCTCAAAGCTGCGCCAGGGGAGGATCAGACCGGACATTAGGAAGCGTTTCTTTATCACGAGGGTGGTCAAACACTGGAACAGGCTTCCTAGAGAGAAGCTTGATGCCCTAAGCCTGTCAGTGTTTAAGAGGCATTTGGACAGTGCCCTTAATAACATGCTTTAACTTGGTCAGCCCTGAATCGGTCAGGTAGTTGGACTACATAATCATAGGTCCCTTCCAACTGAAATCTATTCTATTCTATTCTATTCTATTCTATTCTATTCTATTCTATTCTATTCTATTCTATTCTATTCTATCCTTTTTGTCTCTGAAAGTGTATAAGCAGAATTTTCCACTTTTTTTTTAACTGAACATGTTTGCTTCATTTCATAATGCAAGGGAAATGAAAGTGCCAGTACTTTTCTAAATGTAGGGCTTTCCATATCTGTGGACCCTTGTCTAACATGTCCCCTTGACATGGAACAGTAAGAAGTCAGGCAAGGCAAATCGCAACTAAAGGTTTCAGTCTCAAATGTATATCCCTGCTTTTTAGAACATACATTGCTATTGAAATCAGTGGAGATGTTTTGCATTGTTCATTCTAGGCATAAAAATATGGCTTGGAGTTTAGCTCAAGTATTCCTCAAGTGTGTGACGTTTTTGGTTTTTGTTAAAGTCTAGGTCATGCCTTTTGCAGAGGGCTCAGAGGTGAGGCCACCGGAGATGCTCTGCCTGGGGCTGTCCCTCTCAGTCCCCTCAGTGTGCATTACAGAGTGGCTGGCACAACTAACACTATCACCTCCTTGTTGTCTCTTTTTGGTGTTTGCTACTCCTGAAGACCTCTTCTTCTCCTCCTTTTCTGTCCCACCTCGACCATGTGAAGGGAGAGCAGCATGTAATGTTCTCACTGTTCTAGCAGAAGATACTGAGATTGATTCATGTGCTGCAACATCTCCATCAGCCTGTTACTCTAAGGACTTTCAAGAAAATTAATAACCCGTTAGAAGAGCTGAGTGCTAAATCCCTCCAAAATGGAGTTTGCATTTAAACTTAGAGATCTAAATATGATGTCATTGTGAGTTTTGGTTTACAAATACAGTTAGGCCTAAAAAAAACCCCAAGAATAGAGAAAGTGGGTATTGGTTTGTCTTTTAATTCTTCCGTTTCTGTATGTTTACTTGCAGTGTTTGTTTCACAGCTTGTGTAGTTTTTCATTAAGTTATAAATGAGTATGTCCGTATGTCAAGCTATTGATTTGTGAAGTCCATATTTAGGATAAAGTGTAAAGAGAAAATTTTCTTGATGCGTTTACTGGATCCTAATTTGTTGTCCATTTTAAGAGGTCTCTTTGATATCGTTCTATCAGTCTTCAACTCAGTAAAATCTTTGGAACTGAGAGTTTTATTTGCCTTCTGCCAGAAGTTGGAGCTGACACAAGAGATAAGAGGTGAAATCCTCCCGCTTGCGCTAAAGGGATTAGACTGGATGACCTCGTTGGTACCTTCTTGCCTTACAATCTATGAGCTGGATTCACACATTGCAAAAGGTCATTTTTGTTCCCCTCGAGACAAAAAATAGAATCTGCAGTAAAGCCACTGTAGTCTCTTCAAAAATAAAACAAAACTCTGCATAGCCAATGTCAAGGGATTATGACTAGCCTCCTAACAGCCCATCACACTTGCTTTTTCCCTGCTGTTATAATCAGATGTGTAAGCAATCTTACCTAAGCTTAAATGAAAAACAACTCTGTAGAGGCTGCTTGGGTTTTTTCATCTGAAAACTGGTCTTTTACATCCTCTCACTTCCACAGTTGGAAAAAATGAATTAAAATCTCTGTGGAAATGAGTTTGTGGAGTATGACTGGGTCTCTCAGCACTGGTTGTACTCTTATGAAGATCTGTAATGTTGTATAACACGAGCAAGCCCTATGGTTGTTCCTGTGTTACTGCCATCTGGTATGTTCATAACATCAAAAAACAGATTAGCAGGAATTTTTCTAGACACCAAAGTAAAACGTCTTTCAATGCTTTCCAAAGCAAAGCATACATCTCCTCTTTTTTAGGCTTCTTTTAAGATTTCATGGAATTACACTGTGGTATAGGTGAGAGAGGAGGAAAACAAGAAAATTTCTGTTTGACTTTTTCCTCCTTATTATTCTTGCTGCTTGTTTTTGTTATAGCTGAACAGTATTCTAAGATTCAAAGTCAGCCATTTTTCATCAGTGTCATTAGCGTATAGTCCTGACTTCTTTTTCTTCCTCCTGAGGTAAGTTATCAGAATAAATTTTCCACATTTTTATGCTACCTGCCAATCGAAAGGAGACTTGTACTTTAAAATTCACCCGCATTCTTTCCTGACAAGTTCTTAGACTGAATTTACTCGCTCTGGGATGGCTAATCTTTTAGGAAGGTGCAACAATTTTTAGAGAAATCTAGAAACGGCACTTTACGCCACACTAACATGTGCTTACTTTGGTGGGTCTAAAGCTGCCTCTGCTGTTCCTGCTCTGAAAGACCTATTCATGACGGTGGTGGGTGACCATGCTGAAATCTGAAGTATGACATTACGCGGGTAATGGTCCTTCTGTACGTGTTGCTCACAAGCACAAACCTTAGGGTGACCTAATATCTAGATACCCAGTACATTATTAACGTCGTTGCACACCAAGCACGCAGAAAGCTCTCGCTATCCCATGGGCAGCACTGCTGATACTTTTCCTCAGGTATCTGCGGCATCTGCCTCAGAGTGTGTAGTAATATGTAATATAGCTGAGAAGATTTCTGATGTGCCACCTCATGGACTGAAAGTAAATAAAAACACTGTTCCTCCCTCTTCCCCATGCTAAGAAGTGTAAAGAAGCAGTTGCAGGTTCAAAAGCTGTTGAGAGAAATTTATGAATTAAAAAGCCACAAGATGATCTAAACCAAAAATATACTGCTTCTGTCTGATTGTATACTGTGGGAGCTTCACTGCCTCTGTGCCCTCATCTTACACTTCAGAACATTGCATGGTGGTTTTCGGCCCAGAGCACCACTGGTCACTCTTGGGGACAAGAGGCTGGGCTAGGTGGACCATTGAGATGATCCATAAAGCACATTCTGGTGTTCGTATGTGCCCTTGTTCTTCTTTAGCCGCACACACATTCTGTTTCTTAAAAATCACTGAGCTTGTGCAAAACCGGTGAACAGCCTTATAGTCAAAAAGCAAGGCAAGAACATGGACAGAAGGCAGGCTATAGGCCAAAGACTCCATTATAACATAAAGTTGAGGCCTGGGAGCAGGCAATCTGTCCAAGAGCAAAAGCCAGGAGCTAGCGCAAAGGCCTCCAGCTCAACGACCACAGGCAAGTGGTGCGTTTCCTTCTTACATCTGGGGGAAAGGACAAGCCACCAGTCAGGCTCACGAGCCAGATGACAGATCACCCTTCCCAACAAGAGGCTGATTGCAGTCAAAGGTGTGGTCTGCTGGTGCCGTTACCTTGGAAAGCTAGTAGTGTTACCAACCCTGTCGGAGCTCAAGGCTTGGTCTGGTAAATGTGCGATGCCAGATCTGTGCACTCACGTCACCTAAAGCTGGGGGGTCTTTACCAGTGACTGAAATGACCAAGATCTTAAGCACAGCATTCTCTCTCTAAAGGAATCCACTGCCTTTTTTCATCCTTGTCTTGTAACGGGACTGTGATTACTGCTGAGCTCTTACCTCCTTCTACTTCCAGGTTCTCAAAGTCCAGGAAAAAATGTTTGTGATCACTCTGACGTGTTTTTATTGCCTTCATATTTTCCAAACGTGTGTATAAGTTTCTCGAGTTGGTATTTTCACATGCACCTATTTTTCTCCTTCAGTTGTACAGTGGACTTTTGAATGCTAGGCAGAGAGAGCATATTCTTATTCTCAATCAGTCTGCCCACATTACTGTTACTAGAAAGCTGTGTGCACACACGCATCCTTTTCGTTAACGCCTCTCGTTTCCCAGAAAGTAATTTAGAAACCTCTGTGTCTTCACAGCCACAGCTGTTTGGCATGAAGCTATCAGACCTTGCCCAGCTGTAGTTGCTGGGCATCATGAATTGAATTGTCAGCAGAAACCAGAACTTTTTGTTCACAGTGATTGTAATAAGCTAAAACACAGTGGGTTTGGGGTTTTTTTTTCATCATGGTACTGAATTTACACTAATTATATTGTTCTGAACTGACTTTTAAAACATAATAAATTTGATATGTGCATTGCTAAGGAAAAGTGTATTATAGCTGTTATGATTACTTTTCTTACAGCGCATTTTGAAATTACTCATCAGCAGTGCAGAGTGCTCCTACACATGGACCACTAATCAAATTGTCTGATTAGGTGAAATTTGAGACTTTCCGCAAAGTTTCCTCATGCCAAATTGCGGTAATAATTGTTCCATCACTTCTGCTCAAGGGAATCCCTCAAATGCTTCAAATATAATTTCATTTCTAAACTGACTGTATAATTAAATAATACAGTATAGCCAGCAGTAATCTTTCTCCATATTTAAAAGTAAATATTACCAGTTGCCAACAGGAGCCATAGCATCCCTAATTGGCTGTGGCTAATTATATATTATGTCTAAAGAATGTTAACATTAAGGTTGCAAAGTCAAGCACTTAGAAGTTGGGCAATGTCAGCATTAACGTTGCCCAGGCAACTTCAATTTTCCTGCCATTTGTCTGCATGCATGTTACAGTTTTTAATTACACAATCATACCGTTCTTTTTATCCTCTTAAGTCCACAGCCTCATTCAGTAAACTGGTAGTAATTGCAGATTTCTTTTTATCTTCCTCATTAAGAGCATGGCTCCAAGCCTTGTTTAACTCAAATTATCCGAGCCTTGCACAGCATACATTTTCATTCCTTTCCTCCTCTGTGTTCCTATGGTGCTCTTACCACATCTGAGCACTATATCGGACAGGGGTGCGCGTGTCAGGTTGCCTTAAACCCCTTTTAAGGGAGAGCTGGAGTTTCAGGAATCCAGACCGCTGGGACAGGAATGCAGGCTGCTGAAGTGATAAGATGTGGGGAATGTAAAACACTTCTGAATGGGCTGTGCAAAGACAAAGGCGCTGAGCAGAGAGACATCGTCCCACTCTGGTCTCCCTCAAGCACTGCTACTGCAGGGCCACAAGAAAATAATTCTTTTTCAAGCACTTCTGTACAATTAGGTACTAAAACCATTCCGGGTTTATGGCCAATAAACTCTCTGTTTCCTATGAAGTTGTCAAAAAAATGCTCACCAATCACAAATGCTTTGGGACTGACTTTTTCAGAAATAAGAGCACTTCCCAGTCTTGCTATTCCAAGTACTGCACTTCCCCAGCTAACTTAGTGACAAATGCCCAGCTCTGCTGTAAAAGTGCTGAGCTTCCTGGCTGTTGCAGCCTGGGCAGGTAGCTTGAAAACTCCGCTGTGGAAAGCTGGGCAACACTTTGTTCAAGCAGCTTGCTCAGCGTCACGTGTATTAGATGCCGAGGCTGCTGCTTATGCCACTTCTTCAAGGCTGAATGCAAATTCTTTCACAATCAGAAAATCTTTCTTCCTTTCAATCTTCCTGCAGTCTCTAGATCCTATCCATCTTTTGCAAAAACAAGTTAAAGGTCTAGATGGATGAGTCCTCCTCCATAACGAAACTTGGTCTCTTCCTCATTGCAATCCCATCTTGTATACAAAAGGAGGCGGGTTCCTGAAGAAAAAAGGATAACAATTTGGGCTTTATAATGAAAAATTACTTCCTTTGCTTTGAAATCCACCAGCATCTTCTGTGGTAGTGGTATTGCTGTGTACCTTTTAGCTTTCATGTAGTAAGAACCCCTTCTGAAATGGGAAGACCAGGTTCCAATCCCTTCCTTTGTCTTCTTTAAAATAAGCATCAGTGATGACAAACAGTCTTGAACCAGCACTATTTCAGTGTTCGTGAGTTTGAGTTTGCTCACTTGCCACATTTGGCTATAAATTTCTATTTTTTTAAGAGCCCTGAAAACCAGATTCTACCATATAGAGCAGTATCAACCGAAGTGGAACGACAAAAGCTAGCGATTTAATTTACAGGTCGTAATAAGTAGTAACCTGTATACTGTTTTGAATCATGTTTTGAATATTTATTTAAAAGGCTTTCTAAGAGAAAGTGGGACTTTTTGTTGATTGATAGAGCAGCTAAGACAGTAAAACCATTGTGTTCCTTTGAACCGTGATGTTGCTGAGGGCACCACAGGGGCTACACCCAGCCTGGTCCCTGGTGACCCCCCCGCGGGAATGCCCTACAGGCAGGCGGGGAGGCTCCTGTTTGCACAGCCACCGCTTTGGTTTGAACTCCTGGACCTGAATGTTTGAGTTACTCCCAAATCCTGTTTTAGGTGCCTACACCCCTTCTTTAATTCCATAACACACATTCATTTCAGCAGGTATATAGCTCAATGCACACCTATTCGGAATTTTAATTTGTTGTTGAATTACTTCTTTCTTATCTACTAGATAATAACTATTTACTCTGAACTTGTATTTAGATGCATCTTATTGGTAAGTAGAGTTAATTAACCATAGAGAAAAACAACCTGCAAACATGTTTATTAGTTATCTTAAGTATGCTGTATACATAAGAAGAAAATGCATTTATAAAACATTTTGTATTTGAAATAATTTGTTCAGCAAAGGAAACATTAACTGTAGTTAATGAAATTGATGGATCGATTAATGAAATTGATAGATTTATTCTGGTCACTAAGGGCCTTTTTATGCCAATTTGATATAACTTGGCATAAAAACTGTCAGTCTGCTTGGATACTTTTGAATACCTCAGCAGGAATTTATCTGTAACCTTATACGCCTAACACCTTCTGCAAATCTGCCCTAATGTCCTCTGGGTTTTTACAATTAGTGGATCTCATCCTCTGCCACCTGGATTTTATTTACTGCAAGAGAAAAACAGCAGCCTGTTCTTCTTGATCCCTTTTTCAGACTTAAACAGATTATTCCAAGTAAAGAAAATTTTCTCTAAGAATCCACTAACAAAACTAAAAATCAGAATTGTCTGTAAGCTGGTGCTGGACTTGGTGACCCAGCTGATCCCTTATGTCTTATGTTCTTAATGGAACTGAGGTAGTTATTTTTCTCAACCCTAGAAACTAAGACCTTGCATTTTTGACAGCAGGAATGACAATATTTACACTGTTAAAACCAAAATAAAATATGTATGTATGTTTGGTTCAGTATGTAATGATGTGACATAGTTTGAATCAATAATGAAACAGACTGACAGTCAACATTACAGCAGTTTTCTGCCTGATTCCATATATAATTAAAACAAAGCAGCCCTTAATTGAAAAATGTAAGGCGGCTCATTTGTTGCATCATTTTAATATAGCTAAATTACTTAATAGATTATAAGAAGGTGTATGCAGAGAAGAGAGAATGATTCAAGCCCATATTTCAACCTGAGATTAATGCCTGAAAAGATTATCAGTCTGAAGCCTTCTGACTTAATCAGTTTATTCCATTATTTTATACTCTGACAAAGCCAGCTAGCTGTTTGATATGGATGCATTCAGTGTACAACCAAAAAGGATCCCAAATATTGTTTAAAATTACAGCAGGTAGTCATGTTAATAAATTCTAAAATTAAAAATTGTTTCTATATCTATATATTGCTTATTGACAGATGGGAGCCAAAATAATTTTGACAGCCATTTCAGATGAAGGTGTGTAAACTGCTTAGCCCCAGAAAAAGCATTTAGAATAGTCTAATTAGCAACTGAATTTCTGTAGGGATTTACGGTCAACTGCTGTCTGATCGTTGCAGCAGTGAAAACCAGGAGCCAGCATTTGCATTTCAGCCGATTACTCTGCATTCACGGAATTGCAACTAGAAAGTCATTAGCCCTGTGTTTGTTTTCAAAACTGAAGCTGGAGCTAGTCCAGATCTCACTGAAATGATGTAGGATTTTTGCCACAGGTTTTGGGTAAGTGTCCCGCTGTGAGCTCTGGATGCACAAGGTCTGTTTGACAATTTGGTTACTGAGCCCCTTAAACCTTCAAACTCAGTGCCTCTTAAATATTGAGGCACTGCTATCAGCAGAATCATTTGCACAAAGTCTAATTTCTTCTTCTATAACTGCCTGCTAATTACTTTCTGATTTTCGGTGAGCTACGCCAGCTCTACAGGGGAGGTAGAGCTGCAATACTCTGTATTACGCCCCCAACTGAATGTTTTCCTGTTTAGGGTTAGTCATGAAAAAGTATTTGTTTTTGAAAGTCATACCACATGTTCCCAATCCTTTGTTTGCACAGCTGTAAGAGAAGATAACTTAAGGAAAGAATAGTCTTTCAAACAAGAAAGAATCACTTTCCAAGACAGACATTTCACTTCCTTTGTGATTCAACAGCGTCTACTGGGTATGCCTGGGCATCTGAAATTAAAATCAATGTTTTTCTTATTATGTGGCATAGATTAGGTTTTGGGTTGACGATACCTGCAGATCTGCTCTGAGTGCACAAAGAACATAATTTATTGACAGCTTGGAAAGCCATTTTTGCATTACTAATTGTCATCGGTTTTCTCATGTACCGCAAGAGTGCAGGCGACCATACAAATAGAATAAGACTTTCACACGGAAGGCAGCTGTATGGTTCTCTTACTGACTATAAATAATAGGTTATAAAGTATAGTTTGTTACAAAAATAATTCAATTCACTTCAAATACATAACTTTTTGGAAAATTAAGAATATAGGGTTTAGTAGCATGTTTTCTTCAAATAAGGTCAACAGGTATGAAATAAAACTAATTTAAACACATTCCAATCAATAACTGAACTTAAAAGAATGAATGCTACTAAATGCCAAGCCAATAGTATTATGGTGGAATGACATGAAACCATGATAATTTGTGATCGTAACAGCTGCCCTCATATATGAGTGGAGAAGAGACCGTATCCCAGAGAAGAGCTAGTCTGGAAAAGTCACTTCAACCTAGAAAGACCTTTAACCATCAGAAAGATCCGATAATAATGTCTCCACCTAGGAAGGAGCAAAGTAAAAAGATCAAACCTATGTTTTGGAACGATAACTCAAGACATTCTTTTCTTAACTCTTTGTGTTTATTCATTTCCCTCTGTGAAAGTGAAAGAAATTAGGTATCATCCCAGCTAAGGAGGATTTGATGGTTTGGGGTTTTTTTTGTTTAAAATTGTTTAGGTTATTAAATGAAACTATTTTATATGTGGCTTGATATACAAGGATCAAGACCATCATGGATATTTTACATTTAAAACTGTTCTTTTTTAACAAAGGAATTATCTCAAGGTAGTTAATGGCCTTGATTAATTTTGTTTAAGAGCTATGGATCTCATCTTGCTTTTTCAAATCCTAAATGGTTTCTTAGCTCTGAAAGTACTCCTATACAATGAACTGAACGTACGAAATAAACCACAGTAAAGAAATATTCTGCACCAGCAAAAGAGATTTTGTCTGCCAAAAAACAGTCCAACAGTTTCTAGAAAAAATCGACTTGTGCAATGGTTTTACTCCACTTCAGATTTCAGCAAGTATTACATATGGCTTGAATACCTTGTAGTCATGTTTAAAACAGTATCTTCACTTTCTGGATAAGTAGGGAAACTCCTTTGCATTGTCAGTTCTCCACATTTTTGATCTTCTGGGGCATTTAAAACAACATGGCATAAATTTGCCCCCCTCTTCCCCCCCTTCTCTCCCCAAAATCTAGGACTGAATCATATACTTCAGTACCATAATTTTATTCTTTTTGGACCAAGAGACAGAGGGCTGGGCGTTCCTAAGGAAGCTGCCATCTACATCAAGTCCCTTTCAGGACAGTGGCTTTACTGCAGTCCCCAGCTGGTATTCAGGGGTGACTCTGGATCTTTAGAGTGATTCACCTGCTAATGATGCTCTCCCCTCATTCTTATTTCCACAGTTTTGATACAGTGATTGGCATTTCTTCACGTGGCTCCCTGTCTTGGATGTGTCAATACTCATCCTTTTTGAGAAGATGTATCTCTTTGAAACATTGGTTTTATTCCAGCAGTAGTTTGTTCTTTTGTAGGAAATAAGGTGAAAGTAATTTGACTTGATTAGATGATGGGCTTCAAGAGTAGTCTTCATTTATTCCAGGACTCAGCTCATAGCCACTGTTTTACCTCATGCCTTCTCGTGGCTTCCGAGACGGTACCTGTGAAGTGGGGCTTTTTGCTTGGTTGCCTCTTGGGTGCCGTGCACGATGGTATCACAAAACCGATCTGCTAGCTCGACTGCAGCCTGCCGAGGTGGGGAGATACTGCCGCAGTGTTGGTCTGTTGGCTGAGGAAGGGTGTGATGCAGGATCAGCTCTGCTTAGGAAGCAGTACCTGGGCAAAGCCCACCCTCTTTGGATCTTCTTGTTTATCCCAGCAGATGGGAACAGTCTGACTCCGTGCAATTCTCTGAGCCTCACGGTGGCAAACCTGATAGGCTCTTTTCACGTGATTTTCGTTAGGACAGATAGGCTTTACGAATGACTATTTTTTCTGTTCTAATGTGGTGACAGGGCTGTCAAACAAACATTTCAGGGAATGTGTCGCTTAAAGACAGATAGATAAAAATACATGTAAATTTTTCCTGATATTTTCCTGTCAGTGAAGCATTTTGTTATTATATTTTTAGTCTGTATTATTATACTTATAATTATTTTATTATTATTTTATTATTTATTTTATTTATTTAATATTATTATTATATTAATTTTCTTTGCAATCTATTTGAGGTCTAAAAGACCTAGGTGTGTCTGATTGTGTACCTATGTTTTCACATTTCTATACGCAGTGTTGTTGTCCAAGACATGCCTACACGAGGGCAGTGCTGCGAGCTAAGCTGGAGCATGGGTTTGAAGCACACCATCTATTCCCTGTTCGCCTTTGCTAAATGCCTGCCACCCTTTCCTCCCATGCGTTCCACCTGCATTAGCTGTGGGACAGCTATTGGTGGTCTAGCTTTGCAAAAACTCGTTTTCTGTAACCATACTGTGAACTTCCCCGCTTACGGAGGAGGCACCATACGCAGCAGCAAACCCCACCGAGGGGCTGAGCAGGTATTCTTGAGCACATCAGTTTTGCGTTGAGGAGAGCACAATATTCTATCAATTTATTTTTCCCCCTGTAAGAACAGGATTTGGGACTTAGAGTTTTTAAAACTTCGGTGACCGACAGTCAGTACTCTTACATAGTACTCCGAGGGAAATCAGGGGTGATATGGTATCTATAGCCAAGCAGCAATGCCTGGGGACCCTGGGGGATCCCAGACATCGCTTCCTGGCTTTACACCCATGATTGCTCGTGCGGTACCGTTCTCAGCGCCAGGGCTGGGATCTTGTCCTTTGCAACGTCTCACAGGCCTGTTTGAGGGACCTGAAGTACCAGGTACTATGAGTTTGGTGTTGTACAAGCTTTTTGGTTTCTCAGAATAATTCTGTGCCTCATAGTTTGGCTTATGCAGGTGATTTACAAGCTTAAGGAGTGCTGCCGCCCTTTTGTACCTTTGATTATTTCCATTAGAGAGGAAATCAATGATAGCCAAGAATTTCTTTGGCACAAAAGGTTTGGCAGCTTCGAGTGTGTTTGGCAATGTCCTTGCTTATAGAGCCAAGCCCAGTGGCCTTTTCTGACACCAGCTTATCCAATATCATTGTGGTTTTCTTGTCGTTAATGGTTTTTTGGACAGCATCTTTCTTTTCACTTCTGGATACTGCTTTTTTTCCATGCTCGGGCCTCTTAATTTACAGCCTCAAAAAGACTGTTTCATCCCTACTGCCTGTACTTTGGACAGCTTCTATTATTTCACTATTCAGACTCCAAGGAAGGTATTCATTTTTCTTTATATTTATTCCAAAGGAAGAACAGCTTTCATGCCTATCAGTGTGCCACAGCCTCTCTCGTCTGCCATAGCAATAGGTAGAAATTGCTATTAGTAATGTTCATGAAAGCCCTTAAAATTGAATTATTCAATGGGAAGATCATTGAACTTCCAAAGACATTCACTGGCAGTATCAATTAACTAATGGAAAGACTAGACATTTTACACTGGTCCTCAAGGTATTTTAGGGCCTTTATTCAATCCAGTCAGAAGTGCTGGCTGACCTGTGAGAAAGCAAAGCCATAGAGAAAACTCAAAACACATCACTGGTAGAATCAACAGCAGAATTCATCTCCCATGGCCTGGCCCAAAGTGTGGGATGTACACAGGTTATAAAGAAGCAGCATGGGATTAACGTAGATTTCTTAGTAGTTGTGTATAGGCATACTTGAGGTAAGGTGTGAAATACTGACAGTGCAATTCAGTGTGCCGGATTGCAGAATGATCTCCTTCACCTTCACCAAAGCACCTTCTTTGCTTTACTTGGCTGAGCGGTAGAACATAAGCATCTACACTTGATGTGCTCCAGCCCAAACATTAACAGGAGTGATAATGCTTCTGAAGAAGAAATAGGTAAGCAGAACTAGTATTTTAATATAAAATCTCAGCACAGTGGTCTATTTTTGGACATAGCTATGAGAACACTGTTACCAGACCCACACTCAGGGGAAACTGAGTCTGGAGAGCACCTCAAAAGCTCATCTAGGCCATCCTCCTAAGATTCATGCCAGATTCAACTTGGCCTAGATTGTTCCAGGATATTTGATTAAGCTGTACTGAATGATGCTGAAGACCTCACATGACCTTACCTGCCTTCCCAGGCAGTCTCTTCTACTGTTCTCGCTGTTAGAAAGTTTTTCTTAAAGGCCAGTCCCTAACTTTTGTGCCGCAATTTTCTTTCTTGTCCTTCATACTTAAAATTGACTTTACTATAATGCTGGAGGAGAGATGGGAGAAGAAGTGATTCTGGGGGTAGGAAAAGCACTTCGTGTGGGTGCAGCTTTTCTGGCAAAGCTGAGTTTTTGCAGGTACCAGTTTTGTATTTCTGAGAGATGAGAATGGTCTCTTCCAGCTAAAAACTGCACAGTTTGGCACAGCTGTCCTTGCAAATCACTGCTAGAACAAATCTTATCTAAGGACACATTCAGGTAGTGTTAAGGCTTTGTGTTTTGGCTTCACTCAAACATTAATCTGTATTTAATTTGAGAGAATTTCTGGGGCTAATGTCCTCTAAGAAGTGAGAGTGGGAGGTCTCTTTTGCATGAATCCTTTTATTGGGCCAATGGCCCAGGGACTGTACTGAGCAGTGTTTCAAGTAAAAATGTGTTAAGATAGTAAATATTGACTAAATGATAAAGTGTGCATGACACCCACCATATCATGTGGAAGATACGCCGGTCAGAGACACAGAGGCAGAAGCAAATTGTACTCACATATAGATTTCTCCAGAGGATGTTCCTGGCCAGCCCCAGATCTATCAGGATTTGTGAGACCTGGAGTTATCCCCCCTGCTGTGCATGCCACGTGTCCCCCTTCTGTTGAGTTCTGGCTGAAGGGATTTCTAGACGGCATTGATGAGGGGTGTGTAGTTAATACATCGTAGGGACTTAGCAAAGAGGCCGCTTTAGCTCATGAGTCTCGTTACTGCAGTTCAGTGGCTGGCAGAAGTCTTCGTGTCTGTGTCCACAGCTGTTTTTTTTGTGTAATGGCACCCAGAGTTTCAGAGCAGATGTTTATATTTCAAAGCAATATGCTTGTTTTTCTCCTTCAGCTTGCCCATTATACGTGGGCAGAAACATTCCCTCTTCTGTGAGTTTGCAGAAGCACTTTGTATCTGGATATCTTTATGTCCAGATCGAGAATAAAGAATGCCCTAAGGAACACAGGGTGATGCCCATTACACTGACATCAAGAATATATATTTGCCCTCCTCACACTAGTCTGAGCTGAACCTATTAAAATATAATATGACATATGCTCATGTTTTCTGAGTCCTCATATTACAGTCTCAGCATATGCTGTTTGTGTGCTACACTAGTCCATATTTTCCTGCTCTCTTTTTAAATACTGACAAACGTTTCTAAAGATGCTAATGTCTTTGAGACCTCACAGACTTTGACTGTACAACTGGGCCAACCTTTGGGTTATGATTTAAATGTTTCTGAAGCGATGATGATGGAAAAAGTTCATGGACTTGCTTTTCTCTCCTCCCTAGAGTATGTCACCACCACAGTAAAGACCTGGAAACTGACAGCTCAACATCTGGAAAGAAGTCCCTACCAAACTCTATGAAAGTATTTAAACCAGAGAATTCAGCTGCTTAGAGGCCATGAGAGAATTCTGCTCATTTGTAAAGAGCAATCTTCTTGTGCTCTGTTTCTAAGTGTTTTGACATATCTTCAGCTGGTATAAATGAGAATCATCAGTGAGAAAAAAGCTTCTTAAAAATTCTTGAGAATTTGGCCACATACCAATGAAGTTTTTAAGCCAAGGGGAAAAACAAAAAGTCACGCCTATCAGTTATATTTGTCTTGGCATTGTAGCTAATGGGCATTTAGTTACCCTTCTAAGAGTACTATAGATTATATTATTTAAGAGTTTGAGGAATCTTTTTTACTGTTATAGTGGCTTTTGGTAAGTTGAGGCTACCTGTTCCAGAAAACACTGGCATTTAGGTACCACTGAAATCCACAACCGTTTCTTCAGGACAGACTTGACTAAGACACCTCTCTATTTTAAGGATCTAAAAATAACACCTGAGGTCCATCTGCCCACCATGCACAGACAGAAAGCAACCTTCTCCCTTCAGCCATTTGATGTTAACTTCAGCCTCAGGATGTTATCTGACTTCTCCCTAAGACCCAAAAATATTTTTTAAGAAACTAAAACCAATACCTTGCAGCAATTGTAGAGTTTCTGTAACTTATTTCCAACAGCTTTATTAGGACGAATTTAGATGTTATCCAGTGTTTGACCTGGTGGCCAATTTTTCCCAGTGTGCTTGATAACGGTCCCATGGAGTAGCATACTTCACAAAATAATTTTTATTTTATGCTGTATTTTCAGGAAATCAATTCAGTTTGCAGGTTGTTGGTTTTTAGCAGGTATTGATAAAAGGGAAATGGGTGAAGAGTCACTGGGCCATTAACACACATTGAACTTGTAGGTGTGATATTAGGTTATATGAAAATCATTCCTGTTATGGAGGATTTCTGAAGAATTCCCTGCTACTGTTATTGGTTATTGCCTGACAAGTACAGTCAGCGTGAGCTGGGGTTATCTGTGCAGGTGGAGCCAGTTCTGGTGCACTTATTCATTGAAAGGTAATAGTAACTACTGCTGGAGTGTGGATAGAGTTTTCTGAAACACTAACACATACTAGCAAGGGATGCTTTGCATCACTGTAGCTTGGCCGGAGTGCTTTCCTAGCATTAGCTTTTCATCCTGTTGAAATGTATGTTTTGTTCTCTTGCCACCTTTTCATTATGACTGGAATATGAGAGACAAACATTCTGTTTCTGAAACACTAAGTGCAATAAAGTGGCTTGTCCATAAATAATTAAAATAAATAATTAAAAAAAAAAAAACTACCACAAAAATGCTGAAATGTTTTAATTCTTTATGTTTATTTTTAGTCTTGGAACTGAACCAGGTGATTATTCCCACTTATGGAACTGTGCCAGAGCAGCAAAGCCTTCATACTCCTGAATGGGTGGGTACTTCTTTACTTCAAAACTAGGACTACCTGTAATTTCTTCTCCTATAGATATACAACAGTTGGTAGCTGTTCCAAAAGAATAGCATCCCTTTGTATTTGTAGCACATGCAGTTCATCTGTGTGACTGAATCTGAGTCGCTGTATCTCTGCTTCCTCAAAGGTACCTGAAGTCATTGGCTCAGACGTGAAAGTGCAGGTTAACACGGGCACTTAACTCAATTAAAAGTGACCAATGTATATTCGCTATAAACTGACACACACACATACACCTCCTCTCTGTATATAATTTTGTACATGCATGTATAGGATTTCTCTCTGTGTGTATACAAGGTTAAATAGTTATGAACACATCCTACATATAAACACACATACCCTGTAGATTCATACACACCCAGGTATTAGTTGTCCAACAGCTGAGTTGAGGTTTCGTTTTTACAGAGAGCTTGGAGACACCAAGAAATTCCTTATTCCAATCAGAGACTGAAGTGGCAAAAAGGAGAAAGACCTAGAGGTGTCCATTCCCTTTATCCAAAGTTCAAGTTCCCCAGCTTGCCTCATGTTTTCTGCAGCTAACAGGTTCCTGGCTGTAGCTCAAGATCCCCTGTCTCAGATCTCATTTATCTCTAAGGGTTGGCCAGTTGACCCCAACAAGCCCTGCCATGGCTCATGCTTTGCCATCCTGATGCCCAACTGGCATGCTGATGAGTCCAATTTTAGTTTTTCCGCTAGAATGGTACAAGTGTGGTCTGCAGTTGCACAAGGGGATAGCTATAAGCCTGGATTTAAAAAGGTGTAAAATCATGTACTTATCCTAAAGCTAATAGAGCAACACTGTATAAATCAAAAAGCCTGTTCTGTGTTTCATTAGTCTAATGGCAGAGGTTAGTGTCACTGGCTTTGGGTGTGTATAAGTTGTCTTTTCTATTCAAGCTACCTCTACAAGAGGATCAATGTTACAGGAGGAAAAGACATAAAGAAACAGGTTCAAGTGTCTAGAGCTTCGTGACAGTTTTCATATAGACAAGTCGTTCAAGAAACTACTGTTATGGTGCCACTAAGTAATGAGAGCTGGAGCTGGTTCCCAATCATCCCTGTCCAAGGCATTGACATCTAAAACGTCAGCTATTTACAAATAACTGAACTTGCCTGCGCATTTCTTTCATGGTTGTCTACTAGATCCTACTCCAGGAATGACAGCCTGCTACCACTGCTACTGGTTATCCCTTTAGCTTGCACAGGGGAGATCTGTGTTATGATTGTGGAGGTCCAGGTCCTGCTGATTTCTCTCTCTATAGGGAAATACATTGTTTTCTTTATATAACTAGGAAAACGTACAACACAATGAACAACAAGCTAAAAATTTAAAAGATGCAAATGGAGCATTCAAATTCTGGGAGGTGAATTAAGCCTTCCTTGTCTTATATGTAGATATTTTAATTGGAGCTGTTTAGATAATTACTTTTCAGCCTGGCCACCAAACTGAAAGCTGTTTTGATTCATATCAAACTGAAATGGGAAACAGAATCGTAAAAGAAAGAGACAAAGGATTTCCATGGTGATAGTGCATTTTGAAAGCAGTCTAAATGAAGGGATAGATTCAGTCTTCATGGCACCAAGGTGCACCAGAGCCTTGGGGAGCTGCTCTGGCAGCTTAGCTGGCAAAGTACCTGTTATAGTTATGGGGGGTTTGTCCTTGCCTCTGCTGTAGGAAACAAACACCCAAAGTACCAGGAAATGAGGTTTCTTCTGGGAGCTGGATACCTCAGCCTCCCCTGCCCCTGCCCCAGCGCTTTGCGGCAGGGTATTCTTTGTTTGAAGCTGCTTTAGTCTCTGGAAATATATTTAAATACTTCTGGATTATGAGGTGGAACCAAACACTTCCATTTCCCAACTGAGTGCCCTGAAAAGGATGTTATAAAAATCCTTATGTTGCGGTTCAATTAAATTTTTTAAAAATGTATTTATATGAAGTGAAATAGCATCAAAACAGCTGGAATGTCCTATACCATGTGGTTAGAACAGTCTCCTCTGAGAAGTCTTGGTAGAACTTATTTTTATTTCTACTGAAAAACAACTGTCAAAATCAATTTTTATTTTTGGTTACTCATGTTTACCAGCAGTTGTAATTTCTGCTCAGTTTTAGCAGCATCGCTTCTGCACTGCTCCTTCTATGTCAGATCTTCCGTGTCGGCCACTGGGCTGTTTCAGTGGGTTGGAGGGGCTACAAAGATTGAAAAAAATTGAGGTCTACCGAGCCCATCTATGAAATGGATGAGTGCTAATTGTAGCTAGGAACGGAAACTGAATAGGAAGCCTGGCCTTAAACAATTGAATAGAAGGGAAATACTGTCCCTGTTGTCTAAACTTAGATCATGCTTTGCAACTGGAAGCATTCTGGGAATTTGATTTGATTTTGCAAAGTCGTTCTGGAGTAGCCAAAACTGAGTAAGTTATTGGCTAATAAAAATGGTCCTGTTCTTCTCATGGTGCTGTCTCTAATTAGAGGATCACATGCCGAGTTTGCCACGAGATCCCTGCCTCATTCAGCACGAGTAGGACTTTAATCTCCAAAAAGCCCAGGTTCTGTGAGGATGTTGCTTGTAGTACTTCAGCAAGGTGTAAATGTGGCAGGAAATTGCAGGGAGAGACTGAAAGGTTCTTATGACTAGAGAAACTGAGTGCCGTCCTAAGTAACTGGATTTTAACCCTGCATCTGCTGTAGTGTTTCTGTGCAAGACTTGCGAAGTCACATCCAGTTTTTGTTTGTTTCCCGAGTGTCGAAGGGGAGCATCGGTGGCCCTGCATTTTGCATTTTTGCATTAGTTCAAAGTAGTCTCATGCGGAGCTGAAAGTGAGCGTATTGCTCTTTGAAAAGAGAGAATTGCTGAGCTCTCTGGAAAGACGTCACTCTCCTGGTGTCTCAAGCTGGAGCTCCAAATTCAGGAGACAGTCAACAGGTTTTGACATTGATCTCTAGATGCCTTATGTGATCACCGTTAAAATGAGGGTTATACTGTTACTTTCTCTCCTGGGGGATCTTGTAAAATTAAATTTCTCAGCATTTGTAGAACTTGAGATCCCATGAGGAGAGTACCACAGGCATAGTCAGAAGGAAATACCTATTTGAAGCATTCAGGCTATTTAGATGAGGTGTAACAAAAAAAGACATTGAATAAAGAAGATATTAAGGAGTATTCTATAACTACTACAAGGAGGGTAGAAGCATGGCATGTGGTTGTGCAATTGAGTCATGTATCATAAACAGTATGTACAAGGAAGACAAAACCACGCAGACAGAATTAATTCAAGCCGTTTCCAGCTCTCAGATGTTTCATTTTGCAGTCTTATATGCTTTATAGGTAGATAGTTTGAATTTGGATGTAACAGTAGGATTTTTTTTGAGAGTCAACATCTGTAAAGGGGAGGATAACTTCTTCAAAATGTCTATTACTGCTGCTCCTCAAATACAATTTCTGCAGCGAGAAGGCTTCAGGGAAGCCCGAAAGAGTGAGTTTCCCAGCTCCTGCATCCCAAGAAAGATAGGAGGTGCTGAAAAGCAACTTTTCAGCAGAGTACTGCTTCACCTTTCTTTAAAAGTAAAGCCATTTGTCTCTCTCTCTAATCAGGAGTGACTGGAATTCCTTCTGCAGCCAGCAGCGACGTGAGGCTCAGACAGGAAGTCAAGTGGGTGTCTGGTCCAAACTTAGCTCAGGGGACAAGGCATCCCGATGCCTGGCCGGTTACCAACCGCTTTCTGCTGACAGAAACGTATGACTGTAATGACGCCCCGCATTTTTCTACTCTGTCTTTAGTCTCAGTTTATTTCAGCTTGTTACATATCAAAAATTTCTTTGCATGCTGAGGAAATGAAAAAAAAAAAAAACACCCCGAACAACCAAACCTTCTTCTGATTAAATTCTTGCTAATAATCTCGTCGTTGCTAAAACCAGAACTGAAACAGTCCTCTGTTGTTATTAGCAAATATGAGTCACAAGGAAAAACGTTAAAGTCACAACAGTTATATGGCCCTGCAGAGACAGACCAACACTAGTATGTGGTATGCAAATAAACCTATATTTCCTGAGGTATCTTATATAATATATATAGCTTATATTTTCCAGAAGTAAATGCTTGTGTTGGTCTTACTGTCAGAAAGTTGTCTCTATCGGTCACTTAGAATTATTTGTGAAGTGCTTTAAGAAAATGTTACAGAAATATAAAGTTCTTACTATCACAGCTATCTAACAAGATCTGTTATTACTTTATGTTCTGTTTCATGATATCCTGGTAATATCATTTATTTTCTTTTTATTTACTTGATTTGAAGTTTCCTGAGGCCTGTAGAGAGAAATAACTGTGCTCTTAAAATAGGCACTCTAAAATTTTCACCTACGTAAAACCCACAACTGAAGTGTGACCTGCGGGTCCCCCGCAAGACTGTCGCCGAGCTCTGGCGGGAGGATTTTTTGCAGGTGCCCGTCAGCAGAGTCAATGTTACACAGGCTCGGCTCTGCTCTCTTGTTTCCCAGTACTGATTTATTCCCTGGCATGCTGCGGGAAGCTGTTCTGAAGCATATCTGAAAATTATGTGAGGTTGCAGAGAAGTAGCGTATCCCTCCAGTAATGATATATTTAGTGCTATTGACAGTCACACCAAAGGCTAGTGCAGGCGAAATAAAGCATTTCTTTTATCTTTCCAGTTAGATAAGTCATTCCTGCAGAATCTCTTGTTATTTGAAAAAAAATCAGCTTACAATATGGTGTTTGTTCAGGGTGTAGTAAACAATAAATAAATGCAATTCTTGTGTGCATATTTGTCTTCATGCTTGTCTCCATGCTGCCCTTCCCACCTTTATTCCCACTGAATGTTTAACAATATAATGCCCAGAGAAGCCTGGAAAAGTGAAAACGGGTTTCTTTGTCATGCCACCGTTGGTCCTCTGCTGGCACGGAGCATCGCTGTTGCTGAAGGGAGCTTCCCACTCGAGTGGTCTCCTTTCATCTTCTGCTGCAGGCATCACATGTAGCCATGACTACAGGAACGGTCTCAAGAGTGAGACACAGCAACTCCCCTTAGATACCGGCAAGCCTGGTGATACGTGAGGAGGAGCACAGGGTAGTCTCCCTCCTGAGAAGAAGCTCTGAGTCAAGGGGGTGAGCATTGGTTCCATGATGTGGTCACTTGGAGCCGAAGCGGCTACCTCAGCCTTTACAGCCCTGCCTGGAGCGGCAAGCTTGTCTTCATCTCCCACTTGTCCCTCTCCAAGTGCCACCCTGTCCTGAGGGCTGGGAGAGCAGCTGCTGTTTACCCATGACAGCTTGGGCTGGATTAGCAAAGAGCGCAGCAAGCTCCTTAGTCCTTTGGTGGCCGCAGGGACTGAAGTCCAGGAGGATTAAGAGAAGGTGTGTGAGCAGAGGGGTGTGCATGGCAGAGGGCTGGCTGGGGACCTTCAGGGTGATTGCGTCAGTGCAGCACTTCCCAGCTCCAGCAGGTTCCCACCAGCTGCGCGTTCATCACCTGGTAGCGAGCACCCAAGCAGTGGGTCTGCGGATGAACGCATTTGGTGCGGAGCGGGTGGTGTCTGCATTATACACACCTCTGGGCTTTTCGCTACCGCAGTTTTCCTCCAGTGTCATCCCTTGGAGCGAAGAGCCGCTGATGCTCACCTGGTCTGACCCTGGTCTGGACTGAAACGCGGGGGTACACCCGCACGACCATGGCCATGCTGCCTCTAGGCTAGCCCACGCAGGTGTACCTCCACGCGTTGTTTCAGAAAGCTTTATCCACAGCCTGCCCCTCCCCTCCTTCGGATTCCTTCCGTTAATAAAGCAGCTAATAGTCCCCTGTCTCTCAGGGGTAGGCTAGCAGTTGATTGTACAGCACTTGGGGAGTTCAGAAGCGCTGCGGAGTATGTGCTAAATATAATTAGTATTTTACAGCTATATGCATTGTATTTTTTTTATTTATTAATGACGTTAATCAATATTAACCTGCTGTCCACTAGGGTATTATTATAACATTAGAGTGCACAAGTGATTGTCTCTGTCAATACTTAAAATGTGATTTTGCTGAGGCTAACAAAATTAGATAATGCAGTAAGTAGACACCATGTTTATTTCTTCAAAAACAAAGAGGTACCAATGGGCCTGTTCATTATTTTGGGTTCTAATTTGCTACTGATACTTAAGCAAAATTATGTATTGGAATTTCAGGCCCATTAACTTATGGGTCTATGCACACAAGCTTGTTGCATTTGTATGATGGTAACATTTGTAATACTGTCAAGTAATACTACTTTTTTTTAAAAAAAAAACAAATATTGCCTCAAAGGAATTATTAACTTCAGTGTACAGCACATCTTTTTGGTTTCCAGTCCTCTTTTCCCCCAGTAATTATGTTGCATAATAAATGATTTTTCATTACAAACTATCCAGTAGGGATTACAAGATACACCACACATCTAAGTTAATATGGCTGTCGGAACCTTAACTATTACATTCCCTTTTCCATTTTACTTCTTACTTTTAATTGAGCAACATTTAATGTCAACATTACAATTGATTTGTGTGGGTCTTAATCTTGATCCCATAAATATTCAGGCTTGATGAGGTAATTTTTATTATTTTGTTGATGTATAAATTGCCTATGGATAGGTCAACTGAACATTGCCCTAGTGATTAAAAGCAATAGACATTACATTTAAGAAGTTGGCTTCATAAGTATGAACTTCTCTGTATTCATGCAGTCCAATATTGATTCATCTTTCAGCTATATTCTATTATAGATATGCATAATTTGATATCGATATTGATATCAGTAGAGATATAGGTATAAGTATAGATAGATATAGATATAGGTATAGATATAGGTATAGATATAGATATAGATTAGATATAGATTGGATGTAGATGTAGATGTAGATGTAGATGTAGATGTAGATGTAGATGTAGACATAGAAGTAGATAGGTGTATGCGTATGGTAACATGCATATACTCATGTATATGAAAACCCATATGTAAATAAATTCATGAGTCCGAACACTGATTAACGGGCAGTCTCTGCATCTGGTTATTGACAATCCAGTTACGCCAGTTATCGCTAAGTTACACACTGGTTTTATAAGCTTAAAGGAGACTATGTTTAAAGGATAATTAGATGGTGAAGTTATGCAATCACAAATTATGATCAAAATTTGTTAGGTCAAAACTTGATCTGATGTTTGCCATCTGCCATTTCTTTCTTTTCTATCCTGTGGATAGGTCATATAGGAAAAAGAGCTGAAAGCTGTAGAGAAAAAAACTTCAAAGCTATTACTACTTTTACACTTTCAAGTGCTTGAATTTCACAACTGAACTCTGTCTCTTTAAACATAAGTTACTACAGCGCTGTTTCCAAAATTCAGAAGACAAAGAAACCCAATTAAAAAACCTCCTGGTTTACGCAATGGTAACACTTCCCCATGTTATTCATTATCACAAGGTTTGGGCTCTGTCTTTCCAGCATTGCAACACGGAGCAATTTTAGGCCGGGACAGAGGCTCCTGGGGTCCCGGGGGAGAGCCGAGGCGGCTGGGCTGGGCTCTGAGCCGGGCTGGGCTCAGCTCCCCGCGCCCTCCCTTCTGCTGCTGCCCCAGCACCTCCCCGGATGTCTCCCACCGGGGGCTGTTGTTGGTGCTTTCCTCCCGACGGGAATCTAGTCAACATGAAATCATGATGATTGTGTTTCAAATGAGGCTGGAAATGGCCGCAGCAGGGCTGCATTTTACACCCGTGGCTAGTCCTCAGCAGGAAGAAATCTTGTGAGGGTCAAGCCCGGTTGCCTTATGGGACTACGCCAGCTCTAGCTCTCAAGAATTTAGAACTTCACATCTGTGACTTGCTTTGGGTGACAGAGATCTCAGTGTGGCCTGGTGATGCCATCTGAAAGTTCAAAGCTTTTTTTTTTTTCCTAAACCTTTATTTACAATGTGCAGTTGTATGTTGATTTGGTGACTGCCTAGGTAGTTTCTGAATCCTAGGCCAGGTTGTGAAACTAATGTATGATGTATCTATACATTGACCGTATGTCAGCCAATATACATATATATATGTATGTACGTATGTCAGCAGTTGCTTGCTGTCAGGTTTGTCATAAATGTCTCAGCACAGGTGGGATTCAAAGAAAACTCTTCTAACCAACAATCTGCTCAGACTCTTTGAAGCAGCTAAGTTTACAGAACCTCTTTGCAGCAGGTCCTAGCCTTTGCACATACAATGTAAAAAATAGTGAGTTTAAACTTTCCTGAGTTTATTTAAAATATGGAATTTTTGTCATAATTACAGGGAGACACATCTTGGTTGACTGTTTTGACACAGCCAATAAACAGCAATAGAATAGTCTGCAGGGAGATGTTTAGAAAAAAACTCCTGGGAAATTTTGTTTTGGAAACACTGACGCATGTTATTCCTAAAACTCTGCGTGCTACCTGAAACTGGGGTGCTCCTGACTGAAGACTGGCATTCTTGTTGGTCCTCTCACAGTTGAAGAACATTCATTTCAGTCTGCACTTAGAGGATCTCTGACACCATAACCACATTTCCTTGAACATTTCTGTGGACGAGACATCCCAAAAACTGGACCTGGCATCCCTCATGAAGTTTGGTCTGCACTGGTAGGGAAATTTCAGGGATAGGACATCTGGGAATCTTTTCTGTGACCCCAAAAACACATCATGTTGAAGAGATTATTCTGGGTGGTTTTGCCTGGCCTGATCCTGCCCTGGGCCACCCTGCATGCCCAGCCATCTGGAAGCCAAAGATCCTCTGTAGTTCTGTACAGGAGTCTTGCCACCTTTGGAGATCTTCCTTACCATCTCTGATGCAATGCTGAGTGCCATTCCAGACATTTGATAACTATGAAATTAGTGGCACTGCCCTCATGAACACCATGGATGGACTGGGCCAAGTACCTGAGAGTTTGACGCTCACCACCTAACATGACGATTCTGATCACATCACAGCTATATATTACCTGAAAGGAGGGGTTGTTACATGTGATAGCACCCACAGAGTAGGCTAAGAAACTACAAAATCATAACTTGAGCATTGGGGTTCCCCCGTCATCAATGCGTCTGTATTGTTTCACATTAAGATGTTATTAGTGGATATGACGATCTCTCCTACTTTTCTCCGGGGACTAGATAATGCTTTATGGATATATTAATCCTTTTGATTTTGGCATATATTATAACATGATGGATGTATGGCATACAACAATGGTTTTTGCTTGCTGAGACGTTGCAAATAAAAAGATAAATAAATCCACATAGGATGTGTCCATTTTGAGAGTTCATTTCTGGCCTGGCCATGTTCTTTGTTCTCTGGGAAATGGTGGGTTTGGGTATTAGCATGCATGAAATTTTTTCTTTTTTTCTTTCTTTACTCTTCTTTCTGTTTTCTTTTTGTTTGTTTGTTTTAATAATTGCAGAGATGCTTACATTTCTGGCAGGTAATGGGACAGATGGGAATGCACTAATTCTGAGATTTCCACCAGGTAACAACCAGAGTATCTAACATTGTATCCACGATGGCATACAAATTACTTGACAGACGCATCCCAATGTTCATCCCGTTGCCAGAAGCTAATATACCATTTTTAAAGAACAAAATTAGGTCAAAGTTCTGTTGATTTTATGTCATGCAGAGACCTGCCAAACTCCACTGGATATTTTTTTTTTTCCTCTGTTCTACTCTGTGCTATTTTTGTTGTCACTTTGGGCTTCTTGTTATATGAGTCTGATATGTGTTGAATTTCACTGTTCACTGAAATACTGTGTGACAGGAAGCAAGTTAGGAACTGGTGAGTAAAGATCTTCATATTAACCTATGCTACGTGCCTTCCAGGTGGATTTTGATGATAAGCCTGACTCCTTGTTCTTCAGTGATGGGCAGCGAAGAATTGACTTTGTTTTGGTGTATGAAGATGAAAGTAAAAAAGTTACTCATAAGAGAAGGGATCATAAAAAGCAAAAGGTAAGTTATTTTCCATATAAATCTGAATCATTAGTTGAGTGTTAGAGCAGTGGGCAGAAAGGACCTAGAACGACAAGTGCATTGCCCTCCCCTTGGAAGCTGGGAGATTGAAGCCCATCACACAGAGCAGGGAACAGGGGTGAGCTCAAGGCAGTAGGTTGCTGTGTAAATGGGCAGAGCACTGCACATCGTGTCAGTGTGTGCTAGGTGACCTCAGAGCATCCTCCAGGGAGGGAACCCTTCAGGAGATGTGAGCAGAAGAATGCTGCTATCAATCAGGATCCCAGTTAGAATTAGACACCAAGATCTTCAGATTAGAGCAATTTTCTGTATCTACAGGGATTGAATTAGGCCCCTAGTGGACTCTGGTATTAGAGTCAGGGTATTCAGGGGAACCCTTTGAAGGAGGCAGCGGACCAGGTACTCCAGATCACAGTTGGGAACATAGCTGCTGACCTTCTGCCCAATGAAGTACCTAAGAAGTCATTTATGGGAAATAATTGTACATCACTTTGCCATCAGAATTTCTCATGGTGCCACTCCTTCCCTTGACACTTCAACAACTTGGCCATCCCTAGGGACCTTGCAAAAAATTTCTGACATAAGTCAGTGACTGCTTGATGTTCCTTAGCAACTATGAACAACAATCATAGCTTATTGTTTAACTATTATTTTTTAATTGTCTCAGTAGGTCTGTCAGTGGACTTCATTCACTATGGCACCCAGAGCCATAAAATCAAGCTCAGCCATACCACTGAGCTAGTTTAATTGTGAACTGCTTGAAAATATCCATCCACAGGACTGTAGTCCCCTTGGCATCTGTGCTCTCCCACCCACCCACTTCCTTCTCCAGTTGAACAGCTCTGCATGTTCTAGCAGCAGCCTTTGGTAGAGACAGGCGGGGACAAAGATATCACTGAAAGCAGCTCGTATACAAATAATGGTTTGCAGTTAGAAAAGAGTAGGAGTAAAAAGGCCTGTAGCTAGGTCGGTTGATATTCATTACACAGTGTTGTCATTGGCATTAACCAGGCAACCGTAAGGAATGTCATTAGTAGGACTTGAGAGAGTCCTGCGGTGGGTGGATGTTGCATTACACATGATCAGAGGATCAGCAATAAAAATTAATTGAAAGAGGTAATTAGAAACAAGAAGCTGTCTCTTTGGAAACAATTATTTTTATCAATTAGCATTTTACATTTATTTTTTTAATATTTGGCCATTGCCCAAATGTACTTAAAAATATAATGAGTGTCTTTTCCAAATAGTAATAGGAATTAAATGTGAGCAATGAAGTAATATTTTTAGTGCAGTGTTAATGCTATGAGATGGTGGGTAATGTGCTAGGTGCTTACAAAAAGAGTTTACTTTCAAAGGTCTTGGTCCTACAAAGATCTGCAGCCACATGGAATGGTGTGTTGAGGAAGAGGAGTCTACCTACACACAACAAATGTGAGAACGAGGGTGTATTAGACTAACGATCAGATAAAGTGAAGAAGGTCCTCATGGTCTTGGTGGAGAGCAAGCTGAGCAAGAGCCAGCTGTGTGTCCTGGCAGCAAAGGTGGCTGACAAAGGCTGTATGGACAGAAGTATGGCCAGGAGATTAGGGCACGTGCCTGGGGTGACGTGGATGTGTCAGAAGGAAGCTGGAAACAGTGGTGATAGCAGTTTTCAGAGCCAGGATTCCCACGGACAGGGAGAGTCCCATAGGGGCAGTGTGGAAGGCAGGGGCAAGGATTTTGATACTGGCAGTACATACAGAACCAAAAGGGCAGTAGAAAGCATAGAAAGAGACAAGGATGAAGACGTGGCAGTTACAGAAGACTTCCAAGGACAAGAACAAAGGTTACACATATGCTGACACTGAGCTGGAGAACTGATGAAAAAATCCAAAGCTGACCACAAAACAGACAAAACATTGCACATAGGGGGAAGTACCAGAGGGCACTGAGAGGTGGAGGAAGGAGAAGGGAAAGGGAGGATTTTGTTCAATGAGTCCATCACATAAGCAGAAACAGGTCATCTGGTCATAACCAAACCCCTGTGATGCAGCTCAGAAATATTGGTTCCCTCCCTCTAGTTCCTCAAAGACAGGTGTCATCAGTTGAGAAATGCAATTCCTTTGTCTATTGTTGCAGGAGCAACCTTTTAAAATGCGAATAGAAGTAAGCTTTCTAACTTTTTAGGAAGGGATAGGTGCAGGTCAGCTCCAAGCACACGAGCACTTTAGTCACCTCAAAGACAGAGAGGTGCTTAGTCCCGCTGGAGATCACTTGCTATGCTGGTGGAGGAAGCTGTGTGTGCTGCAAACCTTCATTCCCTAAGCAAATGCTGCCCAGACATTGGCAGCACTGGTAACATTTTCCTTCCTGTACCTTCTCCCAGGTAGGGTGCAAGACTCTGCCTTGGGACCTGCCTCACACTCATACTAGGAGAGAAACTGAGAAGTAACAAAGAAATAAATGTGAATAATCCATCTGAAAAGAAGAAACAAAACACATATACCTTATGTCTGAGAAAATTACATTTATGATACGGTTTTGCATCCTTGGAATTCCAGGGAGAGAATTAACATTTTGGCCCACCACAGTTCCCAGAAAGGTGTGGGGATGATGCTGCCCAAGATACATACAGGCTTTGTCAGTGTTGGCATAAAACCAAGTTGATAGCTTGTCTTTACTGACACCGTTGTTTATTTGGTTATATTTTTTTCTTAACTTCTACCCTTGTGATGATATACAAGATACCAAAATAAGGAGTATTGCCATTTACTATCAGCTTTAAATACTGCATATGCCATTGTCTGTCTCTGATCAATGATGAACTGAAAATGCCAAATTTTATAAGCAGTATCTTGTATAATTCAAGGTGCTTTAAGCCTGAATATGTTACTTGCCATCCCACTCCTTCTTTGACTCCCTTGACAATTTTATAGTGTTATTATCCAGAGGTTTATTGTCCACAGAATTTGGAAACTCCAGCTTATTAAAGAATAGCAGATCCAGTGAAGTCTGTTCTCATAGGGTGAAATCCTCATCTCATTGAGGTCAGCAGCAAGGTCTCCACTGGCCACGTGCAATGTTACAGGTCTGTGAAAGGTAGGGACCAGGAGCATAGTCGCTGGGCCAAATTCTGTCTGACGTGCACTGCACCCCACCTGATTGCATGATGTGAAAGTTGGGGCAGAATTTTGATTGTTAATGGACATTTGTAGATCTACATTTCTAAAGTGGAAAGTTTTGGGTGCTGCACTGGGTGGTTTTGTATGGTACTGGGAGCAGAGGACTCCCCAAACGCTTACTGAATACAGTCGGAACAATTTGAAAATCAGTCCTGAACCTCGGTATCCAATTTACTGGATTCAGAGAAACAGGGCATAGACCCATTTATTCTTCTGCAGCAAGAGAAGAATCGGATCCTGGGACCATCATATTTGATTTGAATGGCTTTCTGTCCTTTTTCAAAGAATTGTATGAATGTGACTGAGAAAATGGCACAACATTAATTTTTATTAATCATCAGCAGTATTTTTAGGAAAAAATTTCAGATGACAGAAGGAAATAACTTCATGAAAAACATGGGGATGATTTGGACAGAAGGAACAAAAATATGGGATTCTGAAGCCCTTGGAGATGCAGAGTGGTGCTGTGCTTCCCTCATTTTCCTGTGTTCCTGAAATCTGGTTTAAAGCAGGCAAAGTCAAACTAATGAAAGTACATCCTCATGCAAGTTTCTAACATAATTTACAGATTCAAAAGTTAGCAGATAAGGTCCATATATGCAACTCAATTTGAACTCCAAACCTTTTTAAGTTGGTATACAATTAATTTTGCAAGCACTAGCAAAAAAATCAAACTGTCAGGAGCAGATTCCAGAAACTGTATCTTGTAAGCAATTGAAATTCCTGCCCAAAACATGTTTTTTAAATCTACAATTTATATACCCTATTTGTCAGGATAGGTTACCATCAGAATAGAAATTAAGTATCACCAGTCTTTCCAAGAACACTCCAAAATGCCAGTTTCATCTGTTAGGGTCCTCGAGGAACTCATTGTTGAAAGTTAAAGGGTCAGCGCCAGAAAGGTGAATTCAAAATAAATCAATGCAGAATGTAAGTACGGTGTTACAGAGAACTTCAGCAGAGCGAGAGAAGTTTGTCTTCATAAATAAACAAGGAACAGTTGCTGCCTCCAGACTTGTTTAGTTTAGATAACCAACAACAAAAAAAAGCTTGGATAACTTTTCAAAACCTAATTGTACTTCTCCCGCTGTTCAGCATGTGTCATACCGGTGGTAAGAGAACAATACTTGGGTTTACAGAAAGAAGGGTACCTCAGTGCCATTTTATGTGGTGATTTGAGGCAGTAGAGGATGGTAGGCTCTACGTGCCTGCGGTGTGCTCAGCCGACCTACCCAGGAAGTCTGATAACAAGGACGAAAGGGACCTTTGAAACTGGGAGGAGGAGGTCAACCACACCTGCCCAGGTCTCTGCTGGATGGATGGGTTTTGAAGCAGGAACTGACTGAAATAAAATCTCTGTTCCTTGAGGCAACGCCAAACCCAAATTTTACTTCTCTGTCTAATGGCTGGAAGGAAGGATGAAAGAAGGATGGGAAGACAAATGGAAGGAGGGAGTTATTCTGAAGTTACTGCATACATTCATAGGACCAGATATGGGTCTTTCCAAGCAGGGTGACTAGAAGCCACTGTTGAGAGCAGCGCTAGACTGCAGTATTGCCTGTTCTGTGTGGTCATGAATCAGGTTTCAGAAAATCATGAGGCTGGCTTAAAATCAGTGAGTATCTCAGAAAATATGTGTTTGGAGTCCTTTGGGTTTACTTTTTTTGTGTCAGCCTTTATAGCGTATTCGGCTTCACATTTTTATTATTGTCTTCAAACATAAGAGAAAGAAGCTTACAGAAGCAGAGCTTCTCAATCAATTGATTTCCTGATGCTGACAGCTGGGACTTTCAGAAAATGTTCCAAATACCATCAAAGAAACCATGAGAGTTGGCAGCTAATATTGACTCAGCGACCCTCTCCACTCCCTTTAGCTGATTTCCATGGGGGAGGCTTTGGGCCCCATGCTCTTTCTCTTGTTGACCGCAATTTATCTGTTGCCTATCAGGTAAGGCAGAGGTGGCTATTCAAGCACTCCTTCCTTGTTAGGATTTTTCCCCTGAAGCCACACAGATACTGTTGTGGGGAACTCTTCTCTTTGCCCAAAAGAAACTAAACAAAGACATGAGTTGGCATTCTGTCACTGTAATCAAAGCAAGCGCTCACTACCATCTCCAAAACACAGAGAAAAAACTGCTAGTGGTCTGCTACCAATTTCCAGACCCACAATCTTGTTAGTCTTTCAATTTGGCAAGACAATCACCAGACGTTGAAAGCATTATGGTGAAAAAGCAGCTCCTAGGAGCTAACCCTGCTACATGCCTGTAATACTTGGCATTTACTTACACTATGCTTTCACTTTCGTAAGATTGTATATGATTATGCATCCCATAGTGTCTTAGTCTATTGGCTAGCCATTCAGTCATCAAAATCTATGTCAGATTTAGACCTGCAGCATTGCCATGGTTACATTATTATTATTATAACTTAGCCTTGAAGATAGCTGAGGAAAACGACAGATACTAAAATAAACTTTGGACAGTCTCCACCTTCCAGCCTAATAAGCTATTATATCTTTATGCTGTATTCCCCAGTCAATGCAAAACCACTATAGAGTCCTCTGGGTAAAAGTCTAGTTCCTCCATAGATCATCATAAGCACAATTCAATCATTTATGTAAAATAGCAAAGCCCCTAATTAGCAAAGGCTCTCAGGGGCTTTGTTTCTCACTACTTGCATTAAAGCAGTATTAAAAACCTTAATATTGTCAACATTCTGCTAAGATTTTGAGGGAAAAATTAATTTGGGGAACTCCTTGCCATAATAAATTATTAAAGCAATCTGAATGGTAAGATTAAAAGAAAAAAGGTATTAGTCTTCTACAAATGAGAATTGCCCTGCATCCATCTTTGTGCTATTTAGGAAGAAATGGAACAGGTATTTAGCCCTCTGCCTTCTTTATTTGCTGAAACAAAGCAGAACTCAGGTTGAAATATTTTCACGATTCAGTATAACACACCTTATAAAGAACCAAGTGAATATGGAAGTAGCAAAGAGGTAGGATGAAATGGCGGAAGAGTTAATAGTGGAGTAGCAAACATCTCCTGTGTTGGGTACTACATATATTAATGATGTGGTAAGGGGAGTGAGTTACGATATAACAAAAATTGCAGAGGAAATCATTATGCAGTTTGCTCAGAAGCCAAGATGACTGTAACTTTAGCTCTGAAGGAGAATGGAGAGCATTATTACCTATGAAATGCTGAAAAATGCAAGAAAGTATGATACTGCAAGGAAAAAAATCATTGACATTCATGATTCTAAGTTAGTGCTGTTAGTACAAGGAGGAGACTTATTTAGATGTCACAGGAGACAGACATATTAAATGCCCTCTTCAAGATACAGCTACCATCAGAATTCTAGATAATAGAATGTATTAAATATATACAATATATTATAATTGTGCATATTATATATATACAATATTATATACATAATGAAAATATAAAGAGCATTATACTGTCACCAATACACAAGTAGATTAATGGGCCATGGAGAGAGAGCTCCATGAAGAGTGCTTTCATAGTTTGGGATTGTGTTTTTATCCTGAGAAAAGAGAGGAATAAGGAGAAATGTGCTAAGTATTTATGAAAGAAGAAAACATTGAAAGATTTGGCTTTTCTTGTCCCTAACTTGAGAAGAAGGTGATATTCATTGGAATAAAAAGGCAGAAAACCCAAAACAGGTTAAAAGAAATAATTTTTCCGATAAAAGAAATACCTTTTAACAACATATGAAATTAGCCCATCATGACTATGCAGGTGCTGGAGTTAAGCACTAACAAATATAAACAGAGTGGGCTGTTTATATTATTCAGTTTTATAATTATTAATTCCAAGACTTGATAGAGTCTTGGAAAAAACTGTGGGTTTTGCTTTGGGGACTTACAACAGTCTTTAAACATTAAAGAACTGGAGAAAACTTATGTGGAGATACAATTGACCTGTTCCCATGGAACTCCTGAAGATTTTTGCCCTTTTCCTGAAGCATCTGTTTTTCCCCCTAGAGTGGGTGGGTCTTGGGTCAGGTCCTGAAGACCAGTTCCTATGTACCTATCAACGTTCCTAAGATTTTAACTAAAGGGTCATTCATTGCCTCTGGTCCTTCACAGTAGCAACAAGACTGGATCTTAAGCACAGATGTTAAGGCAGTTAGTCTGGCTATAGAGGACCAAGTGACAGAAACCATTGAACCATTCTTTTAGAAACTCAAAGTTCCTGTAGTGGTATGCACCGATCACATAAGCACAGGGCATGTACACCACCAAAAAATTGGCCAGTGGCATGAAAGCCATCTGGGAGCAAGAAAGCAGTATCACCAAGTCACTCTGAGAACCCGGCTGCATGCCCAGCCCTATCCTGGTTCAGGAATAAGGCCATCAGTCCTGAGTGTGTTAATGTCATCTCCTCCTGGCTAACTGCTCACAGAAGCCTTCCCCCCGGCCCCAGCTGCCTGGAGGTGTTCCCCCCTTACCCATGCTGGTATTTTGACATGCAATGTGTAGGCCGGGGAGAGCTGGCTAGCCTTGACTTACATAAACAAATAGCTCATTGGGGAACTATCCAGTTGATGAAGATAGCTTTTAAATTGGATTACTTCACATGAAGTTTCAAAATTTCTTATCAATCCCTTATGGAGTTGTATATTTGGTATTTTGAGGGGAGAGGGGCTGCTTGCCTCTGTGTGTTTTTGGAGGGGAGGTCATGTATGTGGAGAAGAAAACTCAAGATTGCAAAAACATTTCAGATGGTTTTTTTTGCAACTCACTTTTGCAACTCACAGCCTGCCAAGTGCTGGTACTGTGAAGTGAAATTAAAATGATCCATTAATTTCATCTTTACTGAGGGAAACTTGTCATGTCCTTCTGAGGACACTGAATGCTCCTAGAATAGCACCATCGACTCTACAAGTGCTACAGCTCTCAGCTCCTCCCGTTGGGGATGCTCAGCCATGGACTAAAATGTAGAGGGCTAGTACAGTTTGAACCATGGTGTGAACTCATACGGTTACTGGGAAAGAGGAATAAAGCTACAGAGTGCTGGAAGGAAAGTGGGATGGAAAGCCCCAGAGATGAAGAGTACTTTCTAAAGTGCATATTAATGCGGGGAGAGAGGCTGCCTTCAGTAGTTCAATTAGTGACTAAAGGTGAAGGAGATGACAAGTTTCAGGGGTAGTTGCTCTCAGAATTCAAAATTTGGGGCACACTTTTACCTCTGTAGTGTACCAGAAACTAATAGGGTGAATTCTCCACAATTGCATTTAAGGGCAATATTTCTCATCAGACAGAAAAAAACCCTGATCTGGATTAGTAGGTAAGACTGTATCTATCACCACAGTAGCTGTGAAGTGGGCTATAGAGATAACGACCTAGTGATTCTTCATTTTGGGAGGCAATGTCATTCTTCCATACATGCATATTTGTGAAATTTGGAACAGAAGTTTTACGGTGTTCAATACCTTTTAACAGAGGAAGAGACAAGTATATGAATCAAACCTGATAAACAATGGCTTGCAGCTTGAAGCAACAAGATCGGTGAGTGCTCTCTGTGTGAATGGCTGTGTGGGAGAGCAAAGCTGCCCCTGTGGGAATAAGGAAACTGGATATATGAATTCACTGTAACATTTCTCTCCGCTCAGGAGCAAAAGGCCCACCTCTTTTCCGCCAGTAGTGTCTTTTAAACTTTGTGCCTGTTCCTTCCTCTGCAAAATAAAAGATGGGAAGCTGGGAGATTACATAGGTCATGTTTGCTCAGCACTCAGAAGACAAAAATTACTGGTTACACTCCAAGGAGAGTATATCCTCCACCTATTCCGGCCGTGGAGGACCTGTAGGAAGCCAGCGGGTGCCTGGGGCAGAATGCCTCTGCCAGAAGAGCAGCGCAGGGGTCCCGCACGTGACCCCGCTCCTGGCGAGGCCTGGCACCGTGCGAGTGGTTGTAACTACCACGCTTTGTACGTTTTGGGCTGCGCTGTCGCCTGCAGGCAGTTCAAGAGTGCTGTGGTAACGCACACCAGCTGCCGGAGCTGCTGTCTCTTGCAGGGAGGGCTACAGCCCCTCCGAGCCCCTTCCTTCCTGCCCCGCAGGGCTGCAGCGCTGCCTCCGCGTCTCCCCGTCCAGGACAACCACTTCCAGTCTAAATTTGTTGTTGATTGGTCATCGGTAGTCAGCTCCAGAAGACATCTCTTTGCCCCTTCCTCCCAAATCGTGCTCAGAATCCATGGCATCACGGTGTTTATTTGACTTCTGCAGTGGCAGCAGCATCGTGCTGCACGTCCAAGCTTGCAGTCTGGCTCTTCACGTTCATAAGAAAGTAAACTCTTGCTGGAATTCTGACATGGACCTGTTGCTGTACTTAAATTTTGCAGTTTTCAATAATTCTGCCATGATCATGACTGAAAAACTTTGGAAATTGTAAGTTCCTCCAGGCTGGTCAGATACCTGACCTACGGTCCTGAGCCAATGAGCTACGTAATGTAATTCATTTCACGTGGCTGAGACTCACCGATACAAGAAGGCAACAGGAGGTCCCGATGTATAGACAGGAGACAAGAGTGGTTGTCAGTGTTCCTGCTGCATACTGGTGCTAGTTTGGGCGTGCAACTGGGAGCAAATGTGCCCTGTGCTGTTTTCCTTAGCAGTCTTGGCTGATTCCCCTTTCTCTGTCCCCATCCTCCCTACAAAGCTGGAATTGCTGTTGCCCAGGAACACCCATGGGTGCCTAGCCTGCTTCCATCAAGTCACGTCACCCTGGGGTTGGTTGTACTTGAGCTACTGGGGAGCCACTGGCAGCTCCAAAGCCACAGCTGCCTTCCAGGCTACAAGTACAAACACTCCTAATTAACCTGCATGGGGGAAGCGTTGTTAAACTTCAATTGCTTTGTAAGATACTTTGCAGAGGTGTAAACATTAAGCGTTAAGGGAAGGTTTAGCTGTCTTTTTTTATATGCCTTTCTCTCCTGAGAGTTTCCACCTCATGTCAGTGCCTTTACAGAAGCTAGTGATATATTTGCTAAGATGGACAACAAATGCAACTTTGAATAGGTCATCTATGAGCTGTGAAGAGAAAGAAAATTCTGCACAGTTTAAGAAGTGTTATGAAAAAAACTTCGCTTTCATTTTCTCACATATTTTTAATATTCTTTCATTTTAGGTTTTGGATGAAAAACTTATTTTTGTGAAAGTGCATGCACCTTGGGAAGTGCTGTGCACGTACGCCGAGGTTATGCACATCAAATTGCCTCTGCAACCCAGTGACCTGAAAACCCGAGACTCAGCTTTCAACTGGTTTAGCAGCCTCTTCAGAGTGGATGAAAATATCATCAAACCCGAGCAAGAATTTTTCACTGCCCCTTTTCAAAAGGAATATTTGTCCAACTTTTATATTCAAGACAAAGACACATTTTTCAATCCTGCAACTAGAAGTCGAATTGTAAATCCATGAAGTATTTCTAGAATTTAATCTTAAAAAGAAAAGATTCCTTTAATCAAATTGGTGCAGTTACTTTCATGAAAGCATCCTGAAAAATTAGAAATATTTGGGATGCAATAGTCCTGTGTCATTTATGAAACAACCTGGACAATTCAGAAGGAAAACGTTCCATCTATTTGTCCCATTTCTGTTCCACCTGAATTTAAAGGGGGGAGTTGAATGGTTCATATACCCTGTGCAATTAATTTTGTCTGCTCTGCTTTACCCTCCCCTAACTGGATTATATGCTGAAAGAGGTGTAGCTGTGTATTATTATTTTCATGTTGCAAGAGACACAAAAATATTTTATAAATTTCAGGTTCATTTTATCCTGTCCCGTGTGGAATATGCAACCAAAAACAACGTGAAAAAGTTTGGCATTAACAAGTTATTGGACTCTGGAATTTACAAAGCAGCATTTCCCCTTCATGACGTAAGTCCAGCGCTTGTAACTATAATATATTTTGAAATAGATGTCTGAACTATATCTGCATTTTTTATAGCAAAACATACAAGCACGAGTGATTGCCTTACTCCTTGACTGGTTATTATATCCACATAGTAGAACAGGACATAGTTTGAATAAAGATACTTTCTTCCAAAGCACAGTCGGTTAAAAACGTAGCTCTGTACCTGAAAAATAATACATTTCATTTAGGAGGTGTTAACCTTGTATTCTCTGGGAGATGTAGTTCAGTAAAGTGCCTGGCCTGAGTGACAGTTCCCAGGATGCACTGTATCATCAGTTCTAAATCAATTTTAATATTGACCCTTTTTTGGTATTCAGTTTTTCAGTATTAAAATTCCCATCAAGTATCAACCATTGTTAATGAAGGTGTAGACTACAAATCTCATCTTAGGATGTGTGACAGTCTCACACAGTGAGAAACATTCCCACAGTTCCCAAACATTGCGACATACGTGCGGGGACACTCGCCTTTCTGCAGGAAGGCTCTGTCCAGCCAGTCCAACACCTCACGGGTGATGTCAGAGTCACATGGAGAAAAGCTTAACTAAGGTGAATTTCACCTTGCAATAATAAGAAATCCAGCTTTTGTAGCTACACTTCTAAAGCTTTTTATTTTTAAAGTATAGCATTTAAAGAAGCCAGTTATCTGAAAATATATACAAAGGCTAGTGATAGCACAGAAAAATAAAATTAAGGAGAAAAAAAATCATATTTCAGAGTATGTGACTAAGGAAAAACTCGGTGTGAGGCCATAGATGGGGTACAGCAAGCAATGAGGACTTACTGTAAGCCGAGGGCTAATTTTCTGCATTATATACCACACCCCACACCTCCTCCCCATCAGAGCCACCATTCTGTGTCTAAGGTGGAGAAGACGTTGAGAACATGGGAGGTCAGGAATGGTAACTACTTCAGATATTTGGACTCCACTTATTCAGGAGGCCTGCAAGTATTTCAAGGAAATCTTTAAGGCAGAATCAAGACAAATCATGTTTCTTTTAAGTAACCCAAAGCTTCACAGGATAGAATCAATATGATTCACAACTATTCCTTTTTAAGGTTTCCTTTCAAAGATTTAAAACCTGCCTTGCAGGCTGTTTTTATCATGGCTTGGGAAATTTGGACTCAGTATGCCCAGTAATTAATTACTGACTTTTTATACAATAAAAATATATATCACAGCTACTCTGAAAATCAAAAGCAGCCTATAGAGTCTACTTGCCTTGTTGCATCACAGATATAGGATGGAAAATTCCACCACAAAAAAGAAAGCTTTATTGAAATAGGTTTTCAAATACCCTAGTAAAAAACACAACGATTATCTCCATGTGAACTCTCTTTTAAATTTTAAACAGAGACTACGAGCCCTGTATTTATCCCTCAGACTTTCCAGCCTCCATTCCAGCACAATATTATTATGAAGCAAAGCATGTTAGCACGTTAAAGCTACTTAAAATCCATTTTAAATCAGTCCTGTTCTCTAATTAGAATGGATCCTTTCCTATTTTCTATTCCTAAGTGCCAAAATGCTGACATGTGCTTAGATTCAAGTTCACGATGAGTCTCTGTTATTTCCAGCTCACATATGTAAGGCGTTTGCTTTAGCATTCGGTGCCTTTCTGACAACCTTCTATTCTGAATCCTGGTGTGCTTCCAGAGCTGCCTTCCTGCTCCTTTCCCTGGCTTGCAGTGAGACTGGGCCAAAAGGCTGTTCTAGGATCTGGGTTCATGGCTTAGGGTCTGCGGAGACGAGAGCTGGTCCATGCTGCTTACATTAACAGTATCTTCTTCCCACACTCTTTCTGTTTTGCAGTCTAGTTTTAGGCACCTCTCAGCTGATCCTGTCTGCCCAAGTGAACGATATCTTCTCTACAGAGAATGGGCTCATCCTAAAAATATTTTCAAACTACAACCCCTGGATTTCATCAGGTTGGTGTGACCGGGGATGGACTAATGCAGAGGGAACTAGGAATTTACTTAACAGGTCTGGTTTTGGGGGTGTCAAAGAGACACAGCTCCGTTCTGAGGGCAGGTACATACACCCCTATCAGCTCATCCATGGGAACATATTTTGAGCTTGGTTTCACGATAAGCCAATTCATGAAAAGGGAACGGCTTAAAATTTTTCTTTAGAAGATACAATCTTTCTCTCTTTTTCCTTTTTCTTTCCCCTTCCTATCCTCTTATAAAAGCATAAAAGTGGTGATAGAAATACCCAGCTGTAATACTTCTGCAGTCCCAAAGTTCAAACCAGAGGAATATGACAATAGGAGTTGGCACAAAATGTCTGAAATGAAGAGCCATTTGAAAGAGAAATGTGAATTTACTTGCATTTCAGAAAAAAACCTTTCCCCTCCACAGGAAATACTATGGAGAGAAAATTGGAATCTACTTTGCTTGGCTGGGCTTTTACACTAATATGCTGATCGTGGCTGCGGTTGTAGGAGTTGGCTGTTTCCTATACGGATGCCTGACAAAGGACAACTGCACATGGAGGTACTTGACCAGGCCTATTTTATTGTCATGTGCAATTTTGATCAGTCCCCTACAGAGGGGGACAATATGGGGTTTGCAAGGCACTGCATAATAAAAGAGGCAAAATGAAAGGGCCTGAGAATAACAATGGTTATGGATTTGAAGGTAGAGGCATAAAATGTGAGCTAGAGGAGTAATGGATGTCCATGGACCATTACAGCAGTAGACATCTGAGAGTTTGTTATTTCTGCATTTTCTTTATATTTCTTTATATTTTGCACTAGATTCACCACACCTAGTGTAGAAACACAAATAAAAGAGTAACAGTCAGAAGTCAATACAAATTGCTGTAACACATCATTTTCACTGTGGTAATCCTTAAAGGAGATATCCAAAGACCTTGATAACATCCCCAAAGTTTCTTTCCTCTATTTTGAGAGAAGAAAACAGGAACAACAACACAGGGGGCTTCAGCTGCCCAAGATGTGTTGGGAGGAGAGGCATAGCCATGACACAGATTCCATCACCAGAACATGACAAAATTCAACCATGGTGCAACAACCCAGGAAAAAACACCTGGGTCATTGTGCCAAATCCTCTACAGGCCATCACACTGCATACCCCCTTCAGGGAGGGTTGTTCATCTTTATAAAACATGCTGAAGGACTGTTCCAGAGCTCCACTCCTGTGGCCAATTTATATTCATTTAGCCTTATGCCAGTATTATCATGTAGTAAAATAGCTCATCTCCCTCCCCGGTGTTTACTCTGCTGGTGTATTTATAGAAAACAATTACATCACCTTTCAGCCACCACCATGCTAGGTTAGATAAGCCAAAACTCTTTTGCTATCTCTTAGGAGACAAATCTGCCATTCCTTGAATCAGCATGTGAGATCTTTGAAGAGCTGTTTTATTTTTAATGTGAGCGGTTTTGAGAATTACCCCCATGTAAAAGGGATGGAAATTATTTTTCCCCCATGTCATCCATTTTTGAGATGAGGACTAAGAATGGAAATGGGGATGGGTTTCCAGGGCAGAAACTCTTGAGAGCACACCACTGGTAGATTTTTTCTCAATTTCCTGAGATTATTGCACTGTTCTCATGCGCAAAAAAAAAAAAAAGACTGAAGGATTTAGCATTGCTGAGTGATTGACTAGTTTTGTTTTTAGCCAAGAAGTATGTGATCCCAACATAGGAGGCAATATCGTAATGTGCCCTCAGTGTGATAAAGTATGTACCTACTGGAACCTCACCATCACCTGTGAATCGTCCAAGGTAACTACATTTACAGCTTATAGACAAGCTACTGAACTTTAGTTGCACTTTCTGTAGTACTAAATATAAAACAAAGTTGTTCCTCCACCAATGGCCTGCAGAATTGCTAGAACTGTGCAAATAGTTGTTCTTTTTGATACAGTGGCTGAACTGTGAAAAGTAAAAGCAACAACCATAATTGTTCCACTCTGATCTAAGATGAAAAATAATCGTGTTTTTTATTTCAGATAGTCCCCAAATATTTCGTACTGGACTAAAAGGTTTTGTTTAATCAAAAATGAAGCTCTATGATTTCATTTGGAGGTACTTCTTCCTTTGGGGGGAAAAAGAAGAAAACTCACATGCAATTATTAAATCAGTAGCTCCAAATCCATTTTGCTAAGGAAATGTTTAAAGCATGTTTTGACATTTCTAAATTCTGCCCCCTCCCTCCCCAAAGAAGTTATCTGTATCCATGCCTTGAATTTGACCCGTGTTGTCAAGGAGGAGATGGGTACATGGAGAGGCTGATGTTGGCCATGACAGAAGCTGTGACACAGCAGTGTCCTTTTAGCCGTGACACAGCCGGACTCCTGCTCTGAGTTCCTGTCTAGAGGAACCTGCCTGTCTTTCTCCGCTAACTTCTCTCACTAGGCTACTGTTAGCCTTTTGTCATTCCTGTAATTTTTCAGCTGTTCGTCAGAAATATTTTGCCCAGCTTTAATGTGTTGCTTCAGTGCACTTAAAGGGTAAAAGAAATAAGAATACAGGGAAAAGGCTATGATGGAAAGAAAAGACAAATTGCGACCGCAGAGGTATCTCATCAGAATGTGTTTGTACTAAGTAGCTTGATTTGTTCTCATCCCGCTCATGAGAACCAGATGTGGCCACCACAGCCTTTTTGTGGCTGTACTAAAAATACATAATTCAATATAGAGTTCTCAGACCAGAAGCACTGCTTTTCCTCTTCCTATGCAACAGATGGAAGGAAGTTTGATAGCACACCATTTTACTATCCTCTTGCTGCATATTTGGCTTATATTGTTAATTCTGGGCTTTGAATTTAATTTCCTTAATTTACTCAAGGATCGTAAATGTACAAATTTCTGTAAGTTGACAGAAATTGAGGAAACACTATCAATAATGTTTATTAAACTACATAAAAGCTAAAAATCAACATGTTCAGTAAGCAGCTTCTTCTCTGAGTCAATGTGGAAAAAAAAATGCTTGATTATATTTTAGGACTTTTTTTATTTTCTATTTTTTCCAGAAACTCTGTATATTTGATAGCTTTGGAACACTGGTGTTTGCAGTATTTATGGGCATATGGGGTAAGTAAATTTCGACAACTGTGGTTTGTCATCTAATTTTGGCCAAGCCTCCAGCATCAGCCAGGAAAACACAGATAAATTTGCAACTACTTCATTTTCTAGCACTCAGGAATTCACCAGTAGGTAGTTGTGTAGAAGATACACAGGAACTCTTTTTTAGTATCATACGAAAGCAAAAAAATGGTAGAACTTAAAGCTGATCTTCAGCATCTGTTTTGTTTCATTTAACTTGGAGAAAAGTCCAAGAGAAGTTATTAGAGCTGCCTCATGTTCATCCAGCAAGAGCTAGCCACATGCTTAAGTATATCTGGCAGAGGAGCTGTTTTTTTCCAAAGAGTTTTGGAGCTGCCTGTGCCTATTAACAGCTGTGTGATTGCACAAGGCAATTGAAAAATAGTAATTTATTTTATTTCACAGGATTTTTTTCCTTTTGTCTTTATTTAAGACACCAATTGTAAAAAGTGTAGTAGTTACAAGCGCTAGATTTATCTTTTAGAAGACAAAATGTATCTGAAACCAAGACGATTCCAATGGGTGAAACTTGGTGCTGTATGCAAAGGATTAGGCAAGATTTATTTTCCCAGGAATGGTTTCATTTGTTCATATTAGCAAATTTTCTAACTGGCTTTTATTGCACTGTCCTATCCAAAAACTACCAAAATAAATTATATGTTAGGTCTATATACAGTGTACTATTGAATTCATATGCAGGCTGAGGAGAATACTTAATTTGCTTTCTTTTTGCAAACACATTGCATTTTTATTTTCCTATGATGACCTAAAGTGATTCAAAATAGCTACTGCTTTAAAGAAATACAAGATGACACATATCATTTCAAAAAGAAGACTTCTTTCAAAATACATGCTAAAATCAAAATACCAGCAGGAAATTCTCTAAATAAAAAAAAAAGAGGAGTTTGATACTAATGTAATCATCTTCTGTCATCTGAATAGTTAATCATAAATCCACTACATAAAGAGGTGAATTGTATTACAGAAATTCAGTCAAAATTGTACTGAATCCAAATGACCCATGGTCCTGGTATAATTCCAGCTGTAATTTTCATCTTGCTGTAATACTTTTGTGGACATCCTGGCCCAAAACAATTTAAAGAATATTAGATTTTTAGATATATTATTGCATCATTATCAGCAATGCACTTTCAAATAATTTCTGGGGTTTTTTTAGTATATTCCCTTCAAAGATCTCAAAGCACTATAAAACACCAGGAAGTCGGTGTCAGGAATTAACCATTAAAGCTCCGGACCAGCGCTTCTACCACTTCTCCCGCGATGGCATGCCTAGAGTGGCAAAGCTCCTGGAGCAGCAGCTTCCACTTCACTTGCTGCCATCGGTGGATCCCCTCCCTGAACAAGATCAGTTAAACAAACAAATGTTCTCCGATGGCAGCATTTCTTTTGAGTCCTTGGTGACAGCTTCAGAGGCAGAACACCCGGGTCATACCGAACGGCAGCGTTGAGGCACACCTGAAAGGGGACAGCGCAAATTCCCAATGGGAGGTGGAATTAGTGCTCGGACCTCCCGATTCTGAAACCTCATTTGTTTCCACTGTTTAAAAAATGCTGGTTCAAAATAAAACTTCCAAATCCAGCTCCTTCCCTGTTCTGAAAGACGCAACTTGGCTGCTGGCTTATTTTAACTAGTAGAAGTTTTCTTTTTATTGGGGCTGAGAGGACTGTCCCCATGCTACGTGCCCTTCTTTTGCTGTTAGCACAGAGCCTATCAACAGGAGGAGGCCCTGCACTTTTCAACTTCCCAGCAGCAGCTGGATTTGCAGCTGGAGCAAATCAGTATGGGGCTAATCAGCTGGGGCCACAACCAGCAGTTAGAGGTTCATGGAAGACTAGAGGTTCATGGAAGACTAGTCTTCCTCTGCAGCAGAAGGCAGATGTGATCCTCTGGCCCACCGCTTGGAATGGTTTTTGTGCTTCTAAGCCTCAAGTAGCAGAGAAGTTCCTGTGAAAGAGGCCCCTGAACAATCAGGGGAGGAAGGTTTCCTGGGGTTTTGCCTGTGTGGAGATGCCAAGGTCATCTCACAGCCCAGCCCATGGCGTTCTCCGATCTTTAAGTGCTTCAGTTTGGGGTTTCTTGACCACACTTGATTTTGGAAATAACCTTTAATGTTTGGGCTTGTAACTGCATGCCATCGATGTTTCATCATTCAGGATGAGGAGCCAAACTAAAAAAAAAAAAAAACCAATCACACTTCTAGGGTTAATTACTCCCAGACAATGGGAGTAATGAGGAGTGCAGTGATGGGATACTGACTCCTCCTGCAGGCAGTGCTGCAGAGCCGTGTCACTCGTTTAATCTGAAGTTGTGCTGTCTTGAGGAATAAAGCATCCGGGTGCACCGGGGAGGGTGGTACTGGCACCGGTCCTGAGCTCCTCCCAGCCTCCTCAGCTGGGCTTGCCATCGCCTCTGCTGCCAGGTCTACCTGCATCACGTCTCAGGCCAAGGTAATGAGTTTGACCGGCTGGATGTCTAACCAGCACCACTTAGGCTTCTGCGTACCTGGTGTCCCAGCGCTTCCAGTTGTAGCAGCACAGTCCAGGGAAACTGCGGACCCAACCCAGGGAGTTTCTAAGCTCCAGGCCATGCAAAAAGAGCTGCAGCCCCTTCAGATTCACGCTGGCAGAGGAAGAAAGACAGCTATGTTTCAGCCATTTTACCTGAACTATCATTGATTCTTGTAGTTTGTAAACTGGTAGTTCGTCCACACTAAAATTGCAGACTGAATGAACGTGAGCTTTCCCCGTGGCAATTTTTGGCATACTGAGTTTTTTTCTTTTCTAGAAGTCCTGCACTCTCCAGCATTTTGTCTTCACCTATCCAAACAACTTGCTTTCTTACACATCCCACAATAAACTTTTTCAAAAGCAGTCTATAATATGAAATCAGATTCTAGCCTTAGGCAGAAAGCAAATAAATTTATATGTATTTTTTAGCATGTGCTCACAAGACAATTTACCTCAGGTTTCTCTTATTAAAGTACCTATATATTCAAAGCAATAATGGCATGAAGAAGTAGATCCAGTTATTTTCACCGTCACAGCAGCCAATAAGGGTTTTATTCGATGTCTGTGGAAATCTGTATGGGAAACACGAGCCACATGTTGTAGCCCAGGGGGTCAATCAGTGTCCAACACTCACCTGGTATTGCTCACTTTGTTTATCTTCTGGATAGTTACTCTGTTTTTGGAGTTTTGGAAGCGACGGCAAGCTGAACTGGAGTACGAATGGGACACAGTTGAGTACTTGGAGCAAGAAGAGCAAGTTCGCCCAGAATATGAAGCTCGATGCACTCATGTCGTAATGAATGAAATCACACAGGTAAGGAATATTCTGATAACTGGTGATGGCTACTGCAATAGACGTGTTGTGAGAGGACACTGTGAAAATGGTGAATCTGGACTGGAGCTGTATAAATCAACAGTGCTTCAAGGAGAGCTGATATGCTGGCCTGGAAATAATGAACATATAAAGTACAGATGCGTGGGAGGGAATTTATACCTAACTGTAGGCACCTTGAAGTGCAACTACCTAAAGTAGTTGCCTGTTTGAGGAGCTTGCACCGCTGAGGTTCCTGTGTCATAAATAAACAGAAGTAGGCATCAGCCCCAGCTTAAGAGACCAAGTCTGCTTTATTAAATCCCCCAAGAAATGATTCAGTGTTGCTGCCAGAGGCCAAGATCACAGAGCATTTGCTATCTTTGCCTAAGAATGCATCAGGACAAAAGGGTGAAATAGAGGAAAAGATATTACATTATGTATCATGCCAAGACTGTTTTTTTAACCAAAGATGCTTCTGTTTGAAACATGTATAAATAGGTATTGTTGCTAAGTGCATGTGGATGCAATTATGTTCAACAACAGCAAACTCACAGGGACAAGGATAATCCTCGTTTCAATGAAATAGGATTCATATTTATGAGGATCTTAATTTAGATCTCTATTTATTATACATTTTGAGTAGCTTTAGCTTCTGTAGCTCACTCCAGCTCAGCTTCACTTTTTATTATTCTCTGTCAATATATTACTCTGGCATTTATCTGATCATTTGCATCGCTTTGGCATTCCATCCACATTACAGTAATGTTTATTAAGAGGGCACTTGAAAAGTTTCAAAATTAACTACCATAGTTGAAACCATCCTACATAGATCTCCTTTTTACATCTTATCCTATTGAAAAACTGGTTCTGTTTGAAAGCTTATAAACCTATACCACCTTCAATGTATAATGTCATAGCTAGAAAGTTCCTTTAAAACAGCTCAAAGAGTGAAAAATATTCTAAAACATAATGATTTTGATCCTTAGAGATCCTATAAGGACTCAGTGAATTTTGACACCACCATATGGAGGTAGGCATTTTCCTTGGGAAAGCCATCCTATTGTTCTTATGGGATAATTGAGAAATATGGAGATCAGGGACCAAAATTTTAGTGCCTGCTAATTTTAGCCAAGGAGATTTGAAAGATAATGACCTTGGATGCCATAATCAGCCAAGAAGGATGGGTCCATTGAAAAGGGCTATGCACCCTGTCATAGCTGAAGGCAGTAAGAACTGAGGACACTCAGCCTCTATGGAAGTCATTTTTATCTTAGAATGGGCAGCAAAAAAAAAAGACAGACATATGTAGTCAGGCAAGACTTTTGAAAGACTTTGAAATCATGAATAAATGTGAGTTCCCATTCTAAGCTCAAAAAACAGGAAAGGAAATAAAACCAGGGACTGAAAAAATTCTGCCCTCAATATCATAAAGGGTTTAACTGGAGCACACAAAAAATATGAAGAAAAGATTGAGTGCATCCTTGATCTGTTCCTAAATCTTTTACAGCAAGAAGAACATGTGCCATATACTGCCTGTGGGAAGTGCATACGGATGACTTTCTGTATAAGTGCAGTCTTCTTCTGGGTAAAGTTCGCTTATTCTTTTACCTCATGAATTCACTTCTCTAGTAAGTGTCTATAAAACGATCCTCCTGAACAGAACAAAAGGTAACAGTGGAACAGGTTCGGTTGGATTCCATCTGATGCACAAACCAAGCCCATAAGGTATGGACCCACAGGAAGAAGGTAGCTGTAGTCACCCAATACTCATTAGCATACAGTCAATAGAAAATATTAAAATATGAAAATATGCATCAAAATATCCTGCAGCTGTAGCTTGTGAGTTATGCTTGCGAATGCGGTCCATTCGTGTTGCCCTCATTGTTTTAAGTCAAATGTCTTTGCTTTTGAGGGGGAAGTAAGGGAAAGACTTTGGGTTATATGATCTCCTCCAGTTTCTATCCTGCTTTTTCCAGCCGTTGGCTCCAGTATCGCTTCCCACAGTCCTGGGCCTCTTTCAGTGTTTTTGTTTCACTTAACAGAGCGAAGCTGGGCACTCTCTAATCTTCCAGAGCTGCTGCTTTAACTACAACTAAAACTTGAAAGCAGTCCAGTCACCCATGAAGCAGTATATAACATGGTTAGCATGCCCAGAGAGGTCACCTTGAAAAGCTCAGTGTTTTAGCACGCTGCGTGTCCTCCCCACCTGTGGCACGAACAGCAGCTGGAAAAGCCCTCATCCGAGATAAGAGGAGACAGACAGGAGATAGAGTCGTGGCCAGCAGCCCAGGAGAGCCTCATAGTCAACACGTCTCTAAACACAAAGGGAAGAATACTGGCTCGCTGTTGGATTTAAACAGGCAGGACTTCAGGTTGAAGGGCCGGGGTTTGTCATTTGTGTTACTGCACTCTCTCATTATGTGCAGGATGGGGGGAAGCGAGCAGATTCGTGGCAGTTTGCAGAGGTAGTGAAAGAAAGATTCGCAGCTCTGAGGACCTTAACCTGAACAATAGCCGGAGAGCTAACAAGAAATAAAGGCAGGAAGAGGAGCAGAAAGAGAGGAGATGGCAAACAGGGTGGGATACATGGATCATTATCACAACTCCTGCAGATTACATGACTTGGCTTAATATTTGTCTATTCCTTTGAGGCGTCTGTAGTCTGGAATATTATCATGTGAAAGAGGAGGTACAGCCCCCTCCATAATCAATGCAGACTTGCTTGTACGTTTGCCGTCCTACCAATTGCCCTATGTCAAAAGAGGGAGATTTCTTCCATCCCATGCCTCGAGGCATGAGGTTTGATTACGCATCTCATTAACTTCACTCACATCAGTACAAACCTTATTATTAGTCGTAAGCCAGACCATCTTTTTTCTTTCCTGCAGATTGACTATGCTGCATGAAGAAAAGGCTTCTTTTAGGGATTCTAAATGTATTGCCTTCTACCTTATTTGAGCATCCTCTTGCACTCACCTTACATGATGGAACGACAGGCACACAATCGGTTTCCTTTTGCCTATTGTAAAAAGTATTTCAAACTCACTCTTTCCCAAAGCCAGTGGTTCAATATTAACTTCTCTCTTGCATTCCCTTGGCAGATTCTTTTGATTATTGCTTCAGTTATTGGAATCATTGTCTACAGACTCTCGGTTTTCCTGGTGTTTTCTGCAACATTGTCACAGCACATTAGTGGAACGGAGGCGATCCGCAAGTACCTGACTCCACAGACCGCCACTTCAGTAACTGCTTCGCTCATCAACTTTATAGTCATTATGGTTCTCAACGTCATCTATGAAAAAATGGCAATCCTGATTACTGACTTTGGTATGCCGCTGCTGCACCTCAGATAGAAACTTGGGGTAAAATAGCACGAAAAAATAGCATCTCTATGTATAGTAAGAATACCAATAAATGAATACCTGTACTACATATTTCAGATTTTTTTCACCAAATCACACAATACTACCTTGAAATTTTCAAATACAGATTTTCTCAATATCAAAGGAATATGATATTCAGCTCCTTGTCTGAAAACTCCTTGTATAGCCAGCATGAAATATCAATTGTTTACAGTTTTGTGCTTGTGAAACAGACAAAGCAAAGAAAATTACTATAATAACCAAGCTTTATGAAAACAGATCAGTAACGCATAACACATTCAATTACATTAGCTTTTGTTTATGGGGAGAATAGCTATTTTCTTGTAAATAAATGAAATAAGGTCACTGTTCCAAAGCTAGATACCATTCCCATGTTATTAAATAGATAAACAGACACAAATATTATTATTCTTTATATCCAGGCCATCAGCATTAAAGTAGCTATTTCACTTTGGATGTGTGAAGTAGTGTGGTGCTTTAATATAGTTTCATTTAATACTGTTTCATCAGTTCAGAGTGCTATATTTGCATCTTTCCTCAGTGTGTGGGATTTGGGTGCTTTTTTTTCCCTGAGTTATCGGAACTTTTGCTTGTTCTTTTTCTTTATTGTCAGGGAACAAGTTCTTTCCTTTTTACAACTCATATAGTTTTAGAATTAGCATAATGGTTAGAGTATACATGGGAATTATGTACAATCTAATTTATAATGCACTTGGTCATATTAAGGAATACAAGGCATACACATACTTTACCAGCTGAGGCTCTAAAGCAGCTTGTAGGTTACTTGTAGGTTGGCATTTTTTTAAATTTTTTTTTTTTTTTAACTGCAGAGCTTCCAAGGACACAGACCGATTATGAAAACAGTCTGACCACAAAGATGTTCTTGTTCCAGTTTGTCAACTACTATTCTTCATGCTTCTACATAGCCTTCTTTAAGGGTAGATTTGTAGGTCACCCTGGAAATCCAGTTTATTGGCTAGGAAAGTATCGCAATGAAGAGGTAAGAATGTATGATATTGTTTGTTTTTAAACACCAGGAGCCATTAGTCCAGGTATTCTGCTGCAGTTAAGAGTGTATAACATAGTTGTACATATTTTACATGCGGCTTCAAAAAGTGACTGCCTCCCAAGCCAGTTGCCTTCTTAGTAACCCTTAGCATAAACGAATACGACACGAGACCAGTTGGGCTTAGAAATGTATTATGCATACCCAGACAAGCTTAGTTTCCCATGGCCCAACAACCCGTGAATCAGCACAGAGGGGAAGGGGAGAACATCAGTAGAAGCATTCTTACTCTGCTGGGTGACCCTTGCCTGGTGACAGCAGAGTGCAAAGCTGCATGACTTCACCTGGTATTTCACTCTTTCACTGGTGCCCTCTCAACCCTGCCATATGTGGCCTGGAGTTGGCTTTTGCATACATAATTGGAAAGGTTTGCCTAAATAGTTTTCTTGTATTGCTTTAAGAAATGTTATCATAATACACCAGGAATGCATTATTTTAAATGCTTCCTTCATGCCTGAAAAGTTACCCAACTTCAAAAATTTCTCATGTCTCTCCCAACCTTCAGTGTGATCCAGGCGGTTGTCTCCTTGAACTCACGACTCAGCTTGCCATCATAGTAGGAGGTAAAGCAATCTGGAACAACGTTCAAGAAGTGCTTCTTCCGTAAGTTCAAACGATTAAGTAATATGCTTTTTCAGATTTGAAAGGTACAGCATTTACATATCATATGTTCAGGTATGTGGTCACTAGATTTAATAGAAGCATATTGTATTTTAAAAGAATAAGACTAGTCTTTTGGGGCTTTTTTAGACAGTTTGGATATTTTCAGTCTGGCAGCTCTGAGCTCCTGTCACTTGTTCTGACTGATTTTAGTTCTAATCAGAAACGCATCCTTCCTCTGCAAACTTGTATGTTTCAGGTTGCATACATAAAATTGAGGCAATAGAAGCTGTGAATATATTAAACTAAATAATATTGCTTAATAATGAGTGGAATTTGTTGTTATACAGTGAGCTTTTAAAAATAATGCATAAGTAAGTTACTAATTTAACTCAGTTTTACAGTCATATTTGAGACTCTCTTCTCTTTCAGTAGGGCAGATCTCTGGAAACTCATGTTTTAATGTAAACAATAAGCAACATGCTAACCGCTAATGCCCTCCATTTAATTTAGGTTAAGATACTATTCAGGACTCTGTTCCTGCTCCCAGATCTTGTTCTTTATTTTATGCTGATCAGTATAATAACTGTTATATTGCTTGGAGTAGGGAACTCCCAGTTTTCTCATGCCCTCATGAACGCCATAAGCACCAGCCTGCGGCATTGCATTCCCTCAGGCTGTGGTTCTTCCAAGCCCATGAATTGTGCTCCTTTGTTGCACAGTGACCCCACTTCAAAGCATGTCGCAAATACCGTGTAAGGTTGAGGTTAGGGTGCTCTGCTGAGATATGCTTCCTCCAGACCGCAATGCTCCATATAGGCTGCTGGTTGCAGGATGGACCTGTAGACCCATCCTCTTTTCAACATCTTCTGTTATCTGGGGAAGGGTCCCTAGACTGAGTATGCCTGAAGTTGTCAGCTCCAGCTATAGACAACCGACTCCCCCCTTCTGTGTACAGGAAATACATTCACCTAATCAGAATTTTAAATTGAATTCCCAGGGTTACAAGTCACATTTAGGTGTTGAAATGTTGAGTATTGCTTCTGGATCTAGTTCTTAACTGCGCTCTCTTTCTGCATCTCTGCACCTTATAAAGAGAGGCATTTTGGTTTCTGTCTCTGTTCATAGACATTCATGCACACCCCCACTTTTTTAATATGGTCCTTTGACTGCTGAAAATAGCTACAGACAATTCACCAGTTTTCATTCAAGATCAGCCTCACCTGAATCTCTGTGAATGTGAAGGAGCAGCTAATCCTGGACACCATTTCCAGGCACATGAAGGACAAGAAAGTCATCCAGAGTAGTCAGCATGGATTTATCAGGGGCAAGTCATGCTTGATCAACCTGCTGACCTTCTATGATGAAATGACTGACTGGGTAGATGAGGGGAGAGCAGTGGATATTGTCTACCTGGACCTCAGTAAAGCTGTTGACACTGTCTTCTACAAAAGCCTCATAGAGGAGCTGTTGAAGTGTGGGCTGGAGGAGCGACAGTGAGGTGAACTGACCAGAGGCAATGGGCAAAACCTGAAATACAGAAGGTTCCCTTTGCACGTCAGGCAACACGTTTTCACTGTGAGAGGTGACGGAACACTAGCGCAGCTTGCCCAGGGAGGTTGTGGAGTCTCTGTCCTTGAAGATATTCAAAACCCTGTTTGGACATGGCCCTGGGCAACTGGCTGTACGTGGCCCTGGCTGTTGCAAGAGGGGGTTGGACCAGATGACCTCTAGAGCTGCTTTCCAACCTCAACCATTCTATGATTCTGTGAATTTTGTGAACAGAAGGAATTAATCTGTCTAACCACAGGCCTACATTTAACTTGATTTTTTGTTACCTTGAATTTTACGTGGTCATTTACCTGTACAATATAAGTATAAATCACTATGATTCTGATATATTACTCTTTTACACTCTTACTTACGGTTGTAACTAACCGCTTTCAGAATAAGGCAACAGAAGATCATACTCATGTTTGAAGGAAATTTTCAGTAATTCAAGAGTAACTAAATCCAGTATCCAAAGCTATAACAGCACAAATGTCGATTTTTTCCATTTACTGAATTTTTTAGGTTATTTTACCAATGTTAGTGGTCTTTTTCTCCCTGGCTGATAGTTGGGTTAAGAATCTAATTGGAAGATACTGTGCAGCTGCTAGATCAGAAAAAGTTGTTCCACGCTGGGAACAGGACTACCACCTGCAGCCCATTGGAAAACTTGGACTGTTCTATGAGTATCTTGAAATGGGTAAGTGGCAGTTTAACTATGATTCATTATCTGTGCTGGATGCAAACATGCTTTAAAGAAAATCTTCACACAAGCAATGCTTAACAAGTGTATAGGCAGAGGACACAAATGTTTTTTGAAGACAAGTTTTGATGAGCCATTATAGATAGCTTTGCAAGCTTTTATGAAGCAGCTAAGCCTCAATACAACTTATAACTAGGAAACAGCACGTGATCGTACAAGGAGGAGTACTGCTGCTTCTTTGCCCCATTCTCTGAGAAATGTATCCAGAAGGCAGACCACAGCCATGTCCTGGTGCTGTGCAGCAGAGCGCTGTGTCAGACTGCTCTGCTGGGGATCTGCAGTCACCAGCACTTATCGCTGATCTCTTGGGAGCTGGTGGATCTCTGGTTTGTTGCCACCATCCATTCTGTCACAGCATTGCCAGCATACTTGTTGCAGCACCCAGACACCAATATGGTGATTGTTAGTTCAGGCTTTCCAGCACAGCACTGAAACAGATAGTCATTAGATTTCCAAGTCTTCATGATGAAGACTTGAGAAAGAAATGGATGTTTAAATACCTAGAATAGCTCCTCTTGGTGTGTTGTGACTTGTAACATTTTCCTGTCCCCTCCACCTGGCAGGCTTTTGCAGTACTGTTGAGCCCCTATCTTCTCATACAGAAGATTTGCTAGGAGCTCAGCCAGTCTTTGTCGCCTCTCGCTCCCACAGTTTGAGTATATAAAGTGTATGTCCTCATATAGGCTTACCTCCAGTAAGTGAAAGCCTCATCAATGTATGTAACCTCTTTCCCTTTGACAGTCATACAATTTGGCTTTGTCACCCTCTTTGTGGCGTCGTTCCCCCTGGCTCCTCTTCTGGCTCTTATCAACAACATGTTGGAAATCCGATTGGATGCGTGGAAGCTGACAACACAGTTCAGGCGCATGGTTCCACAGAAGGCACAGGACATCGGCGCCTGGCAGCCCATCATGCAAGGCATAGCCATTCTGGCTGTGGTCACCAATGTAAGTACTGGGCCAACAACTGCAAAAGAGAAAATGCCTTCACTGCAGGTCCTACATCCAAACGCGCAAATGCCACGTGTGGCAATGCAGCACTTAAATGATCCTAAAGGAATTAAGAGCATCAGTCCTTTAAGACTTCAGCTCTCATGAAATAGGCTCTCAGTTACCTTTCAGGTGTTTTGAAAACAGAATATGGCTACTGTCCAAAATACAATAACTAAAGAAAAGAAAATTTATTTAGGGTCGCTAGGGTCTTCAGAAAAATCTGTTACATATCAAGACTATAGCGCATCTTTCCTAAAATTACAGTGCATAGTACAAAGATCTTTTCAGACACTCTACAACTAAATGCACGAATTTTGAAAAAAATAGGTTGCAGTTTAGCTAAGTTATAATTGATTGTTTTTTCTAATTGTTACAATTCTTACGGTCAATGCCTTTGTACTGGAATTTGGCTTTAAGCAATTTTACACTTAAAACAGAAATTCAGCTTCTTTCTTGTGTACTTAAAAATACAACGTGTGCTCAAAATTGCAGCACTTACCTTTTGAGATCAGAATGAATCTTCTAGAATTTGCAAATTAATCTTTTTTTCAGTTGGTTTTTAAATTAATTTTTTAAAAAGTCTTTAAAATATTTAGAAAAAAATTGTGTTTTTTCTGATGAATGTGTTCCTAACAATGAAATTCAGAACTTTCAAATTTCCCATCTTGTTAATTCACCAAGATCTTATACGTAGGCTGCATTGTGGGGAGAAAAATAATCCATTGGACTTTACCATGGTGAATTATTTGATTGCCTATTCTTAAACAGTAGCTAATATGTATTACCTTTCAAAAAAATCCCACTGCTTGCCATTCTCAAAAGAGCAGTCACCACTGGTTTCCTCTGCAGGGACAGTAACACCACAGACTGTCCATGGTTAATAGCGTTTTTCAACAAGGTCACCATTTTCTAGTGTTATCGCTGAGATCAGGGACTCCTTCTGACACTCTTACAGGTAGTTGCTTCCTCCAGGGCCTCGTCCTTGCAGTAACAGTACCTTATTGCGCTCAGTAGGAGTTTCTGGAGAAAGCAGTTGAGTCTGAAGACAAGAGTTCATCTTAGCCCAAGCCTTCACCAGAGGCTCTGCCTGCTTGAAGAATGGTGAACTTTGGGTAAGAGGAGGGAGATGGAGCTGAGCACTCTACCATAGATACTAACCCAAGAGTTAGGGGACTATTATTTCAAGTAAAAGAGCAATTCAAATATAAATAAGGGCATGAACTTATCTTCCTGTATCTCAAGCACCTTCTATAGTAATGAGGTGCTTGGCTGTTCTGGGGTCTCAACCCCAGGGATTATGCTTTTCAGAAATAGTGGGACACGTACATGCAACTTCTCTTCCCACACTCAGATGAGTGTCCCTGCATACTACTTTCTCATTTTCCCCCCACTTTAAAAAGTCTTTGTTTTGCCCCTGAAAGGAGGGGAGCCCTGTTTTCAAAGAATGGGAAGATGAGCTTCCATGACCTGACTGCCTATTGGGTTATTGTATTTGTTCAGGTTGGATGAGGCTCTGAGCAACCTGATCTAGTTGAAGATGTCCCTGCTTACTGCAGGGGAGGTGGACTAGATGACCATTAAAGGTCTCTTCTAACTCAAACCATTCTATGATCCTATAATTCTATGATCATCTTCTCAGTAGCTTGTTTTCATTATTTTGGGGGTTGGTTGTGGTACCGTATAAAAACAGGAATCCAGCGTGGATTTGAGTGACTAGGAAGATTTTATATGTCAGCTTCAGCTATCATCAGATGTATTTTCAGGCATTCAAAGGCCTCCAAAATAGGCATTATTCTTGTTCAGAACTTTATTTTGCACTATAGAAATTCAACAGATATGGTAAACATAGCTAGGATGTAGAGAGGAGACTCAGGAGAACATGAAGGCAGAGAACTAACAGCAGAGAATTAAGCACAGAGAAATGACGGCAGAAAAAAGGGAACTTGAGTATCAAAAATTTACAAGAGGATCTGGGAGACAGACAACAAGCTTGAGCATATGATCCAGCTGTTTCGCACTGCTCTGCTGAGGCAAGCCAAACATAAATCCAGCTGTTCCATAGGCATGTGAAACGTCCAAGGCCTAGTAGTAAATCTGGTGTTAAAATTTAAAACAAAAGCAATGCAACTTCAGTAACACACGTTCAGATTTTCAGAAATGTCAGGTGGCACCAGAGATACTTCTGGGCTCTTTTGGTTTACTGCTTGTGCAAAAAATTTTTAATGATAACTCTCCCAGCAAATGATGCAAATCCCAACAGATAATGCAAATTCCCAGATGAAGCATAGCTTTGTCTAGCATAGCTAGAAGTAGAGGCACCATTACTGGTGCATCAATATCCTCTTTTGAACTATGCTGTTAGAAAACTTGTAAAATAAAAGGCAAAAAAGTTTGCCCTGGAAGAAAAAAAAACATGTTATGCTAGTGGATAAACTAACTGACTTTCCTAGTCAATCCAGCTGGGTCTTGTAATAGTACTATGAAATAAAAAGTTGGATATACCTCTTAAGATGACTTTTAAAATATTGTTACGAATACCTTAGACATAATCCTTATAATATTCAGGGCAGAGTTAAAGTGGCTTTGGTGACCTTACAGTGACTCAGACGTGTAGACTTCTCTTAGGTATGCATTGGCACAGGCTGCCCAGGGAAGTGGTGGAGTCACCATCTCTGGAGGTGTTCAAAACCTGTGTAGACATGCCACATTGGGACATGGTTTAGTGTTGGATTGACGGTTGTACATGATGATCTTAGAGGCCTTTTCCCACTTTAATGATTCTATGATTCTATTCATGCCCTGCTTTCCGCAGAAAAATGGCCAAGCAATAGGTGTCTGTCGCTACCCAGTCACAGCCCACCTGAGGCTAATCTGAGCTTTGCAACATTTTTCACTCCAAATCCTTCCTTATGTGCTACACCCCTCAAAGCATCGCTGAAAACATGGGTGTCCTCGATGTGCAAAATTACATTTACAGCTTGGTTTTACTCTCTGTCCTCCTTGACAGGCACTCAGTCCCAGTGTTCATGTGACTGTTAACTGCAGGCATGTTTCTTTTAGAGCCACCCTGTTTAGAGGTCTCACGCGTTATACAGTTAACGTCAGTATAAATGCAGTGCATTTGCCACTGACATCGGTGGGGCTATTAGCGTGCGAGGGGCACGGCACCAGGGACGGTCATGTTCAGAAGGTCCTGCTGCAGGTGTTGTAAGGACCTCAAAGAGATCAGCATTTCTTGCTAACCAAGTGTCGGCTATAAAGCCATGTAGACTTTGCTCACTAGAGCAAATGCTAGAAGTGGTTTTCTTCCTTTCAGTATGTTTTTTTCTTGTTTGATCCAGGACCTAGCACAGGCCATCAGTCTTTCCTTTACCCCGCCTTGATTTTTCCTTAGTGCACAGAAACTGTTTCTTCTCTATGTGATACGTTACAGCTGATTTGACTTAGGTAGTGTATCATCTTCTCCTTCATGCATTACCTTTGTAACACCTGCTAGTAGCTTGCAAGCAACTTTTGCACAAAACTATCAGTTTTGCGATTTGTGGCTCAGCCACCGGACTTGCTGTTGCACGACACCAAAGCATCTGTTGTTGATTTGAAGACTGATTTTAATTTGTTATGGTATAAATGGAAAACTGTGTGCAATAAAGTTTGGGAAGTAGAGAATGTGCTATTTGTTTGTAGTTCTCCAGTGCAATACTCTGAAATGCAGCCCATAATTCAGGAGGAAAAAAAGGTTTTCCTTTGAGAGGACGCCGGAGGATTAGCTTTCATATTTCTGTCCTTGCAGCTCTGTGGAGCACATCTGGAGATCATTCGGACAGGGGGAGGGGAGTGAGACAGGGTACAGATTTAGGATGACGAGAGACCTGGGGCCTTGCAAAAAAATTCAGTAAGAGCAAATATTAAGTAAGTTGTGTAAATACCATATTCTAACGTCTTTCTAAATGATACACAGAAGGAGCATCAAATTCATTTGGTCCAAAGGGAGAAGAAGTTTTTTTGCTGTACTCTTTGGTTGCTATTCGTTCATTTATGGTCTGACTGGATGAGCTAATGAATAGAAAGAAAGTATATTTAACTAAAACTTTCTGTGCTTGTAGTTCAGTTCAAAACAGAGTAACTTAGGTGTGAGGCCTTCTCCCTGCAACTGTAATACAGATTAATATATATTTCTTGTCAGCCAAAAACAACTACTCTGCGTGTAAATATAAACAACATATAATTTTAACTTCCTTGCACACTGGCATGTAATACTTAAAAACAGGTTTTAAAAGTGCATGCCAACTACATTTGATTTAAGCCAGAGTACTGTACACACAAAAAAAATCTTATCCTTGAAAATTTTAAATGGGCTTATTTTAGTCTTGACTCCCTTTTCTTTCTCATCAGCCAAATTAGCTTTCTCTCAACTGAACTCAATTGTAACAATATTCTGGAGAACCAAATATAGACCTTGGACCACAGTCTCAATCTTAAGTCTTTTTCCTGCATTTTTTGTCTTTACTAGAGTTTAGCTTCTCAGGTACTTCAAAGTAAGCCAACCCAGAAGGTAAGACATTAGGATAGCATTCAATGTTTGGCAGTGATGCTACCTGAGGTGGGGTGGAAATTGCACCCTTTTCAGCTCCTTGCACTTTCCCTTCCCTGTCTTTTCCCCTTGTTGCTGCCTCTTGCGTTGTGCTGGCACCAGCACATTTGCAAACACATGATGAACCAGATCAGGGAGTGGATCCGGCCGGGACTCCCTGCCAGATCAGTGCCATGATCTGATCTGCTGCACAGCTGCATGAACACATGAGCGACTGCTAGGGACAGAGGCAGGAGGGATGGCGGTTGTTTCAGCTAGCGCTGCCACCAAAGTCTTATTTAAGGAACCATAGATGTCCGCATTTTTTTTCACCCTTTCTCCTCTCTCCCCTTCCCTTTTTTTTACAACTGTTGCAAACACCTCCTCAGGTTGGGGCTCTCTTGCTGGAAGTGCTGCATGAAGGTGGACAATTTTTGCCCCATGTCATGAAAATGAAATTTTCATGGAAAAAAATGAAATGCGGACAGCATGAATTGTTGGCTGGCATGGAGGGGAATAAAATACAGATATTAACTAGCTCTTATGCTCCTCAGATACCCATTACTGCTTAACGTCGCCCCTTCCTCTGTCCCACACCTTTACTACAGCTTTTTTCTGCCCCTATTATGCATCTCATCCTGTACCTCCCTCCCTCTGATCCCATTAGAACCCCACTTCACACCTTTCTCCTCCATGTCTCTGCCCTGGTTCTTTCCATCCATGTTGTCAAGTGTTTTTTCCCCCTCCATAGGACAAAAGACTTCTCTTTCAGCGCTGAAGTGCCGCTCGTCGCTCCTTCCTAGGTGCCGGGCACCAGAGACGCCTGCCGTGATGTGTTGGCTGGGCAGCCTCTTGCTAGGCACTGAGCTGCAGATCTTGCCAGTGGAAAGTCTTACTCACAGGGAAACCTTCTGAATTTGTAATAGCAGAGGTGGAGATTGGATTAAACATAGTTAACCTGTCCTCCAGAAGAGGATGTTTTGGGTAGTTCATGAGTTTAGAAAAGACTTCCCACAACAAACCCACAGATCAAATTTCCTACCCAGTTTGTGACTCGCAGACTGAGTAGGACAGGGGCTCTCTTGGGACCAAGATAAAAACAAATGGTCACGTCATGTAAAACAGCACTACGCAGCTGCTATTAAAAAAATTATCTTGGCATCAAGAGCAGTTTCCACATGTACTGACACTGAAACTTAGGAGGCAACAACTGCCAAGATGAATTTGGGCTGGCTAGCACCTCAGAGAGTGGGATGTTTCTAGGGTCAGAGATGGATCAGCTATATATATAATTTATTTAATTCCTTTACTCAAACCTCAGGGTTCCTGGTGAAATTTAATTTTCTATTACTGAAGGACTCTGCCATTGTTTCCATGAGTTTCATCAGGCAGGATTTCTTTAAGCATCTCATAAGTGCATCTGATAGCAAGCACGTTTGCTGAAGATTACCTTAGAGTACTTCAAGGTGAGTTTGGCTTCTGACCTCCACTGCATGCTCATGAGGAAAAAAGTGTATTATAGGATAACTTTTTTAAGGCATCCAGCAGAGCTAGTGTAATTTTAAAACCGTACAGAGTGCACATTCCAGAAAGAGATTGTTTTATGCCCCTGAGTGACTACATGCTCATTTACAGAGGGAACCACTGACTGGAAAAGCACATATTTTCTATTTTTAGCTCATGCTGTAACTTTTGTAACACTAAGTATATGGCCAAGCCATGCATATTAAGGCTTATTTCTTGAACATTGCTCTGCTTTTTTGTCTTCTTTTTCTGAAATGCAGGCTATGATCATTGCTTTTACATCTGACATGATTCCTCGTCTGGTTTATTACTGGTCCTTTTCGGTCCCTCCTTATGGGAGTCACAGCAGTCACACTATGAAAGGGTATATAAACAGTACACTTTCTGTCTTCAATATATCAGACTTCAAGAATGCAAGCAAACCACCTTCCCCTTGGTTCGCAAATCAAACAACATGCAGGCAAGTGTCAAATAACAGTTCTTTTCCAAAGACAAAAATAAATATAATTTTTTAATATCTGGATCATCTTAATTCAGTTAACAATATGCAGTAAGAAATGTTAAAACATAGTAAAAACCACCATATTTTGAAGGGTAGAACTGAGTGGAAGTATTCACCCATAAGTTTGTGCTATGCAGAAAATTCTTATTTTCTTACGGTTTACTTACAATTGCTTGCCTTCAAAAAAAGCACTTTAAAAGTTTTATAAGTAATTCTTAATACAGTGGCAAAAAAAGGACATTTCAGCCAAATACATCTTACTCTGCAGGTATGATTTTACCCGTTACCGTAGTTAGATGCAGCTAACTGTTCCTGGATGCATTAAGCAAGGACATGTCTTGCTCCATCCTCTGGCCACAGGGCCTTACTGCAGAGATGCCTAAGACTAGTTCCTGGCTTTCCTACATTGCTTTCAGGTACAGGGATCTCCGCTACCCTCCTGGTCACCAGCACCAATATGAGCATAACATATACTACTGGCATGTCATTGCAGCCAAGCTGGCTTTCGTCATTGTCATGGAGGTAAGCGTATGGGGTTTTGAGCATTACTTATTTAAACTTCTTTTCCCTCCATGCAGAAAATCCTTCAAAGTTGTTCCGCCCAGGCACAGCTATCAGAGCTGGTGATGTGTGCTAGCATGGGCAAGAGCTTGAGAGATGTAAATAAAGTGTAGCACCATTAGAAAATTAAGTGTCCAAAGTGATGACATCAGTGAAGGATTGCCCCACATGTTCGCAGTTTCTTTGCACAAAAACTGTAAAATGGTTTTTAGTATCAGAAATAGAAGGGTCAGTTACACCAAAAATATACTTAGAGGATGTTTGTGCACAGCCTCATGAATACATATATATAATACATGTGCACTAGCAGAGTGAAGTGCATCAAGACAATCACTGCAAGAGGTGAGTCTCTACAAAAGCATCAAAAAGCGATTGCTCCTTCCTCTGCAGCTACAATCCGGGTTTATGAAAGATGGGAGTCAGTCCAAGATGAAGGGAGAGGAGTACTGGGTATTATTTCATTATAAAACATACTTAGGGCCTGATCCAGAAACTACTGAAGTCATCAGAAACATGCAACTGGTTAGATCAGAGGTCCCATAGCAGAGAAAAGTCCATTGCCCCAGAGATATTTGAACAAACCTAAAACAATTTTCAAAGAAACTGTAACCAGTATTTCCATGCAGGTAGGAAGCACTGGGCACCAGGGTTCCCCCATAGCAGGCAGAGAAGTCATTGTTAAAATCAGGATTAGAAAATCAGAAATTCTTGTTTATCAGACAATTATTCTAACAATTATTCTATTCACTAGTTATATCTGCTTTTTAAAATACTGTTCCACTGTGATAGATACTGGTACAGAACCAGCTCAGAGTCTTAAGAGATAATGTGACATTTTGTTTATAATAATAATAATGTCCTGTTCAGCCTGACTGACATTTTTTCATTTTCACCTTCCCCAGCATGTCATATACTTTGTGAAGTTTATTATTTCATACGTAATTCCGGATGTATCACAAAAGACCAAGAGCAAGGTCAAACGAGAGAAGTACCTAACACAGAAACTCTTGCATGAGAACGATCTCAAAGTTGTGAAAAAAAACATGGGGAAAATAGCCGACAAAATTATCAAAGGAGTAGACAGCACGTTCCGACCTAAAGCTGAATAAGTATTTTTTTATATGGAAGAACAGTATTTAGCCAACTAATGCCTGTCCAGATATTAACAATAGATAATCAGACACTTTGGATTAATTCCCTTTACTAAACATTGTTTCTTGCAACTGTTACCTGCTCATTTACCTCTTTCCCTTGGACAAATGCAACCACTGCAACTCAGATAAGAGTTATCAATTTTTTAAACAGCTTTAGTAGGACATATTTTTTTAACACGTGAAGATAAGAGTTATTTATCATCTTAAGACAATGCAGATTAATTCTCAAATACACAGAGTGTTTTCCACTTTATTTAGGCATCAGCTATTAGACCTCTTTTTTGACTTGAATAAAACCTTAAGAATAAGAATGATTTGTTGTAAGAATAGCATCACGTCTTCTGAAGGAGTTTTGATGACTTGCTAATGCAAACTTCAACTATAAAATGAACAGGAAAAGCCAAAACATAAAGCAAAGAGAAGGAAAATGCAACACAAAATCATGTTGTTAAGCCATTGGAATTGCCATATTAAGCACTGTTGCGTGCTACACTGAATTAGCTATGCATACTGAGACTTAAATGGATAACAAGTTATTTCAATTAATCACGGACTTGGATCACAAAAAGCAGCAGGACTGTAAGCCCATCCTGTTCATCAATCTCTGTGTAAACAAGAGAATTGCTTTTGAAATCAATGCATACAAACTGACTTTACAGCACTTGGAGTGAGTAGAAAACTCAGGCATTTTATCTTTCCCCAGTCAATGTACTTTTGTTAGTTCACTTGCCCATTCTGCTCTGAATGACCATAGCCTTGAAGGTCTCCTACCTGTAACAGTAATGTGTGTTAAAAATCTTTTCACATAGTAAATCAATATTTGTGGAGGGCTGTCTTTTGCATTTCTCCCACACCAGAGGCACCGTGCTCTTCCTTGATAGATTTCGACATACGAAGAATGTGCAGCTAGATCTGTTGTGATACACCATTGTGTGATAAAGTGAATTCTGACAAGACGATGAATCTATTGAAACTGGAGATTGGAATGAACTATTTAATATCCCTTAGCCATGTTATGAAGCTTTAAACAAACAGGAAGGATGTTAGAGGTGTAGACGCATGTGCTAGAGCCATAAGTTATCTTCAAACTAAGCTGCAGATCTGCTTGGCTATTTTGGCTCCAGTTGCAAACTGGGAGTTAGGGAATTACAGATTAAGCATGTTTGTAGTGCTCCGCTTTATGTCTGCAGCAGTGATACTCCAGATTATCGACTTGCTTTCTCTTCTAACAGTTTTAGTGGATCAACTTCTACAAATTCTGAAAACCAAAATCTTGTTAAAAAAGCATAAGTACGTCTGTACTCTCTAAACCAGGTGATTACTGTTACATTTGTAATTTTGTACTCTTCTTAAATGTAATAGATATGCAGAATTTTTAGGCAGATTATTCATACAGGTTTTTACATATTAAGAAGTTCATTTGCAGAAACTAAGTAGCATTTATAAGATGTATTTTATCACATTACTAATCAGAAGGAATCAAACATCTGAATTTTGTAGCAAAATTTCCAAATACTGACTGCTGTGTACCTCAAGCCTACCCTTTGAAATGGCAACATTTAAACCAGAAGCGGTAGCACGTGAGGGGAGCCCTTTCAGCAGTCATGATACACAAGCTTTCACTCAGCAAGACTTCGCATGATTGCGTGGAAGAACATGAGAGGAAAGCTTGCTTCAAAAATCAAGGAAAGATGAAAGAAAGGAACTCACAGGTTCCAGAGAACCACTTGCATTTCTGACACTGAAGGACTGAAGCTTAGTTATTATAATGTCCAGAAAACTTTGTGTAGACACCACCTGAATACAAAAAAAGATGTAGGACAGAAAAACGATAGCCCATAATGATAAATGACAAGTCAACCGGAGCAGCAACAGAACCAGTCCTTCTTTGCACAGGGAATTCTACCCTTTGCCATTTGTTTTGGTTTCGTCAGAATCATGACAAGTCTTTAATTTACCAGGAAGCAAATATAAATTGGGCAAATGGACAAACACTCAGAAGTTTCTAAACAAGACAGAATTTCTTATCAAAATATCTCCCCTCAATACTGGTTTGACCTTTTACCCGGATCACAGGATGGTTGGGTTTGGAAAGGACCTCTGGAGGTCATCCGGTCCAAACCCGCTTCTCAAGCATGGCCACCTAGAGCAGGCTACCCAGGACCATGTCCAGACGGCTTTTGAATATCTCCAAGGATGGAGACTCCACAACCTCCCTGGGCAACCTGTGCCAGTGCTTGGTCACCCTCACAGTGAAAAAGTGTTCCCTGATGTTCAGAGGGAACCTCCTGTGTTTCAGTTTGTGCACGTTGCCTCTGGTCCTGTCACTGCATAGTATACCAAACTTCTGTTTAAAACAAATTTTTGTCTGAAAAACTGTTTCATGGAACAATTTTAGTGAAGTACTCAGGACTTCCCTGTGCAAAATGAGTTTGGTTAGAAAGGCCAGTCAGCTCCTTGCAGACTTAGAGCTTTTGATTTTTTCTTTGAACTGGCTCTTCCCCGTCTGCAGTTGTGTTCAGCTGAGATGCCGTTGTCATACGCCCCCCAGTGATGGCAGTGCCAATGTGCCTTAAACACTCTTTTGAGTGCAGTGTTAGAGGGCTGGGGCAGGCAAGGAGGAATGTGGAAAACGGGGAAAAAAAATGCAGCACACAATGGACCATTTCATGTAATTATTTGGTCTTAAGAAAACATTTATTGCCCTCTTTGAGAGGTAAAGAGACTAGGAAACAAAGGAATTAAGTGCCTTGCCTGGGGACACACTGTGAGCAGCGCAGAGCTTAAGGCTCATTTTCAGGAGTGGCCTTGCCTTCAGCTCCCTGTTTGGTTCCTGTGGCCTCTCTCAGTTGCCCCTTTTTACATCAGTTGGCAGCCTTTCCTAAAGGGGAGTTGGCCTTCAGTGTCATCGACAGTTTAAATTCCTGCTTTAAAATAATGATTTTTAAAAAGCTCCTCCCATAATGAAATCCTAATCAGCTTTGGGTGTGTTTCTACATCACCATTTTTATTCAGATTGAGCATGCTTTTAAAACTCATCTTCCACTTGTCCCTGCTTTCTGGGAAGTGTTTCCCATCGCAGACTGGTCTCAGGGCACATGGACTGGATTCCTCTTGATTTAAGCTGAACCAGAAGGCCGGTTTTAGATATGTACTTAATGGTCTCTGTCAGGCACTTAGTCCAGAGAGCTAAAACCAGAACTAGGCTGAAGAGAGCAGCGAGTACTTCGTAGGCATCAGCTAGTCAACATCAACTTTTTGCTCTAGTGGTTTGCTTCTGAAGTGCCATGCTCCTTGCTAACGTAGCTGTAACATTTCCTTTCAGAAGACATTTTGTCAGGAATTCAGTTCAGTTTGCCCTATGCATGGTGTTATTCACAGCACAGTTGTGAATGAGAGAGAAGAGGAAAGCCAACAGAGTGCCTAATAATTGCATTTTAATAGTTGGATCTCTTAAGCTGTGCAATTTCAGTAGCTTCTACCTCCAACTGCTGAAATGTGCTCTGCTTGTACACAGGGAGTTCTGCACAGGCATCAGAACTGGGGGGGGCAGTTGCCAACATGTGAGTATTTGTAACTAACTTTTTTTTTTTAGGTTAGATCACTTTAATAATATTTAAAGATCTGCTTGAAGGGAAAATTAACATTTGTTTTAAACTATGAATCAATTTTACTCTTTTTTACATTTATATGTAGGCCAGACTCTTACTTTGTACAGATTTGTTAAAGTCAGGGTGAATTTGGACCAGTGACCATTTCATTGCCTTAACAAGCACCATAAATTACAGACTGTTGCCACTGTTTTTAGACTCTGTGCACGTTGATAAAATTCAGAATGTAAGAATGTATTTTTTGTATTTTTCTAAGAATGTTTGCTATTAGTTTCTGAATATTAAGATTTCTTTATATTTATTGTCATTAAATAAAGTCTATTTTAAAATAACAATACATCTGATGTTGATTAGCATTGTTTGTTTTTCCATGAACAATACTGCTGCTGCCAAATGCCACATTTAAATTCTCAGAATGTCATCCCTGTCTAATTTCCATATTCCTCCTCTTTTTCAATCTTTTTCCATTAAACTGTTACTAGTACTGAAATTTATCTCCTGTTTTTTCTGCATCCTCTAGATGGAAGTCATTCCTTTCAACACCAAGTCGAAGACAAGGACCATTATGTTCTCATACAAATAAACAGTTTAGGCCTTTATACCCTTTCACTCCTGTCATGATAAACCCTGTGTTATGTTTCAGAGTCATCATTTATTTCTTCATCTGAATTGAGTCTGTGATGCTCCCACCTTCAGGCAGTCCGCTCTCTCTGCATCTCCCTGCCAGTCAGCCATCAGTTCTCTTCTGCTCTGACTCTTCCTCTCTACTTTGAGGAAATCCTTTTCTAAGACTTAGAGAACAAGAAGGTTAGAGAGTAATTTTAAACTGAGACCTGCTTTGCATTGATGTGTGCTGGGTTTTTTCCTCTTAGAGACTCCCAGGATCTGCTTTAAGTGCAGCTTCATGATAGTTGTGGGAGCAGAGGTACCACCATCTGCAACCTGGTTTCTGCTGACTAAGGGCTATGTGTCATACAGATGCCGGTACCCAAGCTGTTCGGCCGCTCTTGCATCAGTTTGGCTTTGTCAGACGGAGAACAAAGGAACTTAATGATGAAGCATAATAAGGGTTATTTTCCTACAGGCAGATATAGTATTATCATAGGCTGAATATATATGAGGACAGTGTGTTTTTAAATTGACTGATACATTTAAAACCCTTCAAAGAACAAGCTTTAGTATTTTTCTACTTAATACACAAATAGCCAAAGTAGCATATTACTTCTGGTGTTGCCTGCTTAGTTATAATTCTTTCCGTCAGAGAGACGGAAGATGAATTGCACTGATTTTGGATACCTGGTATGTGCCAGGTGAAAGCAAGCTGTGCTCTGCCCCACCTGGTACACCCCACCTCGTCACTGCGCTCTGCCTGCACATCACCAGAGTTCAGCAATACACACCAAGTCTAGATTTTTCTCTGGTATGCCCACCCGTCATTTCCAATCCACTAAATAAGGCTGCATGTCCTCTACAGGGGAGCAGTGCTGGTGGCTGCAGGCCGTATTTTTATTTGCATTTATATGGACCTCAACTGCGGATCAGTAACACAAAGCACTGAAAAGATGTGTGTGTAGTTAGTCACAAATAACCTCCGCACGGCTTGGGGCAATAGTTTCCTCATAAGAAAATAATGTATCTTAATAGCCCGATAATAGTAAAAAATGCTTTCCAGGAAAGTTGAAGAAAGTGGTTTTTATTTACAAGCTGGAAGTGCATCAAAACAAGAGCCTTTTAAAAGTTGTTTTCTACAATTTTTATTACACTCTCTGATACAACTCTCCTGTAAAAGCAATGCTAATCACTGGGATTAAAGTTACAGTTTATCAGCCAGCAAAGATGCAAAGAAATTAAATCACTTCTCTTGCTTTTAGAATGGATTCATCAATTCTCTGGTTATCCTGGGCAGTCCTAACACATGTATGTTAGGACTGTATGGAAGTGCACACGTGAACACGTATCCTCTACCCTCTTTCAAACACACATGCACACACTGATGGGTGTTCTGCCAACTGTAAGGAACGTGACTCCTGGCCTGCCTCAGGCTGCAAGATGCTCTTTTCCAGTGAAGAAAAGAAGTCTTCCATCCAGTTGTAGCAAGATATATTATTCTCTACAAAATACGTGGGCTGCGGTAATCTCCTAAACGCTGAAGAGAAAGAAAAAGAAGAAAAAGCACAGGACACAGACCACCGCGAAAACCCCACTGTGTTCCATGGTGCAGTGAGCACAAGCCAGGACACCAAAAAGCGATCTCTAGCTTCGGAAGAGAGAGTTTATAAGGGAACTCTTAAATTGTGCAGCAGGAGGGAAATTACAGCCAGCTCTGATGGCATTAACACAGTATCAGGTGTTTGGGGTTGTTTTAGATATTTATGTAGTATCCATGTGAGCCTCTCGCATCATTTCTCTGCTCCTGGGTGGACGTCACACAACAAGTGGCTAAACAAGCTGTGCTGGAGCCGCAGCCACCTGCGGCTATCGCCTTTCCTCCCCATCCTCTGGGAGCCCGTTTGGCTCCCAGCAACTGCTCTCCTGTTACAGCCGTATTGTGCTCACCCATGCCGTCATTTTCTAAATGGGTCTGGCTGCTCGGGGCAAGCAGAGTTTCATGTAAGTCGCTGCGGCAAGGGCACTGCAGGAGCTTCCCTTGCTGGAGCCCACAAGCCGGTGGAAATAGCGACCATAGCCCCAGCCCAGCGTTCAGCCCTGAATATCAGCCCCTCCACCAACGGGTCGATGGCACTTGGGGTTTGTCTCATTCTTGGGTTTTGCGGAGCTGAGAGAGGCCTGGCTACCAAGAGGCGAGCCAGGGGTTAAGGTTACTTGTCCCATGAAAATATTTCGGTGGCCATTGTGGTGGCTGTGCTGCCATAGGCAGGCAGGGGCTCTGCCTTCTGCCAGCCACCCCGGGGCTGCCTCACGCCAGGTCCGCTGTTTGCGCAGCCGGGCGCCGGGCTGCGGGCACGGGCGGCTGAGGGTCACACAGCGTGGCAACTCGGGGACGGGGCAGCGGGAGAGGCAGCCCAGAAGCTGGGCAGCCCCCGCCGGGGAACGGTGCAGCCTGGGCTCACCGCTGTGGCACAAGAAATCTACCAAAATGCAACCAGATGTGCTCCTCATCCCACGGTTATTTTAATGAGTTAACAAAAAGGGGCTTCCCTGCCTGCCCGAGCTGGTTACCCGGCTGACTGGGCCAGGCTGTGCCTTTAAGAGTCCCCTGCAGAACTGCAAACAGGCTGGGCTGGTCTTGGCACCTGGTCTGGGCCCTCTGAATACCCCCATTCAGGGGCAGCTATTGTGCCTTCAGCTCGCGATTCACCTGAAGCCAAGTGAATTTCTCAAGTTCAGACATGCCCTCTGGGTGCTCGTAACTTCAATCACATATCAAGACTGTACGGGCAGCTGAAAATTGGCAGAATCAGGCCCTTAACCGTTGACTTCAATGTGCTTTTGCAAAGAATATGGCATTGTTATTTCTGAGATACCCAAAATGTCACCTGCCCTCCGCAAACCCCAGGATTTTTGTGCTGGCAGCCTGCAGAAGCCTGCTGTGCGGCTGGCGGAGGGGACACCGGACAGGGCTCCTTGCAGGAGGTTTTGGCCAGAGGCAGAGGGCATGGGGCGCGGGCGAGAGCCGCTCCATCCCCAGCCGCGCAGCAACCGCGTTACGGCTGCGCCAAAGCGAGAGCTGAAAAATTCTTGCCTTAGTAACTACGTACTTTGATCTGGGAAAGGCAAAAAACTGATCCGCCTGTCATAGCGTACCGTACTTCCAGACTAGCAATGCATTATAGACCTATTACAGCTCACAGCAAGTTTTCTTTTAAAGAGAAGCTAAAGTAACTTTTTTTCCTCTTAAAAAGGTATATACGATATGCACATTGCACATTATATCACTGTTTTCACACAATACAAATAAAAGAAAAAGGCTGCATTTGTGCTCTTCATAACTTAAAGCTTTAACTGGGAGGCATAAATACAAAAAATAAGCAAAACTGATTTTCTTTCCTTGTCAGCCTGCTCCCATATTTTTTCCCCAGTGATCTATAGGGGAAAAAATGTCACCATCCCCCAAGAGGAGCCATTAACAAATCCTTTCTTATCTTGCAGCTAAAGTAATGGCATCTTATTGACAGCACAGCAGAACAAACAATGTCTTATTGAAAGCTCCAGTGCTGGAGGATTTGGGCTCTCCTCAGGACTTGAGACCAAGTAATGAAAACAGGTTTTGCTACTAAATCAAACACAATGACTGCTCTAGTTCTCCAACGGCCTTTAGCAGTCATGGGCACACAGAAGGTGTACATAGCTCACGAAGGTATCACCCGCACTACAAACTCAATCACGTACAGGGACCTTACGACGAGAAGGACACCCAAAGTAGCAAGCAGTTAAAGTATGATCTACAGTACATATGGGAACGGTGCTGGAACTTTTTCTCACGACTGCACTTGATGTATGGATGGGCATAGAAAAACAGGTCCATCCATTTCTTACAACCTGGTTTAGCCTTACCACAGTCTAAGGTAAGTTATTTGCTAATTTTTGTACCTCATCAAATTAATTGGACCAGCTGCGGACATTTTTGATGACTGAACACGAGTTGGCAATTCAGGTTTTGTTTTTCATGTCTGTGTGTGATCTTATTAACATTATTAATGTACCTTTGTTCTTTAGATAGATTGTCCTTCTTGTAGGCTCCTCTCAGCATCCTGTGTGTAAGAAATTTTTGCAAACCAGGTATCAGTTAGGTCCATTGTATACATATGGCTTTGTACAGCTGAAAAATCATGTCAGATACAAAATGTAACTGTGTGTCCCAAAATCATCCAAGCAAAGGGGAAACAGAAATACAGAAAACAGGTAAGTTAAGTTGTAGAACTGCAGCTCACAATTTCGACTAATCTAAGCCACCTCTGTCATAGTTCAGCCACCTCCTGTGTTCCCAAGCAAGCTACCCTGCACATTCCTCCACTATCACCTGTGTTCATTTGACATCCTGGAGAACTAGCTCAGATTGCAAAACTGGGAGAGACTGAACTAAAACAGTACAAATACTGAAGATTCTTCTGCCAGTCTAGCACACTGAGGGGCCAGATGGACACAACTGCTGGTGCACGGAAAGAGCAGGGCATCATGGCAGGGCACAGAGGGTAGGACAGCAGCACCTGCTTGGATTGCTTTAAACCCTCACGGACCCGTGTCCTGCATGGGGAGGTGGGAGAGGCAGCTGAGTGGGTCTAACAGATCTCTGCTACCAAAAGGGTCCCCTCTTCCCGTTTCCATCAACCTTCACCACGCACTTCTGCACAGCATTCCTCAGGCCCTTCATGAAGACGATGCAACTCACTAAACCAGCAGAAAATTACCCCTATTTTGACCTGTTCAGTTTTATTCTGGATCAGAGTCAAACCATCTCGTTACAGATCCAGCCAGCACCAGAACCAGCACAAGGGGCAAGGGAGCACACAGCCAGAAGCTGGGGGATCGGACCTGCCTTCCAGGGGTAATGATGTGTTTTATCAGCTGAGCCATCCTCAGCTTTGGACGGGATGGACTTCAGTTCTCACAGCTCCTTTACTTCACAGAAAAGTAACTTGGTGTGCAAATTTTTTTTCCTCTGTGTCTTTATTTTTGTGTTTACAAAGCCAATGTATCACATTTGTACAGCACATATACAGTAGACTAAGGCAGAATGTGAACATATATTAAGAAGGTGCTTGATTTATCATTATTAAATTTAACAGATCTTAGATTAAATACAACTTTTACTGTTGAGTAAACAAAGATTAATACTAAACCCTGTCTGTACTAGAGCAGGAGCAAGCAATATGTGATGTCTTCACTTGTGAGTACACGTCTTCAAAAGGCAGAGCTGAGGCCAGAAGGAAAGTCAAAGGAATCCAAATTCACATCCCTGGAGGAAGCTCAACCAAGGCTTGGCCAGGAGGATGCTGGAGGACTTGCGAAGGAGCAAGGCTAGTTCTTAGAAGTGGCTTCTCAAAGAGATGCTAACAGCACTGGCAAACAGCTGGCTCAAGAAGACCACTTCCATTTTCCAGATATCCCTCTTCAATTAAAGCTGAGTTCTCAGAAAAATAAAAACTTAGAAAATGTATAAGTAAATGTTTTTTAATAGACAAATAAATTCTTACAATAACCAGTCAGGACCTTCCCTCCCATATTTGCTATTGTAGTTCCTACATGGGTGTTGGTGGCTCTGTACAACACCCTCTTAGGAGATCATTCCTGATTTAACGGGCAAAACATGAGCTGTGGATTCAGACAGTCAAGCCCAAAGAGAAGATCTTCAGCGTGGTGGACAATAGGCTCTCCAACTTACCTCTTCTTCACCCAGAAATAAGATAGAAGCATGCCTCAACCTTGACTCTGAGGGGGATTTCTTTTCCCTCCTCCAGATTCACAAATCACATGATTTGTGCATGTGACCTAATAAACATACTCTGATTTATCTTGCTTTTACAAAAATTAGAAAGACTCGATTCACCCACTTTGAAATCCCAGAATGAGTCACATTTGTGCAAAAATTCCCAAATCTTTGCTTCCTCCTGTTGCTTCTGGTTTTCACTTCGTCTTACAAAGAAAGAGGACTGACTATACTTGCACTTTGTAGCTTATGGTCAAAATGGCCTCAAGGCAGTTCTTCTTCTCTGCCTCACATTTGTGGGCTCTCACAGCAGCAGCATGTTCATAAGAATCCAGCACCACCACATCTAAGTCCAACATCTGGCCCCAGTCAGCCTCAGACATAAGCCTAAACACTTACCACTCTTAATCTCATTGTCCTTGTTTGCTTTTTCTTTGCTGTGTGACAGGAGTTTCATCTCTTTAAATATAAATATCCTCTGTCTTTAAGTACCAACAGCCTCATCTGGCCTGTCTATATTTAAGCTGTTATTAGAGTAGCTTACTTTCCTTTCACAAATGCGTATCATAGCTCAAGAAGTACAAAAATCCCACAAATTTATGTGCTGCTCTTCGCATTGATTTCATTTATTCCTGTTGTTTGGCCTTAAATGGGATTATGACTTGAAAGGCCAGGGTATCCTGTAGATAAAAGCTTTGATTGTCCAATACTGGGTGGGTCAGAAAATTATAACCACATAGTCTGAAAAAGTAATTTACTACTCAACTTCAAGAATCTCCATCTTTCAATTCATAGACTCCTTAAGTCCACGTTATCTAATGATTTATCCTCAATCATACTTCTAATATGTGAATGGAAACATTACATTTGGTCACTGTTTGTAAAACTGTTACAGATAAGTCTAATCAGATCTTTTCAACAATTCCAACTGCAGGAACATAAGGTACATCACAGCTATTCTTGATGCAGACAAACAGTTTTCCAAAGAGGAAATTTCATGTTTAGTACAGCCAAGAATGATGAATCCCCCCACACACCTTTTTCTCTAATAAAACGACTGGAGTTGTTTGCACTCTATGTTTCCAAAGCATCTTCTCAGTTAATGGTGCATTTCCATGAATGACGAAGTTCTCCAAAAGCCTCTGGAAATGTACTTTGCCTTTTGAAGGATCAGAAAAGCCATCTTTAGTCTGTTTTCCTCTTTGGATTTGATGGACACAAAGGAACCTGGGCTGTACTGCCTTCTAGGTCAAGAAGGTACATCTCCATTCAGTCATGGTGAAACAGGACTTTGGTGCAGATTTTTATTTTAATGAAATAAAAACTGCAGAGAAGATAATCACAATTATTAATGAGTTTTATATTTATTAAAGAAACAAATTAAATATCAAATACATTAATTTCTAAAATTATTCTAAGTAAAGACACACAAGAAAGGACACCAGTGATCTGGAGAACAGTTCCATGCCTTGCCCTTCTCTAGAAGATCCCACCTCTAAGGTGACACACAAGTACATAGTCCAATATTTTTTTTTCCTTTTTATTATAAAAATATATTACTGAATATCTTAAAGCAAGGGCTGAGAAGACAAACTTTACTTCTAGGCTGATACTCATCTTGAGGTATGTGCTCCCCGAGCAAGGGACACGGCTGGGGTCAGGCCATTCCTCCAGCTTGGCTGATGGCACCACCACTTAAAAGCAGAATAACAAAAATGGGCAGTGAGGGCAGAGGGAGAGGCAAGCCACTGGGCCAAGTTTCACCTAAATCAGCATGATAATCACATTTCTTCGCAGAACATTGTCCTTAACAGAGGTTGTTCTTAGCCTGATCCTTAATAAAGGGGCTAATAGCTCATGAGAACAACAGTCAGAGGAGATATTTCTAGTCAGCTTTTGTTCTTGTACTTGGCCAGTTTATGTGCAGCCTAAGGGTATAAATAGAGAGACTACAGAGGGAATTAACACACTTTCCTTCCAGCAGGGCTCATGTGCCAAAGCGATGACTCTATTAGCATTGTTTCCCCTGAAAGGTTTGTTTCACTCAGAAACCAGCACAAAGGCACCAAACTCCTTCCTGAGGCCCCACTGTCTCCTCTGAAGAGGAGCGAGGCTTCAGTGTGGATCTACATATTTTGGAGTTTGTTTTGGGGACAACCCAACCAGATTTTCTACCTCCCATTTGCAGACCATCACCAGGGACAAGGTTTCTGTGAGGATTTTACACCCCTAGAAGCTCCACATCAGCAGATTCACTTTTTAACTACATCATTTTAACCCTGAATATTATTTGGTGAACAGGATGTTAGCGATGGCTGTGGCCTTTCACTCACCTCTGCTGAGGAGTCAGCATATAAAACATCTCCCGTGTACTGTCACCCCAACAGAATGTGATAGAGGATGGGGAAAACAGGGATTTTTAAAGACCAAGCCTCACATCCCCAAGTTTTAGGGCTCTGGAGCTAGACATCTATATCTGAGCAAGCCACCCTAGGATCCCTTTGTAATTAACAGATAAAACCTGGCACTTTTCAGGTGTCTTCCTTCTCATCCATTTTGACCGACATTGGGATGTGGTGAATCAGCTTGGAGGTAAATCCGAACTGGCTCAGTTGTCTGCAGGTGACCAGGCAAGGTTGTATTTCTGCTTCTGTTCTCAATCACACATGGACAGTTTAATTTACTAAACCCCCAGCTTCTCGATTTTCTTTTTTTTTTTTTTTTAAAAACACAATCTCATCTTTACAAAGCTTTTTAAAAATGAAGTATTCTCTTTTTGAGGATAGATCTCACACAAACACAAACGTCACAGAGAACATGGAGAGGCACAGCAGAAAGTGTAGTGACTTCCCATGAACGACTGGAAAAAGACAACGTGATCACATCCATCACCAGAAGAGCAGCAGGACTTCACTCTGCATTCATAGGATCCACCAAAATGTCTGCACATGTGATTAAATATGATCACAAGTTTAAAAACCTCTTTGGACCAGCTCTAGGTCCCCAGCATTCCAAAGGATGGAGCCCTTGCAGTCTATAGCTAACGGCATTCCCACAGATGCATCATTAAGCAATTTGAAAAATTGATCATATTGATTTTGACCATGCATGTGGTGGGCAAGGTCTCTCTGGTGTGCCATAATCAGCTGTATGATCCCATCTGATACGTGCAGTGCTCAATTTAAGAAACTAGAAACAATAGGCTGCATGACAGGGTAATCGTTCATCCCAGGTGCCTTGTGCAACACCAGGATGAAGGCTGAGAGCCATCTAAACAGCCAAGTGTGAATTACTATACCATAACTCAAAGTCAGTGGTATCTTTTATTAATCATTTATAGAGTTGTGTATTATTAATGTATGCAGAAGCAACTGTCTCTCTCTCTCTCTGGTGGAATTTGCTTTTGTGAGCGATTTTGGGGAGACCAAGGAGATGAAGAAGCAGAAGCCCAGCAGAGCCTTCCCAAATGAGGAGAGCTGCAGAAGTAGGTTACGAAACCTCTCAATAGGTAGATGGGTCCTTGCCTCATTAGGCTCTTTTTAATACCAGATCCTTAGCTGATATAAAGGAGTTTGGTCCCATTGGCTCCATTGCATCCAGACATATTGACACTCCTTGAAAATCTGGCCTGTGATTATTTAAACATAACGAAATACCCCCAACACACCCCAATTACAAGCCCAAAAGATATACTGAGTATGCAGTAACACCAAGCAGGACATGCAACACACTGCAAAACTTGAATGTTCCTCAAGACATGGGGCCAAAGTGCTTTTACTGCTGCATGATGAATATGTTACAGAGATGAAGCTGTCTCTATGTAGTTATACAAACAGATATTGCCTTCTTATTCACTGGTCCTCATCCTTTGCCTACCACCACATTAGAGCTGCCCTCTAGGACTTCTTCCACTTGAGGACTGAATCTCTGAACCACTCTGGAAGATTATAAAATACTCTTGGTTTTACAGAAATCAGCTCCTCCTGTTTAAACACCTAATTAATTTCATGGCAAGCATTTCCCAGCATTTTTTTCTTTTCAATCTATTTACAGGCCTGCTGTCTGCAGTGCTGTCCAATACAGCAAGACTAGCTTGTTTAATCTGCTAGCATTCGTATATCAATTGCTCTGTGAAAAAGACAATTTAAGGAATGAGTGATCTATCTCTTAGCTACCTTGAAAATTGAGTAAAAAAGAAAAACAACTTTTTTTTTTTTTTTTAATCTAGAGCTGAATGGGAAATATTTTCTCTCCCCAGAGAGTTTCTAAGAGTCCAAACTGTTTTATATTCCGCAACCCAAGGCAAACCCAAGACCTTGGGAAGTTTTCCACAAACAGATTTAAAAGCCTGGAAAAGACTGGAGTAAATCAGTTTCACGTGGGATTTGGGGAAAGCAGACTGAGGTCCCTATGCCAATGCATAATTATCAAAAATGACAGGATAAAATTATTTCATCAGAAGAAACTGAGAGAGTCCTTCCCAGCTAACTCTTAACCCAGCTACCATCTAGTCTATGAGCACACTCATGCCAAGTTTGAAGCCAGGGAAATCTGATTTGAGTCAAAGACTTCAGCATCCCAGGATGGGCCTTGGACACTCACCCATGGCAGGAGGAAGAGGAGAAATGTTCCTCCCTGCTCTTCTTTTCCCTCCTCCCCGCTCTTCTTTTCCCTCCTCCCCGCTCTTCTTTTCCCTCCTCCCCTTTCCTCCCTGCTTGGACCAGAAACACCGTACTTTAGCCAAGAGCCTTTCTGCAAGGATTTGTGTGTGTTAATAGAAAAAAAAATACATTTTGCACTAACAGATTCAATTTAGATTAATCAGCTTAGTGATGACAAAAAAAAGAGTGAAAGATATTCAGTCCATAGAAAGTGTGCAAATGAGGGAAAAAAAAAAGTTCGTATTGATCTATAAATCTCACAGTGTGAAGATTAACATAATTCTGCAAAGCCCTAAGACCGAAGTATTGCTGCTAACATAAATCTAGATCCATAACATTAGAGCAGGTAACACCAGAGGCCTGAATCTTCCTAGCTTCGTCATGCAATATGACTGAAATAAGAAAATCCCAATTTTATGTGACCCTTTCCCATTAGTGATATTAATATATGCTTTGAGACCATTTATAGTCCGAAAGCTGATACCAGCTATGACTGAAAATTTTATTTGTCAGTTTGATTTTAAGATTATTTTCATTTCACTTTTAGGCTGATTTTCATTGCTCTGTATCTGTTAAGAAGTGTGTTTGGTTTTTATCCTTGCTGGGAGGTTTGATGAAAACCTGATCAGTGCTTTGTATGTTTATTGTAACTAGTAGAAAGGTGGAAAAAGTTCCATCACTTTTGTATCAATCAGTAAAAAAGCTACATAGATGTTAGGTGGATTTTAAGATTCATATTTGTAAACTTAAGTGTTAGAGGAATTTTTAGTCAAGACACCTGAGTGCTTTTGGATCTGGATCTTAGATATGTACCAAATGTGACTGTACAAATTTTCAGGATTGTAAATTAGGAAAAAACACAATACACAAAGAATCTTGCAATTTTTAAAAACACTTGGATTTTTACATCAGTTACAAAGCTATGCAATATTTTCTGATACATAGTTTACATTTGTTACTGATGTTTTAGCTTAGAAATAAAATGAGATATATGATATTGCATGAAATGAAGTTGCTTTTTAAAGACTGGATTTATTTCCAAACCTGTTTTCTTCATTGTAAAACCAGACTAGTTTTACCAATGCTAGCACAAGTATTCTCACTGCTCTGGGAAGCCCCAGGGTGAAGGAGGAACAGCAGTACAGGTACCTGCAGAGGGAGCGGGCTGCCAGCTCCCACTCCTCCCAAAGGCACACTGCGGATTCAGCCAGCTGTGGCACTAGCCACTTGCATTTCCAAATGATGAAAAGCAGAAGGGGAGTGCTTCAGTGCCAGTGATTGTCTTTCCGTGAAAGGTGGCCATCCAAAGTCAATGGATTTTTCCCCTTTTTTAATTTTTACAAACTTAAGGTCCCATCCTTCAAACTCATCATCACCAGCATATGGCCAGCATGGGTTCACGTGCAGGATCAGAGCCACAAGTCCCAGCGCTGAAAGTCGCCCTTTGGCCACTGCTCCTCCCTGCTCCCACCCTGAGACAGAAACCCATCGAGATCCCCCGTTTCCCACCCTTGGGTTTCCCTCCCCTCTGCTCGCCTCCGTGTCTGCAACACCCCTGAGCTCTTTCTGAAAGCTTGTTCCAGTCCCCAGGGCTGTGTTTGCAAACTGGGTTTCTAACCACACACTGCACTGCTAAGAGGACCGGCTCTCTGCGAAGTTTTTCAATCATCCTGGATACAGCTGACAGGGAATTTTTCAACAGCATCTATTTTTCTTCAGGAAAAAAATACCAGTTCATGAAAAGGGAAACCTCAAGCAGAAATCTGTCAGTGGGAGCAGAATAGAAAAAACTGGAAAAAGAAAAAAAACCCAGACACCCCCCTGCCCAACTTTTTCTCTCTTAAAAAAGTGGGATTTCCGCTGCAGTCCCAAGAGACAGACAGCCCCAGTCCCGCACACAACACCCTCATCTGCAATAACCATCAGCTCTACAGCGTGCAACTTCATCTGGAAGAAGCAGCCCAAGGTCGAGTCCCCAAACCAGAATCCAAATTAGGTTTTTTTTGTCTCCCTAGAGCTGGAAAAGTAGGCAACACCACTGCTTGATTAGTCTTCTGCTGTGCTAACGAGCTAAGAGGTTGCTGAAGGGGCCGGGGAGAGGCAGAGTGGGTCTGAGGGCTGGGGCGCTCCCGGGACCGAAACCTCGTGGGTGCGAAGGCAGCCCCGTGCTGCCAGCCCTCACCCAGCCTGCGCTAGGATTTGAAGCACTGACAAAACCAAAAATAGGAGTAAAGCGTAAATAACCCCGCTTTATTCCCAGGGCTGGTGAAGGGGTGGCTGAGAAGACATGCACTTGCTGCAGGTTGTGCTGGGGTGGAGGCAGCCTCTCCTCCACCCTTGGGTCTAACCCCGCTTACCAGGAGGCATTTTGGGGGTTCATTTGTGGAAAAGTCCTCTACAGCATCCAAGATACCGGTTGCACATAACACACAACACGTGTAGCACACGTGTCTCTCATCTGTGCAGTAACGAATAAGAAGATTTTAAAGGGACTTACTCTAAGCTGTGTGACTCACTTAGAGCCGGGCGCTGCCGTCTTTTTTCCAAACTCAAAACCAGGAGCTGATGAGAAACTTGGTTGCCCTTTCACACCTTTGCGATCTATTTCTTCAGAAACACCTCTCTAGGACTAGTAAATGGCAATTTAATGGGCTGTTTCCTCCAATCTCCACCTTTTACTGGCAAAATGCAATGCAATTTACCTGTCTGATGGATTGAGAGAGCAATTCCTCCTTGTGTAAGGTAAAGCCCGTAAAGTCACATACCACTCTGCTCTTCATCTGAAGGTGCAGTATGGAGTTTCACTGCACTTTCAAAAGACAGGGTGAAGAGGAGCAAGGCAGCAACTGAATTATTTTTTCTGTACCCATTAATCTATCGTGCTTCCGATTTTAGGTACTTCCTTTTTAGTGGATTTAGCCCGCCCTTAGCTCTCAATCCTTCCTCCCTTTAGCTCAAGTGAAAGGCAGCTTTAATAAAGTTCAGAATTTTCTATACATCAAACGCAAACCTGCCGTCAACCATCAGCGCGTTCCCAAATGACACAGCACTAATGACAGTGGGGCAGGTCCTGCCGGCGGCTATTCCCCAGGAGTACGCAAGGGACACCTCTTTTTAGAATGAGGTTTTCTTTTTGGAAAGAGGTTTTCCTTTGGAAAACCAAGGAAGACCTCACCACTGCTGTTAATAGTGAGCAGACACAGCCACCCACTCGCTCTTCAGCAGTCCAGCCCCATCGTCCAAGGAGCTACAAGTCTCAGAGTTGCCCATATAAGCATTCACAAAGGCAATAATGAAGTTATTTAAGCAGCTTATTTCTGCCCTCTGGGATAGAGGCAGTTATGATGTGACCTAATATAGGGTCTATTTCTAAAATGCAGCATGTGTTGAAAATGGGCTGCAAAATAATGCTGTTAGTGAAGGTATTAAAGATAAACAGTTATTAGCAACAGTCTTTCAGCTGACTACTAAGCTGTATGGAGCGGAATAAATATGAGGGCATTTCACAACTGAGGCAGCACAAGTTATGGTATAAATTTCAATATCCTGCCATGCTACACGAGTTAACGCTACACATTAAATTATATTTCCTATATTTGAACTTATCATCTGTTCCCTCTTTCTTTAAACAGGACATTCTCCCATGCAAAATCATTAAAAGCCTACTAACATGAAAAGGCAACCCACTTTGAATATTAATAAAATACAAATACAGATTGTTATACTTGTCTTCCTTCTTTCGTTTCGGCCAGACACATTTCTAGAGATTGGCTGGTGTGGCAGGAGTGGTAAATAGCTGTCCCTCCTCACTTGCAGCAATGCAGGGCAGTTTTCTAATGCCATTATAAAAAAAATATGCTAGCTATCTTTATAAATTAACCTTTGAATCCATATTCTGGAGAGTGGCTTAGGATTTTTTCAAGCTGGGAAAATCTCACACGATATGAAGACAATTATGCCATGTTTTCTATCATTTACCTACTGAAGACCCCTTGAGAAAATTTTGCTCAGTCTAAAAGTAAATGACTTTTATTCTAGAAAAGAACAAATATGCAAGATAAGCTCAATGGATGTGAGCCAGAGGTCAGGATGGAAAAGCTTATATAGTCTTAATTATAGCTTAAAAAAATATAAAATATACAAGCACTCAATTTTAGAAGTTCACCTGAAAAAATATTGCAGTTGTTGCATGACACTATTACTTTTACACTTGACTTTGCAAATGATCTTTCATTTCTTTACATATATTCAACTTGAAAAAACCTGGCAGCCTGATATTTGTGGCCTAAATAAGCGTTCCTACACTCAGTCATCAGAAAGCTCATCCTATGTGCTTTAGGTTACACAAACCTGCTATTTTTGTCTGGGTGTTAGGAAGGCAATTCCTTTACATAGTCTTCCATTCTACTATTATTTTTGTCCACTTATATACCAAATTTTCACATAAGCATCACAAATCCACCCAACCTTCCATAAACTGAGACCTGTAGGACTGCCTAAATTCCTTAGATAAACTCATCCAGGTCAGGTTGGCATGTGCAAAGGCCTCCAGAGCAGAGGGGCAGTCACAGAGGTCTATCAGCTAAACCATCCCAGCACCTACTTTAGAGCTGCTGTCTCTCCCCAAGCCCCCTCTAATGACTGTACAAACCATTTCAAGTGAAACGCCATTAACTGGGTCAGAAAAATGAGAAGAAAAATAGAATAGAAATATAGCAAAATAATATAGTAAAGGGAGTTTAAAAAATAATGAAAAGAAACGTGTCTGCAGAGTGCATCCCATCCAGCTGCAGCTGCTTCACTTTGAATTTGGGGGGTGTGCCCCAGTTTTTGCAGGGAGCTCACCTGCAGCCTCAGCCATTGCTGGAGTCAGGCTGAAGCAGATGGGGAATCGCTGCAGCCAAGCCTTTTGGTATTAAAAGTAAAAACTCTCTGCAGTAGGAGAAAAGGGAATCCCTTACACACCTACAATCTGTTTTTTTTGGGGGGGAGGTTGTTGATACCTTGTTTGAAGTGATAAGAACCACAAAGCCCTGTGTCTAGGGCTCTACACTACATACTTTAGTGGAAAATTATTTTTAAATTTTAAATTTTACATTTTAAAATGAAAAATTATTTTTAAAAGCTAATGAGAAAAGGCTGTATAACATCAGCTAGGCAGTGCAGAGGCTAGTCTGGTAGGTTTTTTCTTCACATGAATGCTTACAAATTTGAGTTTGCTTTGAAAACTGAATGGAACTTCAAAACACAAGAGATTTAAGAATAAAATTCCCATCAGCAGCTCTTAACAAGAATGATCAGTGTACATCCCTTCATATTAAGACAAGAATAAACTCCTGAAATTCGAAGACCGTCTAAATATGACAGAGAAGTTAAAAACAAAAGCCCCAGAGACTCAGACCTCCCAGCAGGATGGGAGCAGGGATCCACCACTGATCTCCAGGGCTCGGTTCCTGGGAGCAGGTCACCTGCCTTGGTCCTTCTCATTTCCCAAATGACCGTGTTTCTCCCTGCAGGTGTTTGCTGGGCAGTATGGGACCAGCTGGAGTACCCAGCCCAGGCACGAGAGATGCATTTTTACCATTTCTGGGGCTTGCGGGTTACAAGCCCACGTGTGCTGTGAGTGAACCACCGAGCAAAAGACAAGGACTTGGCACTCCCAAGCCCTGCTGCTGCAGAAGCCATGCAGCAAAAAAATGAAAGATTCATAGAATGAAGGACACCGACACAAAGTTAAATTTACTGAGAAAGTACAGCGCTGTCATTGACTCACTCATAACTTGTTTGAGTGAGACCTCAGAGATTGTTACAATGGTTGTTTGCTATGAAATACGGAGGCACGAGGTGGCAGGATTTTAGGACTTAGTCTTGTGATATCTCTCCATCACCCAGAGTAACCAAACACCAACTGAACTGTGGTAGCTGATTATGCATTTCTGCTGCCAGTCTACTGCAAATATGTGAGAAAGCATGTTCGCTCTGACCCACTTCCATCACTTTGTGAGATACTGCTCTCCACACTGACCACGGGGTATGTACACGCGCTAGGTCGACTCTCACGGCTCAGATGATGCAAGATAACGGCTTGACTCAGGCAGCTAACTCCCCGGTGTGGCTGAAGCCTCAGACACCTCAGCCCTACCTTTCCCTGGGAAGCAGGTTCAGGGCTTGTCTTTGTGCATCCCCTCTCCTGTCCGGGGAACCGCGCATCCCACAGGAGCAGCAAGGCATCTTCCCATGTGCTGGCACAGTAAGTGAGGGGTAAGTGCGAGGCGATTAAGGGAAATGAACCTTTCCTTCAGCAGTGAAAGCAGCGGACGGCAGGTCTCTTCTTTCCCAGCTGCGTGTTATAATCCTGTAGCGTGAAACAGGGTACTCCTAACTGTAAAATAACGAGTCCAGACTTCATTCTTGGAAAACAAGCATCACCAACAGAACAAGAGATTCTTAATCAGTCCATCAATCATCAAATTGCTCAGCCAAAAAAATAGCAGTTTACTGTATAATATTGAAACACTGGCACAGAAGCAGTAACCTAGACCTCTGCCAGCCCAGGCAAGTGCCCCAGCCAGCGGGTACAGTCAGCCTGCTCTGGGCTGTGTGTGCTCCTTTGGGATGGCCGTGTATTTTAAATCAACAGACTGGACTAGTTGCAGCTGGGAAAGCTGCATCACACAATGCATTCTCACCTACCTGCTTATCAAAGCAGTTGTAGAAGACAAATATACAAAAGCTATTTTAAACTATCCCAAGCAGAAGAAAAAAAAAAGAACCCCAGACCCCAAGCTGGGTGTCTTGCAACTAAGAGCAACACCCAATCATTGCTTGTTTCAGCTGCAAGTCACCATACCAACAGATGGCTATTCCTGGTTTTTGCCATGTTAGGTTTTTGCCCGCATGGCGAGTCACATCAGCTCAACAGAGCCCCAGGCAAACACCAGCAGCAGGCAGGAGGTGGGAATGGCAGGCTGCGGAGCACTCCCTCATTTAGTGAAAGCAATGAGCTGCTAGAAAAGTTCAATACATGCTATGTGATTTTAGCCTGTTTCCATTTATGGTTTTCAAACTTTGATGGCTTTGGTGTTACATCAGTCCCTAACTGATCTGAAAAGGTACTAGGTGGTCTTCTCAGCCATAGGAATGAGATGTAACTAAGGATGGAGTTTGAAACAGCACAGGAGGACCCCTTCTAAAAGCACCGACCCCTCTCTAAAATGAAATTACTTGCAAACCCTTCTCTTCTGGACAACACACAGCTGGTTTTGGAGTCAAGGTAGGAGCTATTTCCCTACTGGGGAAGAAATTAATAGTTAAGGATTCTGGATGGCTGTGCAGCCCTAGTGCTGGCAGATGCAGACCCAGGAGCACAGGAGCGGCATCCATGGTACATCCCACCCTGTCCATCCCACCCCGACAGCAGACAGTCAGCGTTAGATGTTATGAGGTCCCCTGCATTAAGCAGAGGTGGCATAATGAATGTGCCACACTGGGATTCCTCCTAAGCCCCAACTGCTGTTAAGCTATTGAAAACATGCTCGCATACCTGTTAGCCGTAACCAGGGGCAGATTTACAGCAACAGGCTGGGAGGGCAGTAGCCCTCTAACGACCACTTGCCGGGGCAGCCAGGCTGGCTCACAGGATGGAGAAACCAGTGTGCAGCCTCCCCCAGCATGCACAGCTGCACCCAGCTTTACCAGCAACTCTTACAGCCCTGGAAAGTCTTGTTACAAAGCACAGTCTCTTCAAACATTATTTATTGCCTGGCCCCGTGGATGTTTGTGTGTTATGTGGAAAAGTATCTCCCTTTCCCCTGGCTTGGAATATTCTCTGACCTGCTATGACTACATCTGTTTTCATGGGTGGGAAACAGGGACAACAGCTGCCCCCCCTCTACCTTCCCTATAATCACGGTTTTCAGCCTTCATACCCCAAAAGGACAAAGAGGCACAGGGCAGAGAGCCCAACTGTGCAACCAGCCAGCAGTTAGAGATAGGTAGCAGCACTTTAATTTGATTACATTGTCATGGATGTCTAAAGGTCCTTTAGCAGATCACAAGGGGTGTGTGGATGAGTCCTTCTAGACTATTTATTATTTTGTCTTCTTTTTTATGTCTCCATTTTATTTGTCTCATTTCTAAGGGAAACGACGCCAACCTTATCAATCTCCTTTGATATGAGAGTTTTCCTCTGCTCCAATCAAGTTTGTCACCCTTCCCTGAACCCTTTTTAATTCTCTTGTTATTACTTTGAACAAAGATGGATGGAACCGCAGAAGCAGAAGCAGTTCTCCAGCTGCACGACTTGCAAACTACAGAAAAACAGGTCAAGGCTAGACTGAACTCTGGAGCAGCTCTAGCGAGGTCAGTGGAGTTACCTCAGGAGTGAGCGTGCTCCTCTTCAATTAAGTTTCTTGCCAAATTCACTTTCCTTAGTATTGCTTAGGCTGTGAAAAGCAACTGTTGCTGACAACAGGTTGTCCATACTGCATGCAGCTGAAGTCACATAAAACATCTCTTACCTGGAAATGTGGATACACACAAGCCGTACTGAGCATTTTAGCAAAATCATGCCTAAACCTATCTGTACAGCATTGCAACACCTGACCAGAGAAATGATGGGGCCATCTCAGACTCCTGTTCAGATCACTGCCAAAAGGAAGGGACAAGAAACCCACTACCAATTAATTAGGGCCCTGCCTTTTTTTCCCATGCCTTGTGTCTTCCAGTGCTGTCTAACAGGGTTTAGATCTTCTCATTCTCCATACAGAGATGTTTCCTTGTTTTTATTTTTACTAAATCCTTCATTTTGATGCATCAGCAGTTAATACCTACTTCTAGAGTAGCAGCATTAGCTTTTGTACAGAATTCTTTATATGACTTCTATGACATGATTCTAACTATCGAAATACATCTGATAGAAAGAGCTTCTAGGAGAAAAAGAATTGAAAAGATTCACTGCTTTTAAAGAACGGTTAAAACCCATCTTTCATTACAGCAAGACCTAGGAGGAATGGCTTTGATCCCTCAATATTATCAGAGCAAAGGCAGTTAATACCTACTTCTAGAGTAGCAGCATAAATTAATAATGCACCACTCAGGATATGCTGCTTTTCACTTTCATTTCAAATTGCCTTGTTTTGGCATTATGCTCAAGAACAAATAGGAGACCTTGATTTTCTATAACATTTACTATTTTGTGCACCTTCCACTCCATATTGACTCTATTCATACATTTACTTTTTTTCTGCCTTCTGAATCAAGCAGCTGTGGTCCCTCCATCTCTCTTTATACATAAGTATTTCCAAGCTTTTAGATGACGTCTGCCAGTGTGGCAAGACTCTGCTTTGTCCAACTACTCTGTAAACTAAAGGAAACCTGATGCAATACAACCAACCTCCTGTTAAGTATAATAATGAGTTACCTTTGTGTATGTTCTTGGGCTTTAGTGACTTTCAATCAGGCATACAAATTTGAACCAGTATTTGAACCAGTGGTGCCATCCTTCCTACCACCCTGTAGACCTTGCAGTGCTTGATCTAATCCCAAGACAGCTGACAGTAGCTCTTCCAGCTCTTCTTAGCTCCTGGGGTCCTTTTCATCCATTGGTTTAAGGGCACTGTAGAAAAAAAGTAAGATGGAGGCACGATAAGATGAAGTGAACAGGGCAGTGCTGGAATAATCCATCACTGGTCTATCTCACAGCAACACCTTCATGCCCTGGGCCTGCAAGATCTTCCCTCAGGCAGAAGTTTTTGACTTGGCAGTGACTATAATTGCTTCCTGTATTAAGGACGCATTGTGCAAGATGGTGATTTATATTCTGAAGACACCTGTAGAGTCAACATTAATAGAGAAGTAGCCAGCAAAAGCCAAAACAGATTTCTAGTGATATGTGTGTTAGTGCTGAGCTCAGAGAGGTTTATACAATCTTGAATTTCTTCATCAAGAGCCAGACCAAAAGGCTGAGAGTAGCTCAGTTTCAAAAAGGTGATCCAGGTTTTATGAACGCCTGCAGACAGCCTACTCTCCAGCTGTAACCACAGCCACCACGCAAGTGCCAGCCCCCTCTCCTACCTGCACCAGAGCACCCACATCCTTCCCCACCATGGGGCCGGGCTGAGCTGGGATCCAGAGCTGACCTCCTTCTCCACCAAGGAAGAAAGCAAAGGGCTGCACAAACACAACCTGCCGCTCCCAGTTGGACTCTGCTGAAGAAGAGCATGTCACAGATCTCTGTGAGATTTGCAGTCATACCCAGCCAAAGGGTTATTCATGAATTCTCACTTTAAATCCCATTCCATTTCAAAAATGCTGTCCCCTTGGGATTTTTGTCAGTATTTGCAAACCTGCCAGGTTTTTTAACATATAAATAGGAGCATTTAGTAAGAAAACAGGGACATGATTCTAACTATCGAAATACATCTGATAGAAAGAGCTTTTAGGAGAAAAAGAATTGAAAAGATTCACTGCTTTTAAAGAACGGTTAAAACCCATCTTTCATTACAGCAAGACCTAGGAGGAATGGCTTTGATCCCTCAATATTATCAGAGCAAAGGCAGTTAATACCTACTTCTAGAGTAGCAGCATTAGCTTTTGTACAGAATTCTTTATATGACTTCTAGGGCCGTTAAAGTAAATTGTAAAACACCACGGCGTTTACCTAACCAGAATTTCCCCATCAGATCAATCCACAAAAGTCTTTAGATGTTGCAATATCATGTGTCGCAATTCTGGCACTTTTGACTGTCTTCATCCCACCAACTTTGGGAACCTTAGCCAGGAACAAAAATCTTGCTAGGCTCCTCTGAAGTCAATGGAGAACTCCAGACAATAATTTAGGCTGAGAGTTACATGGGATGAATCCAAGATATTGACCCCTGCAGAAATAACCAGCCCTGGGTTATGTACCTAGGCTCCCTGTTGAATACGTGGAGACATCCACATGCCTCTGAATGGGATCTAGGAAAGCCACCAGAAGGAACGGGGAACCCTCTCACCTAGCAGGCACTACGGGGCTGAGGGTGAAAGCCTCTTTTCCCTCAGACTCAGGAAGATGCTGATGCGACCTTCTTGCTTTCCTTGCTTTCTAGAAGCTGCGAGGACACCCATCTGGGTCTGTGGGAACCTTGGCCAGTCTTCTCTGCCCAAAGCAATTTTAATCTAGATTTTGTTGTGGCCACCATCATGTAACTGGATGGTGCTCTGCTACTTTCTCCCAGTAAATTGTTCCAGATTTTATTAAATTATTACATGTCTGTTGGGCTAGCAAGCCAGAAAATTACTCTCTAATCACTTGGAGTACAAGTGTAAGAGGACTGCATTCCAGTTTCTGCTCTCATGATTATTCAGTTATTTGATATGAAACATTGATTGGAGAAGAAATCAAAACCTTGATCTGATAGAAGAAACTATCATATTTAGTGCCTGAGAATATCTACTTAATCTCAGAAATGAGACAGTGCTTGTCATGTTCTCAACCTATCATTCAAGAAATAAAGGACTTTACTGGCAGAAATGTAGGTACCTAGAGACTTAAGAACCTGACAGGGTCAGCTAGCAACAGAGACAAAATTTTAAGTATTTAAATTTGGTTTGACATCCCCATATGCATGTAGGATGTGCTAAAGATACTACTGCTTCCAGCTTTTTGCAGAACATGAATCTTATGGGGAAGTCCAATGACTGCAAAGAAAAAGGACACCCTGGACTCATTTAGTCTTGTTCCCTCTCCCACATGTAGATGGAGGGATACATGTAGCACACTGCCATTAATAATTTAAAACTATTTATTATTATCATTTTTGAATGACACAAAGAGTGAGCTGACCTGCTGTCTACATACTACTCATCATGGAATATTGGCATAGCGTGTTTGCCAAATAAGATAAATAAATAGGGTCTTACCTAGTGGTCTGGGAAATAAAGCTCATAATGAGCAGATCTGTTTCAAAAACATAAATACACTCCTAGGAAACAAAAGTATGCCACCTACAAGATTACTAACTAAGGTTGGTGCAAGACCAGGAAGAGATTAGACAAAATAATATGAGGACCACCACTGAAGGAAATGGAGAATCATGTATATTAAGCAAGGAAACAGCCCAAGGAAAATGAAACATCAACATGAAACAATGAAAAAAAATTGGGCAGGATAAAAGAAAAAATCAAACAAGAGCACAGAAAATAGAAAAACCGTGGAAAAAAAAAGTCATCAAGGTCATCAGCTGACAAAAGAAGTCTCTGAAAAGCATTTTCATGCATTTGTACACTGGAAAAGAACAGTCTTCTGTTCTTTTACATGTACTGTTCTGGGTTTTTTTTCTGATTGCAGAGCACTACAAGATGCTTTTGCACAATATATTCCTTATTTTATAAAGCTTTCATAGAAACTACACACCCACTTAATATGTGTATAAACATATTTTATAATAAGATAACTCGTTCCTTAACTTCACAGTGAAAATGAAAATTATCTGGCTTTCAGTAATGAAAAAGAGAATCATATTCAGGTTAATGAGAACATTTGTCTGATTAACCTTCTCCACAGTCAATGACTTGTAATGGTCCATCAGTCATCCATGGCTAAGTAGTGTTGCCAAATGCATTCAATCCATGCCCAAACATGTATTTATAGAAACAATCATAGGCCACTAAATAAAATCTGGAACCACATGTTATTCAATGAATATCAGGAAAACCATGCTTAGAGCATTCAAACACCTAAAGATGCGCTCTGCATGACCAAATTATTAGAGTTTATAATCTCACTGGTATTATATACCCAGGTGAGAATTGAATCATAGGAGGAAAAGGGGTCACAACCAATAAAAAATCCCCGGAGGTTTTGACTTGTTAATAAAAATGATTCTGCATAGTAGTGACTGAAATATAATAGTGCTTAGCAATTGGAAAATTACATTCCTGTATGTAAAATTAGTTGTTGGTCTTAATCCAGTTAGCAGCAGTGAGAAGGTAGCTGTATTATTAAACCCTATTGTGCTCTGATGGAACAAGAGCTGAAGTTTCAGAAGCCAAAATAAGGAGGTAAGACAGACTTCATGCCCTCTGTTAATGGTGTGGTTTAATTGTCCCCATAGAACAGTGTGGGGAAATTCCCTTTTCCACTGCCTTTCCAGTATCTGTTACAGAGATAAATACAAGTGTCCTTTTTCTGAAGATACCGTGTAAATAGCTGAAATGCCATTAACTCTTCTTTAAAAAATAAATACAAAACCAAAAACACAATGTGCAGGTGGAACCCAAGTGTTCTATAGTCTTGCAGGTACTCAAAGGGGTCATCTTGGGAAAAGACGTGTGAAATCATTCAAGATTTTTTTTGCCATGTCTGGGGCCATAAATTAGGCACTAGCTGCCAGAAGTTAAGAACTGCTCCTGTGGGTGGATTACTACATAATATTTTCATAGGATTTGTTGAAACTTTATTTGAAGCATATTGTATTGGCCACTGTGCAAGACTCATCAGACTGGTGGTCTATTAAAATCATAGAATCATAGAATCGTAGAGTCTTTGGGTTCTAAGGGACCTTTAAGGACATCTAGTCCAACCTCCCTGCAATGAGCAGGGACATCTTCAACTAGATCAGGTTGCTCAGAGCCCCGTCCAACCTGACCTGGAATGTTTCCAGGGATGGGGCATCTACCACCTCTCTGGGCAACCTGGGCCAGTGTTTCACCACCCTCACGGTGAAAAATTTCTTCCTTAGATCTGTTCTAAATCTAACTTCTTTTAGTTTAAAACCATTACCCCTTGTCCTATCGCAACAGGCCCTGCTAAAAAGTCTGTCCCCATCTTTCTTATAAGCCCCCTTCAAGTACTGGAAGGCTGCAATAAGGTCTCTCCGGAGCCTTCTCTTCTCCAGGATGAACAACCCCAACTCTCCCAGCCTGTCCTCACAGGAGGGATGTTCCATTCCTTTAATCATTTTTGTGGCCCTCTTCTGGAACCTCTCCAACAGGTCCATGTCTTTCCTGTGCTGAGGGCTCCAGAGCTGGACGCAGGACTCCAGGTGGGGTCTCACCAGAGTGGAGTAAAGGGGCAGAATCACCTCCCTTGCCCTGCTGGCCATGCTTCTTTTGATGCAGCCTGGGATACAGTTGGCCTTCTGGGCTATGAGCACACATTGCTGGCTCCTGTCCAGCTTTTCATCGACCAGTACCCCCAAGTCCTTCCTGGCAGGGCTGCACTTGATCCCTTCATCCCCCAGCCTGTATCGATAGCGGGGGTTGCCCTGACTTCATGAGGTTGACATGGGCCCATTCCTCAAGCTTGTCCAGGCCCCTCTGGATGGCATCCCATCCCTTGGATGTGTCAACCGCACTACTCAGCTTCGTGTCATCTGCAAGCTTGCTGAGGGTGCACTAGATCCCACTGTCTATGTCATTGATGAAGATATTAAAGAATACTGGTCTCAATATGGACCCCTGAGGGACACCACTTGTCACCGATCTCCATCTGGACATTGAGCCATTGACCACTACCCTCTGGATGCGACCATCCAACCAATTCTTCATCCACCCAACAGTCCACCCATCAAATCCATCTCTGCAATTTAGAGAGGAGCATGTTGTGGGGGACCATGTCAAAGGCCTTACAGAAGTCTAGATAGATGACATTGGCAGCTCTTCCCTTGTCCACTGATGTGGTCACTTGATCATAGAAGGCCACTAGGTTGCTCCTTTTTTAAAATGGGTGCAATGTTTCCCTTTTTCCAGTCTCCAGGGACTTCACCTGACTGCCAGGACTTTTATCATGGAAAGTGGCTTGGCAACTACGTCAGCCAATTCCTTCAGGACTCTGGGATTCATCTCATCAGGTCCCATAGACTTGTGCATGTTCATGTTCCTCAGGTGGTCATGAACCTGATCTCTTATAGTGGGAGGGACTTTGCTCCTCCAGTCCTCATCTTGAAGTCCATCCACTCAAGAGGTGTGGGTAGAGACACTGCCAGCAGAGACTGAGCCAAAGAAGTAGTTTAGTACCTCAGCCTTCTCCTTATCCGTTGTTGCCAGTCTGCCAGTCTTGCTCATCAAGAGGGGTACGCTTTCTTTGACCTTCCCTTTCTGGCTGACATACCTGTAGAAGCCCTTCTTATTATTCTTTGCGTCCCTTGCCAAGTTCAGCTTCAGGCGTGCCCTGGCCCTCCTGACCTCATCCCTGCACAACTGGGCAGCGTCCCTGTACTCATCCCAGGATACCTGTTCCTGATGCCACTGCCTGTGCATTTCCTTCTTGCCCTCTAGTTTGCCCATCAGGTCTCCACTCAGCCATGCTGGTGTCTTGCCTTCCTTTCCCGATTTCTTATACCTGTGGATCAAGAGCTCTTGCATTCTATGGAAAGCATCCTTAAAGATCTTCCAGCACGGTTCTGCTCCCTTGTCCCTGAGGGCAGTTTCCCAGGGGGTCCTATTGACTAACTCCCTGAAGAACTGGAATTTTGCTTTCCTAAAATTCAGGGTCCTGTCTTTACTCTTTGCCTGATCCCTATCCCTCAGGACTGCAAACTCCACCAGTGCAAAATATGGCAATTCTTCTGTTCCTGTGGTATTTAATAGAGCAAGGACAACAATTCATTGCCAGTAATTTACGGGATAACTGTTGATTTTTCTCTTTATGAACTGTCATAGACAAAGGCCCAAACTTTTGAATATGGCTATTATTCCAAATTAGTTGTGATTCCCTCTATAAACCCCCCCCAGAGATCAGAGGGTTCATTAAGATCAAATATTTGAGAGTGTGGACTGAATTAATAGGCTATATGTTGTTTCAGGCTTCAGACAAGCTCATATCTGCAAATAAATATCAAAATACAAATCGAAAACATTGAATATTACAAATTAATATCTGATGAAAAATTAATTTTTGAAATAAAGAACATAAACCATGCCTTTTGTGCACACTTGGGATGCAAACTTGCAACAGATCCAATGCTCATAAAATCAAATTGTAGTATGTGTTGAATTTCAAGTGCCAGGTATTCAGCCTGGCAATTTTGCCAAATTCTGTCTTTTCTGCAAGCCAAGCCAAAGGACAGCCTCTCACTCTCCATCACCATGCTCTCTAAAGGCAGATTTTGGCCTTTGATGTCAGGGATACATGCACCTCACCCACAGCTACCTGGGTCCACCAGCCATACTGCGGGAAGCATCGGGCCAGCAACTTCTTTCTTCAGCACCACTTTCATATTTATGTTTTGCTAATTATGTTATTGACCTTCCTCTGAGGAAGTTCTTCTCTTGTGAGAACAGTATTAACTCAATTAATTAAAAAATGGAAGGTGTTTGTTCTTTTTTTTAACGGAGCAGAGAGCGTTCTAAAAATGGCATAGAAAGGAAGGGTACCAGAGCACAAATACCTGTGCTGCCTTGTTGTGGTTTAACCTGTCAAGGAGCTAAACACCAGTGTGAAGGGGGAGAGAAATGGAAAGAAAGGTAAAGCTCATGGGTTGAGATAGAGTTTAATAGGACAGAAAAGGAAGGGAAAATGGTAATGATAAAAGAATACACAGGAACAAGTGATGCACAATGCAGTTGCTGACCACCCGCTGACTGATGGACCCAGCCAGTCCCTGAGCAGTGGTCACCTCCCCCCAGCCAACTGCCCCCAGTCTTACTGTTCAGCATGACATCATATGGTATGGAATATCCCTTTGGCCAGTCTGGGTCAGCTCTCACGGCTGTGTCCACTCCCAGCTTCTTGTGCACGCCCAGCCTCCTTCGCTGGCAGGGTAGTATGGGAAGCTGAGACGTCCTCCTTGACTTAGTGTAAGCACTGGTCAACAACAACTAAAACGTCAGTGTGTTATCAACATTATTCTCATTCTAAATCCAAAACACAGCACTATACCAGCTACTAGTAAGAAAAGTAACTCTATTCCAGCTGAAACCAGGACATCCTTATATTTGGCCATTTCAGACTGAAGGAAATGATTCTCTTTCTCATTACTGGAATTGTAGATTGTGAGCAGAAATGGGCAAACTACCTCTTTGCCATCAGGAAATAATATGTGCCTGATGAAGGTCACTTCACTTAATCTAATCCGCTATGAACAGAATATTGTTCTTCTTTCACAACACAAAAGGAAAAATATTTGATCAATATAAACAACACACAGGACAAATCACTAGGAGGCCAGTAAAGAATAAGTTCTAGTAAGCAAAAGGTAAAATCATAAGGAGGCAGGTCCGAAAAGCACTTTGAGAGACAACCAGCTAAAGGAATAAACAAAAGTAGTCAAACCACTCTCAAACTTGCTGCAAGTTGGCAGCTTGTCAGGTAATCAATAGGCCCACAGGGCTTCCAGAAAGAGAAAAACTAAGTGGACTTGGTAACCATGAAAGAGGATCTCAGGGAGATTCCCATTGCATGGGCTTTCCTGGTGAGAAAAAAAATAGGAGAAGCTCAAACGTAGTAGGGGAAGATTTAGGACAGATCAATAAAATAGGTAGAAATTAATCAGCAGGACCATATCGTATTTCCCCGTATTTGCCTGGGGATTGTAAAAGAACTGCTAGCTGCAGTGCACAACCCACCACTTAAAAGATGATGAGGGAATAAAAAGGCAGATGTGATCCCAGTTTTGGAAAAGAAAATTAGAAAAGATCCAGAGATCTTCAGACCTGTAACTCTGACTTGGGAACACCAACCTGGGAAAATTATGATAAAGCTTAGAACTAAGAGACATTGGGCAAACATGATCCAGTTGGAAAATAATACTATGACTTCTGTAGGGAGAAAATTTTACCTCATAAATCTGCTGAGCTCCTTGGAAAGAGTCAGTGAGAGCACAGATTGCGGTGGTGCTGTCGATGCAGCATACTTGTACTGCCAAAAAGGTTTTGACAAGGTCCCTCCCAAAAGGTTTTTAAATAAATAAAACTCTTGTAGTCAAAAAGAAAGGGTAGGAACAAAAGGTCACTTTTTAAAAAAAAGGGAGATTTCCAGAGGAGTCCCACCAGCATCTGCCAGAAGCTGTGTGCTCCATCTACCCATAAATTGTCTGAGAAAAGTGAATAGCAGTGTGGCAGAGTTTGTTGGGGATATGAAATAGTTTAGGGGAATATAAACAAAAGCTGACTGCAATGTGACAGAGACAGCTTGCAACAGGACACAGATGGGATTCACCTTACCTAACCATGGACAGCTACAAGATAGCTGTTAGAGAAACCGAGTCACCCGAGGCTCCTTTCACACTCAGTGGAGAGAAACAGGCACTTTAAAGGCTTGATTCCCCTGATCTGTTTGAAATATATACATTAGAATTGGAGGAATCACAACCCTAGAAATGCCTCTTTCTCTCTGCTGCCTATATGGGAGCACACGGTGGCTGGCTCAGATGCCATTCATCTACACTTAGTAGAACACGCTCTGAGTATGCAGGCAGTAGAATAACAGACAAAATTCAATGTCAATAAATGTAAAGTAATGAATACGGAGGGCAACAACCTTAGCTAGACATATATAATTTAATGGATTTTAAATTGGCTATTACGTTTAGAAAATAGAACTAGGAGTCACTGCTGGTAGGTCTGTGGGAAGTTCTCAGTTCACTGTTAACAGTGGTCAGAAGGACACATGGCTTTGTCAAGTGTTGGAGATCTGGGGACTCCAAGTGCATAGTAACAAAAGTACAGTTTAGGATAGGTCAGACAGGAGCTTTATTAACCACGATCACAGGCAAAGAACATTTGGACAGCATTGCCGTCTCTGCTCCCCTGTGCTCTGTCAAGGGATTACAGAGACCCACCCTATAGTGGGGTGTCAGTATATAGGAAAGGAACAAAAACCAAGCCAGAAATGAAATTATGACATTGTGTGGATGGTGTGAATTTACCCTGTCTTACTGAGTTCCCAGTTCAGGTCCCAACATTTGAAAAACCATTGTAGAAATGGTACAGTTGTAGGAGAAAGACAAGAGAGAGATGGTCCAAAGGTTGGAGCACCTTCTGAAGGGGGAAAAATTAAATCAGCAGGACTCATCATATGGAAAAGAGACATCTAAGGTCAATAAAATCATGAGTGGTATGGAGAAGATGAACAGGGCTTGCTTATTCACTCCTTGTTGTAACTCTACCAACATAAATGATAGAAGAAATTTTCTTCCATAAATGGAAGAAAAATTAAGTCTCAGAACTGGCTTGTCATCACAGGTATGTTGACAACAGCATCAGCCTGAACCTAAAGTAGTGAAAGCAGTGAAACACCGTACTGCACTGCAGCCAGCTCCCCGGAGGTGGCGTGTGGGTGGGAACAGCAGAAGGAAGATGTTCAAGGGCAACCTTTAGGTGAAAGGATAGATGCGAGAACAAACCAAAAGCAAAAAGAAGGGCCATCACACGCCCCGCCACACATAGCTGGGAAGGCAGGGGACTGCTGAGAGAGGCTGTGCAGAGTGAAGGAATCGGAGACCTGAGAGAAACATAAAGCTTGGAGAAACCTTGTGCGCAATGGAAGGTAAGTCAAATAAACGTGTGGTTTCTTAAACCTTTCTTAATCCTCTAACAGCACGGTGTCTAGGTAGAAAGATAGCATGCTCGCTGGGCTGTCGACTGCGAACCCCAGTGAAGCAGGTGCCCTTGCTGTAGGTGGGTTATCCAGAGCTGCCTCTAGCACAAGGCCAGTGAGTAATCGCCCGGGGTGTCATTTAAGGGACAAAGTTTAAAAGGGTCGTAACAATCCACAATGAAACAGAAAACTGCGACAGAGGGTAGGAAACACTGGAACACAGATCTGACTGATTGATCAGAACTGTGATCCTTCCGCAGCAAGTGACCTCAGAAAAACCCTGCGAAACTGAATTATATTTGATATATAACATATGGTATATAAATATTTTTTTTTTAACAGCCTGAATATAGGCATTTGGGGAAATGGCTAAGCTGCTGATCGAAGATCGATTCTTAAGAACTGCCAAAACTGTAAATCCAGTAACGCACAACAGGAAAGTTGTGAATTAGCAGTTTCCGTATTGGAGACCTTCCAAACACAGATAAGACTATGAAAAATGGCAGAAGAAAAATGAAAAAGAAGTAGTAATCTTCGTCCGTGTCCTTCACGATGGGTATACAAGAGCTCTGTGCAGGAAAAAAAGCAGATGTGTTTCCAGCTGTTGCAACCGCTTAGAAATGCATCAGATTATATTCCATCACACGAGGAAGAAAGTAAGAGAGCTGACTCGGTAGTCGACAGGCAGGTACTACCGCAGCGTTAAACAGAGTGTTTAAACTACAACCTTTGCAGTTTGGAGAAACGCGGAGGTAATCCTTGCTGGAAAGAGGCACAAGCTCAATTTTCCTTATGAAACCTTGCAACGATACTTGTTCCCGGGGCAGGAGCAGCAGTCGAGGTGGGACAGGGAGACAGCGGAGGCACTGGCCACGGTGGCTCCGCTTCCCCCCAGATCCCACCGCGCCACAGCTGACGCTGAAGCCTTCAGCACATGGGCAGGAATTTGCCCAGCCCCTCTGTGGGGACACAGAGCACAAAGCCTCTGCATCTTTCTTTTTTCTTTTGGCCTCTCCCTTGTTCAAAAACTCATGCTGGATGATCTAAACCTTTGTGGTTAACAGCTTATTTAATAAAATATTGATTTTTTTTTTCCCTCATGCTTTAGGAAATAGGATCTTCAAGCACTTTGATGAAGTACTGTAGTTTCCTCAAACTCTTTTCAAGGTCTAACTGAAAGTCTAAATCCTAAACTGAATGTTTCCTATTAAATTATATCCACATTTCCTACAAGTCCTATAAAAATAAAGTATGCTCACCAAGATCGCCGATGAAGGAGAACACCACAACTTTTCCGATTTATCCAGAGGTAAAGGTCCATCTACAGCTAATGGTTAAGGAAAATACTCTCACAAAAAACAGAGGAAGGAAGCATTAAAATCTGCAATAGTTACTTGCTAACTAAAACCAAATAAAGTGGAAACTAAATGGTATGTATATCTTGAAAAAAAGATTAGCATGTGTAATGTGGATAGTATAGAGAAAATGCAATTAGATAATATATAAAAAATGTATATTATTTATGTCTAATTAATGATTTATAAACATAGTATTAGAGATTAAGATGTACTATGAACTAAGGTGTATAAATTTCATTTATCTCTTAAAAATTTTTGAAAACAGAAAACATCAATATTTTTTAATCATAAGTGAAAAGAAGAGTATCTGTAGGTGCTGAAACAGGGTTTAACTGAATTTAACCTGATGTTATAATACAAATATGGAAGAAAGACATCTATAGAGAAAATTTTTCAAAATACCCATGGTGCTCCTATTAGTATTCATTATGATGTAGTTAAAATATAGTCATGTTAAAGAGTAGCAGTACATTTTGTTGATGATACATAGGAATTGCAACTCAGAACTCATAAATTCTGAAATAAAATATCATAGTCTGAAATACTGCCTGTGGAAAGCACATTTTAAATATTTGTCAAGTTCTTTCACTGGAAAGTAAGTAATTTAATGTTTCACATAAATATTTATTTGAAATTTAATTCTACTTCTTTTCCATATGAATTACCTGGAATTAAAAGGGGGGAAAAAAAATTGCTGAAAACTTCTGAAGCTTTTTTGTACCATTTTAACTTTTTCAATGGAATATCAATGAGACTGAACATATGCTGAAGACTTTCTGAATCAGTTTGCCCAGTGAAAAGCATTTGGCTGCATAGTGGCATTCTATCATTCAAGCAGGAATAAGTGGGCTCTTGGTTAGGAGAGCTTGTGATCTTCAGCCATCTTTAAACTTTGTTTAAATTTGAGATAAACGTGAGTTCAGTGCGCATAACTGAAATCTTTTATGAGTGTAGTCTACACACTAATGCCAACTTAAATCAGCTGAGGATCTAGTCAGAAATATTGTCCAGAGCACTCACAGAAACCTTACGCAGATTGCCTGTCTGCATATTTTCAGTATACTCGTAAGAGATTATGCTGGGGAAAGTCATAGGTAAATGCTGTTATCTATCTGCTGTATGTTATCTGCACCGGCAAAACTAATGCTTTATGTTTTTCTCTTTTTAACCATACACAATTAAGGCTTGCAACCATTAGCACAGAAGTCTGGGTAGATAAGAGGAAAAGGTCTAGTGCATTATGGTACTAAAGAAAACGAAAACAAATGTGCTGAATAGTTAAACAAAAGGAAAGTGAAAAGTCTTCAAAATACTGACACTACTGCCAAATGAAATGCCCATCAACTTTGGTAAGCACCTTCAGTTTACTTATTTTACTGTGGTGTGAAACTAGAAAAAGAACTATCTGTCTGCATGGTGTGCTACAGCAACACAGCTGCGAGGAAACAAAAAGCTTTATTTGTGGAAGAGAAAACATGAGTGTTGACTTTACTACACTACTTAGAAAAAAAGGTTACACAATGTAGGACTCGTCTTTAAACTGAAAATTCGGAGGAACTGAGGAAGATCGGCATCAGTTCTCACCCACCACAAACTATCAACGTGTGTCTGGCAGCCAAAACTCCTGCTCAAACTCAGAACAAAGACAAATGTAGTTAGATATAAAATATTATAAACCTGAGGACACTTCTCTTGATCTTCCAAAGCCTAGACTAAAACCAAACATCACCAAGGAAAGAATCGATAGCCTCTCCTTGTTTTTCTTTCCTATTTTAATCTCGATCACCATTATTGGCCACCATAAGGAAAAGACAAGACATTGTCCTGTCCCAGCTATATTTAGAATAATGTCTTTGGTTGGTGGGTAAACACAAGTATTTACAGGAGAGAGGTTGGCTCTGACCTGAATGACCAGAAGTTACCCCCAAAGTAAGTCCTTCCCCAAGAATTAAAATTATTAGTGGACCTGGCTTGCTAATAAAAGGATAAAATGCAGCTTGACCAGTTTCATAAGGAAAAAAGTGGAAAGGAGCTGCTCTGCCACGTATTGAATTGTAAAGCCTCACACATCAGTGCAGGGAGCCATAGGGAGTTGGTCCATGACGTGCTGCTTCATCACCCCTGTCATCTGCTGCATACTGAAGCTCTACCTTCATGGCAAGAAATAATCTTCTGGTCCCGATTTGTAAGACTATTGTTCCTAAGATCACTAAAGCCAAGGCAAAAATGCCCAAAATCCCACTGATTGCACCAGGGGCAATATTTTTAGATGGCCTTACAGCCTGCAGGAACCCCGGCTCAGAGGAAGAGCCATGTCCTGATGCTAGCATGGCAAAGGTGCTGCTCCCTGCCCCACATCTCATGCGGAGGCAAATGGTGGTGGCACCAAGGGCACAAACCCAGCTCCTGAGGGCACACGGCAGCCAGGATGGTGAGCGGGACACTGCTCTGGTAGGATGCCCACAGCCCAGGGGCCAAATGCCAGCACGCGCTGCGCTCTGGGGCTAAACACCCCAGCGTCCCTGTCCTGCCTCTCCCTGACAATCTCCAGTTCCTCCTCCCAAGCCTTCCACCCGAACTCCCGAGTGGCAGGGATGACCCCCATGGGGCAGTCACCTTGACATGGCATGCGGGGAGCCCTCTGCGTATCTAAAACTTAAAAGACCTTGGTGAAGGCCATTCCTGACATCTTTCTCCCACTCCCATTTCCAAATGTAGCATCAGAGTCCCTCCTGTCTTTCCAGCTGATGAAATATAACTGTTGTAAAATGCTAGCTAACCACATTTAGCAAATGGAGATAATCAAATAAAAATGAAACTATACTTGCTAAAGAAACACAGTTTCCAAAACACAGACTTTGGCTAGAGACTGTATTTTGCTTAAGGGTCTGTCAGAGATCTGTGGACTGTTTTGTAAACAGTTCTCAAACTGGTGTTTGTGGGAGAGACACATGGGAAGGGCATAAGAGACAGATGGACATATGAAATGTATCCCAAGGAAAGTTCATCAAGAAAGAAAATGCTCGAGAGCGGCTTTGATGGAGATTCATGAGAATTGTGTTCAGTGGAAAGAGGGTGAACGGGGAATTGTTGTTCATTGTCTCCCACTGTTTCCTGTCACACAGGAGCTAGGGGACAGCCTTGACTGCATCTTTAAGATAAATAAAAGGAAGCATTTTTCTGCCGTAACACACAATTTACAATTTCATTGTGTAATTTATTGTTACCAAAGTTATAAATGAGCTCTAAAGGAAATTAGATGGGTTTGTAAAGGATAGGATTACTAGGATTGTTTAGCAGGATGGTTTAAGGATGCAATCTAAAGGTGCAATCTATAAGGAGTGGCTGAGGGAACTGGGGTTGTTCAGTCTGGAGAAGAGGAGGCTGAGGGGAGACCTTATCGCTCTCTACAACTACCTGAAAGGGGGTTGTGGTGACATGGGTGTTGGTCTCTTCTCCCAGGTAACTAGCGATAGGATGAGAGGAAATGGCCTCAAGTTGCACCAGGGAAGGTTTAGACTGGATATTAGGAAAAATTTCTTTACGGAGAGAGTGGTCAAGCACTGGAACAGGCTGCCCAGGGAGGTAGTGGAGTCATCATCACTGGAAGGGTTCAAAAACGTATGGATACTTTGGGACATGGTTTAGTGGGCATGGTGGTGTTGGGTTGATGGTTGGACTTGATGATCTTAAAGGTCTTTTCCAACCTTAATGGTTCTGTGATTCTGTAATCTACAGCCCCAACAGACCAAACTCAATGACTGCTGAAGATGAAATGGTGTCCTGGAGTACCAGATGGTGTTCCACACAAGAGCATCTTTCATTTGTGTTCTTTCTAATCCTCAAACCCTAGGCATCCTATATTGATCACTACTAGATTCAGCATTATGTGACAGAGCCTTAATTTGACCTAATTCAGTTGTTCTTACATTCCAGAACACAGTCTGTGAATCTTTCAAGAGTCTTTCTGGCCTTTCAATAGCTGAAAATCTCATGCAGTAAACTAGAGTTTATAATGGTCCATTCTTCTATCACTTCCACAGAAAAGTTTTTTTTTGTATTTCTTCCCCTAATACACAAAATAGGCATGTAGTCAAACTCGGAGTTGGCTTGAAATACAGAGGATTGTTTATTTGAGTGCTAACTCGCAAACCTTGCTCATATTTTTATCATTTCAACCTCTTTTTAATGTTTATAATTTCAACCTCTGTTTTTAATGTTTTGCTTTGAAACAAAGGAGAGCTTCTTGGTGCAGGTACTGTGTGGGCCAAGTAGGATGAAGCCCCCCAGCATCTGCTATTCACTGACGAGGAAGAGCTGGCTGGGGACATGATAGTTGGTGGCAGTCATGGCTGTAGTGACCATGCAATAGTCCAAGATCCTGCACACTGCAGGAAGTGAGGAAGGACTGCAGCACAGCACAGACCCTGGACTCCAGGCGAGCAGACTGCCCCTTGTTTAGGGAATTGACAGGTGGGATCCCACGGGGCACCTCTGAAGGATGCTCAGGAGAGCTGGCAAGCCTTTAAGGACAGCATCCGCCAGCAACAGGAAGGGCCCACCTTGATATTCAGGAAGACAGGTGGGTGTAACAGGAGACGGCTTGGTTCACAGCACAGCCCCAATGCAGAAAAGCAGAATACAGGAAGGAAGGAAGGGGAAGGGACAGGCTGCAAAGGAGGAGTTTAGAAATATTGCCCAGGCAATGTTATTAGGAAACCCAAAGCTCAGCCAGAATTGAGACTTGCAAGGAATGTCAGGGGCAACAGGAAGAGCTTCAGGCACTACTTTAACAATAAAGATCTTAACAAGGAAAATGAGGTCCCATTGCTGCCTGGGTGAGTGAACTGTGACAACAGACATAGACAAGGCTGAGGTATCTTATGTTCCTTAGTCTTCAGTAACAAGGTCTCCCAGGGTTCAAAGGGGAGAACTGCCAGCAGTGGATGAGGGTCAAGTCAGGGATCACTTACAAGAACTTGACCCATACAAGTCCATGGGACCAGATGGGCTGCATCCAAGGTTTCTGGGAGAACTGGCTGATGTCCTTGCAAGCCTGCTCTCTGTTGTCTTTGGAACAGAGATCATTGTGGGGTCCCCAGCAACTGGAGAAGGGAAAGTCTTTCATCCATCTTCAAAAAGGCATAAAGGTCAACCCAGGGAACTGCAGATTGACCAGCCTTACTTTGTTCCCTTGGAAAATCATGCAGTGAGTCCTCTTGGAGTACAATTCTGGGCACGTGAAAGAGAAGAAGGTGACTGGGAATACCCCTGGGCTGCATTAGCCAGTAGATTGAGGAAAGGGATTATCCCCCATTTCTCAGGACTTGTTAGATCACATCTAGATACTGAACCAAGAACAACATGGACAAACTGGAGTGAGTTCAGCAGAGGCCCCCAGGCTGATTGGGAGCTGGAGCACTTGCCCCGTGAGGAGAGGTTGAAGGAACCGACTTGGTCAGCCTGGAAGAGAGGAAGCTTTGGGGGTACCCAACAGCAGCCCCCCAGCACCTATGGGGATGTAAGCAGAAAGACAGAGCTGGGCTCTTCACAGTGGTGCATGGCAGGAGAACAAGAGACAATGGGCATAAATTGAAATAAGAGACATTCACATTGGTTGGAAAGAAATACTTTTTCCCCATCAGGCAGTGGAAGAGGCTGCCCTGAGAGGCTGTGCAGTCTCTGTCCCTGGAGGTTTTCAGGACCCAGCTGGATAAATCCCTGAGCAACCTGGTCTGGGCTCAGAGGTGACCCTGCTTTGAGCAGGAGGTTGGACTAGTTACCCTCTGAGGTCCTTTTCAACCTGAATTATCCTATGAGTCTATGATACTATGATAATAGTGACAATACTTCCTTTTACTCAGTGCTATAGATTTAATTATTTTTTCTATCCTGGTGATTTTAGATTAATTGCTTTAGTTTTTCAAAGAAGTACATTTTGATGTGTGCTTTTGTGTGAATGATGGTTACTTTTACTGTGCTAACTTTTGAGCTATTGAACTTGAAGTCCTGCTATGTAGCACTGCCAGTATCGAATTTAATTGCTATTTCCAGTTACAGCAGTGTTCCCTGTTATTAGTGTCTACTGGTAAGGCAGGAGACACTGTCCTCTGCTGTTGTAAGACAAGGCAGAGATCCAGCAACTCAGGCCGATGGACCAACGCTGAGTGCAGCTCTGGCACTATGAACTTTCTGCTTCTGAGCTACTCCATGTCCCCGTCCTGTGGGGAAACAGTTACCTCATATAGTCAAGCACTCTGAACCACAAAGACCCTCCCCAGGAGGCTTTTGGGGTCAGCAGGGGTTCTTTCCGGTACAAACAGGGGGTTGTGTGATGACTCTTCAGCTGTGGTGAGGACCTGAGCCCTATGCAGGGGACGGGTTCTTCTCTGGATGAGACCTGTCCCTGCTCAGGCGCGAGAGCTACATGCCATCTTTAAATGGCAAACCTCACCCTGGAAAGAAATGCATGCATGAGCTTACTGTTTTAACTTTCCTACACAAGTTTTTCTCAAATAGGGAAACATGTAAGGCTTAAGTTATTCACAGACTGGGAGTAAATAATATCTTTTGTCATATTGCTCAGGCAATTTTATCTTTATGAATTATATGGAAATAAGAGCAATTAGCTTTTAGACTATTGTTCCTTTCATATATTTCAGCTGCCCATTTCCCATTCTTCATTGTAGGGCAGCTAACAGTAGGTATTTTGCTCAGACAGCTTTTAAGAACTGGAATTCACAGAATACAAAATTGTGTTTTCTCTTTGCATTCTCTCCACTTCTCAGAAGGCTGGGTAGCACACATTTCATACCGTACCAGTTTTGTTTCTTTCTTTTCATAGTCTTGGAGCTGTATGCATGGGATTAGTTTCTAAAACATATAATTATTTAGCAAGCAGATAACGAGCTGTTGCATCACAGATTCAGGTTGTTAGCATTGTTCTTTGCATTCTTGAGATTTGTGACTAGGGACATTTTCAATGATGTTTTCCTGTTGCACCAAGCAACCAGTTAAAGTCTGACATCAGATACATGCAAGTTTCCATCTTTTTTGCATAAGAAATGAGTTGCAAGAATCCATAAATTTCCTGGTAATTCCATGTACCAACACCTAATGTTTGCTGTGAAATTATATACAAAATCTTAATTGTGTATTAGGATCTTTTCTTTTTTTTTAATATAATGGTTTGGAACCTCCTAGCAAGAAAAAGAAAACCTCTGGAGCACAAACTGAAAAAAAAGAAAAGCTGAGATGTTTTCTCCCTGTGGGCATCCTGAGCTGGGACCGCTGAGTAGTGCCCAGCGCCTGGCAGTGTGCAAGCCCCAGGCTCAGCACTAAGGGGAAAATACAGCCTACAGCTTCCAGATCTCAGGTAGTAATTCTGCCCATTCACCTTCCGCATGGACCTCTTGTCTTGGCAAGATGAAAGCTCAGGGATCCCTGTCTCACTCTTTCATGCCCGGCACAAAACAGCATTTCGATTCTGGACAGCTTGGAGATGTGGTCTGTAGAGCTGCAACTCTGTGCTCCTCTCCATTGCAGCCCTACAACCCCACAGTTCTGCCCTTCTCCAGGGAGCCAGGTAGCATTTGACAGAAATACTTGCTTTTGTGCACTGGCTCTTTTGTGCAGGGTTAGGAATTGAAGCCAAGTGGTACAGAAATCTTCAGAAAAAGTTATCTTCAAAGTGAAGGATGGTAGAAAAATCATTAACAAATGTCATGTCAACAAACACATTTAACTGCAAACTTTGGTTGCATGGGTTTCTTCTTGGGCCAGGAAGAGGATGGGAAGGAAGATTATTGCAAGATGTTCTAATAAATTAGTGTTGTCTTGAAATTAAAAGATCACTGCTGTGGAATTTGATCCCATTGTCTTGAAACCCATGGGGGTCTTGTACATAAGGAAAAGCTACTGTACGTTTTTCCATAGTAAATCTGAATTTATTTAGACTAGCATATAAAGAATATTCCAACTGTGCTCAGTTAGAAACATCTATAATTTTAAAAGAGAGAGACTGAGAATTATTATTGGTATCTATATTTTCTCTATATTTTGGAGTACCTTCTTCATACTGAACACATCTCTGCAGAAGCCTGCACAAAGCCTATGGTGCACTTGTGGACCGCCTGAACTGTGTTATGAAATGAGATCCAGGCTTGGAAGAGGATCATTTTGCAAACATGAATTTACCTGCTGTACTCCCTTCATCTTTTCCCCACCTGTCCCCTGAGGTCCCATGTTACAGCCAAATGGTGTTTTCCAGTTTATTTGACTGCTGTGGCCTCCTCCTAGTCAGCTGGTTAGCCATGGCTTCTCGTACTATGCCTATTGCGCTTTGTGGGATTCCCAGGAGGTCTCTCATGCAAGTACGAGGCAGGATCCACACTGCTTACCTCTTATGGGGAAGTCTACAAAATACAGGATCATTTCTGCTAGAAAACACAACATAATCTTAATTATATTATTTGGTTTGGACTTCCTTTGCAATAATGGCAGGAGAAAGTAACTTTCTTTGGGAGAAATTCCAGTTCCACTGGAGCCATTAAGCATTATTAGTACCAGAGAGCTTTGGGGAAATTCTGTGGCATGGGGTAGAGCTTTTGTGTACTGCCAAGTCAAGACCAGAGCTATGATCTGGGCTCTATGAGATTTCTGAGTGCATAAAACTCATTATTTTTATATTTTCTTCTTTGTTTTTCGTGTAACAGAATGCGGCTATGGTGTTTCGTATGCCAATACAATTATATTCAGTATTTAATAAATCTCAGCACCATTTAGCATTTTTAAATGGTAGAGAAGGTTTATTGATAGCTCATTTTGTGCTCCTGGTATTAAAGTGCTTGTCACCATTTCAAACAGTTTTTCATATCAATATGAAAACAGCTCTAGATGTGTTTTAGGCATCAGCCAAGACGTACCCAAGGGGTGCAATTATCACTTACTATATTAACACAAAAAGAGAAGGTGTTGTACTGAAAATATCCTGAGATGAACAAGGATTCTAGAAAAAAGAATTGCTTTTAGTTTACTTTTATTTTTTCCAGAGATACTCACTAAACAATGTGAGGTATTTTTCTGCATAGGTTTTATTCTTTTTATTCTTGGAGGCATGACTAGCGAATGTGAGATGTCTCAGACCAAGAGGGATTTAAAATGTTGGATGATTTGAGATATCAGCCTTTAACAAATAATTTCCAGTAAAACCAGATTGCACAGGGATGAATGGCAGTCATTGCCATGAAGCTCTTGCAACCTGCAGTTGTAGCCCTCCATGAGCTCCAGGTACATGGAGCCTTCAGCCCATATGGCACTGATTAAACCATCAGGGTCTAAAAATAAATAACACAAACCAGATGATGGAGGAAAACCAGCTGAGGCATTAGTGCTTGCTGAAAGTACCTTTGTACATCAGAAACCACTGTAAATTTTCTCATCACTGTACCCCCATAGCTTCTTCAATTAAGTCATTATTACACAGTCCCTGGCTGAGAAGGACCCAGGACATGAGGGAGCCACAGCACTTCTGGTTGTTGTGTTCTCTAATGTATCTTCACTGCAGCTAATCACAAGACTTTCCACCCACCTTACATCTGGAAGAATAGATTTATGTATGAAAGACAAAGGCTTTAAATCAGTCAACGCAATCCATGAATAACTTCATTAGAATCAATGTATTCAGCCAGTGCAGTTTAGATAAGGCTCAGCCAAAACAGCTCTTAACTGTAATCCAGTCTCGGTAAATAGGCATTGCATGGTAAATTGTGATCATATGGGTTTTAGACTGGGCACAGATTTTAATTTGACAAATTGTTGATAGGTTAATGGATATCCCTTTTCCTTGATACTTTCCTTCACCTTAAGGATTGGATAAAAAGTTCGGGAGGGATGAGTGATTGTACACTGCTATTTTGTAAAGGTAATATAGGCTATAGAGTACTTTATATGGCTAAGTGTGTGCACTGAGACCTCAGTTTGGGTCCACTCTGCTCCCTACAGCTTGGAAGTGCCGTGAAACTACAGAAAACACACACAGCGAAGACATTAAAAGGTATCCAGTGAGTTAGGTAAGACAGAAGAAACTCAATTTCTGCAGTCTGGCAAAGAGAAAGCTCAGGGGAGACAAGATCACAGAATATAAATACCTTCAAAGGAAGGGGATTATTCGCATTATCAGAATATGACAAAACACAAAGTGGTAGCTTCGAACTGGGGAACACAAAGCATGGTGGAGTAATTAAGCCCTGCATGGAGCATGGTGCCAATGAAGAAGGGGCCAAGAGGGAGGAAGGAGGTCAGAAGAGAAGACTTAAACTGATAGAGGAAGAGAGGATTACAAACATAATTAGTTCAGTGTTTGGGAAGCTGCGGGATTAGGAGTAGGCAAAAGCAATATCCTTCCTCTCTTCACAGAAGATTTCTGGGGCCTGCTGCACACCGCCCACCAAGGCAAGACATCCTTGTCTTCAGTGGTCTTCTCTGTGCAGGTAGTACTTGTCCATGAAGAACCAGCCTACCAAAGCATGGCCACCATGAGCCTGCACACTGTGTTCAACTTCCGTGCAAGTCTGTACCTGCTGAGCTGCCCCGAAGGTTGGAGAATATTTCTTGGTCTGATACAACATCATGTTCACCCCGTGCAGGCATCAGAGCAGGAAGACCTCATTCTTTAACTTGTAGCTTCCGTTGTGATTATTAGCAAAACCCAACCCAAACGAAACCCAAAGAAGCATCTGAAACATCACCATGTGGAAAATCTACTTCAAGTTCACTGATCTGTAAAGCAGAGGCGTACAGGAAAGCTGATATTGGAGCTGTTTTGAAACTTTGTCTGGTACACACAGAGTGATGTGCCTGGAGAGGCACATAACAGTGGGAGACAGCTGGGATGCCAGAAGAGCTCCTCAAGAAAAGGAGGAGGTGACCTGACCCACCCAGCCACCAGAGGCAGAAACCCGAGGGTGAAGCAGAGATGCCCTCGCAACATGGGATGGGGAACTTTCAGACCAGTAAAGCAGCAGGAGTTGGGAGGAAGCCCCGGACTGTGGACTCGTGATATACTCATCCGCTGCATGGACAACTTGCTCTCTCTCTCATTAATCTACAGATATATCTTGTTGCCCAAGGTCAGAAAAAAGGGAAATAATGAAAGGGCACCTCCTGCCCCCAGGTACTCCTGAGGCCAGGCAGGTGACACTGATAGCCAGCAAGACACTCGAGGTGCTTCAAAACCCAGGGCTCAGGTTTGCCAGCAGATTTCTCCTGAATCCACTCACAACATGGACTGCCCTTCCAGGAAGTTGTGATCAAGCTCTTGCCTTTAACTTCCCAATCCTTTGCGAGAGCTAAAGTTTTTTTTCATTAAAATGTGCTATATAATAGTATTTAATTAGCTAATGCTTTTAATGTCTTACAACATTTTAAGATGCATTCTATTTCTTTTCCTTTTATGGAGAACTCCAGATATGCAAAAATGAAGCTCGATTTTAAAGGAAGAAGGAAGCATGTTTTGAAACAAATAATACAGACAGATAAATCACTGCATTTGCAGACAAAGAAGATGTCTAAATTAGTTGACAATACAGAGTCAGAAATGGTTATATGGCTGCAACTGCCCGTATATTCTTTCCCCCATTGAAGCAATGTCAAAGGTGAAGATGAGTTCATTATCAAAATAATTTTAAATTTAAAATAATTGCTTATGCTTATTGGAAAAGGGCTGTGGTCAAACAACAAAACACCTTGGGAATATCAGTAGAACATGGGTTCACATAAGAGACTATACCTTTCAGATACATGTTAAAAAATTATCTTTTAGTTTAGGAATTTTTTTAGTTAAGCCAATGGTTCTAAAACAGACATAAGTTTAAAATATTGCCATGAATTAAAATCTGCACTTGTGTTTTGGCTAAATAAAGACAATTTCAGAAGATGGCAAATTACCATACTCAAGAACTATTTCTAGAAAAGCGGTGCCTGATTAGTCCATATTTTAATCAAGTAAACAGAGGACAACCGATTCTATAAATAATATTGGGGTTTATGTCAGTAAAAATTAGCAGGATGCGGTCTTTACAGTCTCAGTTGTTTTCAGATTAATTGGAATACATAATGAAAGTAATTACACTCTGATATTTTGGTGCATGTCTCAGTGTATCCTGGAAGGAGTCCAGTAAGTTGTCTGTCTATATCTGATTTATAGAACAGTGATTTGCCATTTTAAACTGCTCCTTATGAGCAAGAAGCATGGAGTAGCTGTATAAATAGTAAATGTCTCTTGATTTTTACCTTTCTGTGCCCCAAAAGAAAGAAGTCCGTAAGAGTAAAGTACTGAAAAAAATCTCATGTGATTTACTGACAAGAAGGTCCCTTTTGAAGCTAAAAAGTGAAAACTGGCCTGATACTCAACATGGCTGTGTACACTGCAGCCTGCGTGTGTACAAATCGTGTTACATGAATGGAAACATTTTTGTGTTAAACATTTTTGGGATAAACAACAGGAAAGCAAGTAATCTTTTCTTCCGAAACGTAGCAGAGCCGATAGAGGAGAAGTGTGAGAAAGGCTGATTTTAAGACTGAGTGAAATCAGGGCATGACCTGCTGAAGAGAATAAATCTTTACAGCCCTTTGGGTTTTCATGCACGATATAGCGTCTCTTCCACCCTATCCCGTTAAAAAAAAGATGCAGGACAATAGATGGAATCAGAGGTTCAGAGGCTACAGCCCTTGGCTACGTACTTGGGGAAGGAAAAGGCTCTCGAAGTCGACAGGAATATTGCCAGTGGCTGCAGCAGGCGTCAGGACTTGGAGGAGGCCCTGGGAAGGCGCTGGGAGCAGCACCAGGGTGCTGGCAGGAGGGAGGAGGTGACAAGAGCCAGGGATTTGGTGGGAGACCTCCCTGCACTGACCACCAGCGGGCTGGTGCCGCTCGCCGTCCCTCTAAGTGTTCACGCGTCGCTTTCCCTTGGGAGGAAGTTTTCGCTGCAAGAGTGACACGTAACCTTCGTAAGGGGCTGAAAGGGGGGTGGCAGCAACCAGGGCAGCTACCGACCGGGCATTTTAAAGGTAGCGCTGCCAGTCCTGCCACAGCAACCACCGCCGCCACGCTGACCTGTGCTGAGCAACCCTCTCGGGTCCCACCTTTGTCCTGATGAGGCTTTCCAAGGCTGCCGCTGTCGGCATCGCTCCCTCCCCAGAGATCACGCTCCGGGCTGCTCGTGTGCCGCAGGCTGTGCCATTCCTGAGGAGCTGCCGCCCCTCTCTAGGCAAGGGACCATCCCTCACCTGCTTTGCAGGTCAGAGAAGCAGCACTGCAAATGACCAGCTGGACTTTTAATGGTATTTCCACTACAAGCAGATCCCGGCTTTACCCTCTGTACCCCTCCCCCAACCTCAGTAAGACGAACCTACGTGCTGTGTTAACAGGTCTCGGCCTCCATTTCACTAAGTAATGCCACTGCGCTGGCTCACCGCAAGCCTCATTCCACCCATTTCACCAAGAGTGGCTTTCACCAGTCGCCTCTGTGCTACCCAGGCAGCCGAGAAGAGGCGAGTGTCTCTGGCCAGGCAGAGAACAAACCACCCCGACCCTTCCCCATGGCGGCCTGCGCTCCCCATGCTGAGGGAGTTCCAGCGTCCCGGCTCGCTGGGTGCACGGCTGGGCTCAAACCCTGCTTGGGCTTATTCTGCATCGCCCCAACGGCTGTACCTATGGGCATGGCCATAGTAGACCACTTAGTTACTCCTTGAGTAGTGTTTAATTTGGCATCATCATTTGCAACTTTTGCCAAGAAGGGTTGGACCAGATGATCCTTGAGGTCCTTTCCAACCTGGTATTCTCTGATTTTTTCCACTTTTTTAACTCAGTCTCTCAGCTTTAGATGAAGTAACACAAATGAGGAAAATATTATGTTTGCATCTCACAACTAAAAATTCCACTGGAAGGAATTCAGAAAAGCTTCTTGCATACACCAGAAACTTAAAAAGCTCTGATGTAAAAAAAAAAACCACAACAAAAAAAAACCCCTCTTGACCCATTGTGGAGACTTACACAATATGTCATGCATAATATTGGACAAAATTATTTAACTCAGGTTGGCCATAGTGACACAGAACATATTTTTCCCATTGGAAAGAAAGCACTTTTGAACTCATTAACATCTTAGAATAATCAGACTAAATTTAGGCCTTAGAACAGGCTGTCACTGCCATGAATGTAAATAGCATTTTTAAAAACAAACGTGATCATTTTAAATTGAGACTTCCAATTTAGAGAAAAAAGGATGGCTTTTTTATGTTGGTAAGCATGAACATAAACTCTGATGTTTACGGGTTGTACCTTGAGATTAAAAATCTTTTAAACATATGTGATAATATCTACAAATCTCAAATATAACCAACTCCACATTGTCTGATTCGGTGATGTTATGTAGTTACAGGCACATGCATAGTGACAAGAGCAACAGTCCAGCAGCAGCAATTATCACCTTAAGCAACACAGGACATGACAACAGAAGCAGTGGGGTAGACAACTATAAAAAGACGACAACCACTCAGTGGCTAAAATGAGTGATTCTTCTGAGAGAACGCGCGTCTCCTGTTGAGCTCAGTCCAACAAAAGCCACAGCCAGCCAGTGACTTGCTGGCACCTCAGGTAGAAACCACAGATGGTGGAGCTGGGTCATCTCCAGGCCCTCCAGTTTTGGGAAGGCAGTGGGATGAGCAGAACGAGTGGGCACTCCACGGCCCTTCAAAAGCTCAGCAAATCTTCAACCCCTTTGGTGTCCTTCTGCCAGCATGAACGTGGTGTTAGCAAGGAAACTCGTGTCCAGGCAGGCCTCATTCAGTACAGTCATGGGTGCTCCAACACAAAGTGAAACATACTTGTTTCTCACAGTCTTTCAGTGTGTCCAGTGTTTCTATTGTCCCAATCTTTCTTTAAAGCCTTCTCTAAGATTTTATCACTTTTAATAAACAAATACTCATTATAAAGACCATTTTGCCCATCCAAGTTCTAAATCAGACTAGCAGCTACTATTTATAAGACTTCAATGTTCAGATATATAAGCTACCTAACATCATTTAGATAATGTGTTGGAGCTGAATGTAAGTGATAATAAACTAATGTGGATTCATTATGATGACTCAGAGAAACAATATTACATTATAAATTCCAGGTAATATGTTTCTGTTCAGAGTGGATGTGGTCTTGCTAAGAAAAATAGGTAACATAAAAAGTTGTTCCTTTGGGTTAAAAAAGCTGCTTGAATTCTTGAAGATAAAGATTACTGAAATGCAGTGCAAAGGCCTCTAAAAGGCTTAAAACTAAAGAGAAAAAGAGGGAAAAAAGGAGATTTTCTTTTAATATGCAGGTGACTTTCTTGCTATCCTATCATAAGAAGCTTGTTACCATCTAATTTTGGGGTTGCAGGTTGGTGTTGGAGATCTGGGGACTCTCAGCGTGTAATTACACAGATACAATTTAGGACAGCTCAGACAGGAGCTTTATTAAGCATGATCACAGGGAGAGAACATTTGGACAGTGTTGCCCCCTCTGCTCCCCTGTGCTCTGCCAAGTGATTGCAGAGACCCAGCCCATAAACTATGTCGGGGAAAAAAAAAAAAAAAAAAAAACACGAAAAAGGTGAGGAAAACCAATCATTTTCATGTTAATAAAGCCAGGTATCCCTCTCTGGCAGGGATGGACACCTTCAGTAGCTTGCTAGCTGCCACAGCTCTAAGCAGGACTCACCCGGTAAATAAGGTGAGGACATTGAGGGATGGCTTTTGGTGGAGCCTGTACTATGAGGCACACCAGGATTGCCTTCCATCAGCAGTGGGGAGGGGGAAACAATCACAAGCTGCTAGCTCCTAGTCAAAGGGACTGTTCTTTTAGTTAGGATAAACTTCTTAGTGAGACCTCTCAAATCTTAAATATTAATAATTTTACCACTGCATCAGTAAAACATGCCTCGAGCTGTTGGCTCTTACAGTTTTGTCATGTCAAATCAATCCTGTATTATCAATCATAACAATTTTTATTTCCCCATGACACATGCAGTCGGGGAATGAATGTGCTCATAGTGAAAACCTGTTTTCTGCAATGTGCTGGCATGATCTTCCCAGTCACAAGAAGTTCACTGGGTCATGCCTAGCAAGTGAAATGAAAAAGACCTCCTTGCTGCTGTTCTCCCTCACCCCCTTCCAAATACACACACCAACTATTCTGATGACACCTCAGTATATAATAATGTCTTCCCTGCTGTATTTTCCAAAGTTTATGGCCAGGTTTCCTAGCAGCAGGTTGTAACTGGAACCTGACTGTGCAATAAACAGGTACAAAATGACTGACAATTCCCAAAAATGTAAAAAAACACACATTTTGATCCCATGCTGTTAAAAGAGTTCCTGCATGGATCCGACAAAGTGTTGAAGCTGGAGCTGAAGAAGTACTTCAAAGATGTGGCTCTTTGGCTTTTTTTTTAAGCACATGCTACCAGAATTTTAAGCTTATAAAATAAGTTATGGCATTGTTGCACTTGGGATTTCTTTGAGCAAAGTCAAAGAAACAGGATTTGTGCCATAATCATAAAGTATGTGATTGTGTACTCTCTCCAGAACTTGCCCTAGCAAGTACATAGGGATTTTTTCATTTGAAGACAGGACTCACAATATGATATTAGAGTCTGTGTCTTTCTCACACCAAATTCACATAACTAAAAAAAACCCCTGCTACTGTAAATACCTTACACTGATTCTACAGCTGGAAGTTATCAGTTATGCAAATAACAGATAACACTATTCCTACTCATTCCAGTGAGATGGATAAACTGAAAATTTTCATTACATGCTTTGTGTACATTGTACATAAAAATAATTTCTACTTTTTATTTTATCCTCATACACTTCCATACATACTTCTAGCAGTGTGGTCTTCATACAAATACTATAGAGCTACTCAACCTCTCTACCCCCATGTCCCACATAAAAAACCAAAAATTCCTGAGTGTCTTACAAGAGACTGTGACTCTGGGGAGAATTAGGGGTAGAGGTGATTTGCAACTCAAAATTTGAGAAAAGCAATTGCAGAATGAATGGCTAAGGCTCTTTGTAGTTAATGCTGCCAAACTCTTCCCATTAGAAACCCTTCATTTCAGTTCAAAACTCTTCCAGAATTAACTGTTGGGGCTGAAATTTTCCATGTCTGTTTTCCAGAAGAGTGTCAGCATAAATTGTCCAGTTGTTTCCAATAATAAAGTCAGCAAAAAAGGTATTATTTGCCAATCATACTATTTACTAATGATTACTACAACAGTTTTGTCAATAATTTCTGGCAGTATGAAGACTTGAGGCGAGGAAGTGAAATTTGGCATTGAATAGTCTTTGCGTGATGGATAAGCCTTTTGTGCATCCATGTGTGTGGAGGGACATAATGCTTAAACATAGCCAAGTTATAAATAATTGAGAAAAATTCTGATTGCACATGCTTAGTAGCAGATAAATAGCATTTCCAAGGATTCTGTCCATGCTAAGCCTACTTTCTTTCTGACCCCAGGATAAAGGAGGCTAAGACGAGACTTTCCTTGCAATTTCTCTGCCCAGATGCGCTGGCCCATGAGCCCAACGCGAAACCAAGGTGGAGGTGACACAAGGTGACTGTGTTGACCTGACCGCTCCCTGTGGTCAGAAAAGGAAAGGCATCGATCTCCTTTCCAGCCCATTCACCTAACTAGCCTCATGAAACCATTCCCCCAAAGCCATCCTGCCGTAGCCACTGACAGTCCCTGAGCTGCACACCCACCTCGAGCAGGAGACTGCATTTGTCCTGCACGAGCACTGGGTTCTCACACCCACGTCTGACATCGGGGAGGGCTGTACTGTGAACTAATAAATAGGAATAGTTGTCTATTGTTTTCTTACTCAATGTCCAAAATTTGTAGTTAAAGTTATTGTTTATATTCCTCCGCTTCAACTTATTATCTGAAAAATGGGACTAATGATACTCTTCATTGCAGCAAAGGACTATGGCAATAAGTTCATTACTGCTTGCAAAACAGCTGGGTACACTAACAATGAACATGAAAGAAATGGTCATAAGGAAACAAATAATTCTGCATTACAGCAGGTTTGCGCAATGTGAAATGAATAAGGCATCGGATGCTCGGTGAACAGAAGGATAAAATCAAATACTGAGTTCATTAACTGGCCATCTATATGAAGCATGTTTCCATGCCAGGTGTCTGACTTTAAAGAGTTTCAGCAGAAGAGGTCCATCAGCAAGGACAAAAACAATAGTTCTCTTAATTAAAGACTGATCACAATGCACAAACCCAAAGGATGATAGTTAAAATTGCCAGATTAAAGCCAGAAAAAAACAGAACTATGTTTCACTGATTGACTTTGAAAGCTTTGTGTCCTTTGAACATTTTTTTTTAAACACGGAATGTTAACACATTAATAGTAACAAAATGCAGGATGGCTAAACCAAAAATTATAAACTTCAGGCTTTACGTGCTGATATGCTTTCCTAGGAGCATAATTTAGACCATATGATTTTACAATATGTAAATATAATACAAACAATACCGAGACCTGATTTAGTACCTAACAATATATTCCTGAAACCTAGAAGAGACAAGAACAAGATCAACCTCAAAACTCCTACAGAAATCAGAGCTTTAATGTAAAGAAACGTAAACAAAACTCAGGATGACAGCAGCGACACATTTTCCATTTTTTCCTGACATCTTTCTGGGGTTGATGTGATTTAGCACCGAAATACAATCCAACGACAAACAGTAAAAATCCCTCTTTGATGCAATTTTACAAAGCAGTCTTCTTTAACAGCAGGTTTTCCATGAACACAGGGCGACAGCTGAAAAAAGGTCAGGCTAAACTTTTACCCGAGGCAGTCACTTTCATTTAGTCTCTCACCTGGTAACTAAGAGGGCCAAGGTACCAGGCTGGAGATCATCCATACTATTAAATTCTTCCGAAGTCCCCCAGCCCTGCCTGCACCCGACACCACCCCTGCTGCCGTCCCAGCAGACTGTGCACCCCCGGGCATCCCCCCTGCCCCGGCGCTGTGGCCCGGGGAACCCGAGGCATACCTTCAGCTTCACACCACTGCAACGGCATCGCTTCCACCTCACAAATGCAAACCATCTCTGTGCTACACAACCAGGGTATGCTGGTTTTGTCTGGGATAGAGTTGATTTTCTTCATAGAAGCTAGGATGGGGCTGTGGTTTGGATCCGTGTTGAAAACAGTGTTGATAACACAGAGATGTTTCCATTATTGCTGAGCAGTGCTTACACACAGTCAAGGCCTTTTCTGCTTCTCACACCACCCCACCAGCGAGGAGGCTGGGAGTGCACAAGAAATTGGGAGGGGACAGAACTGGGACAGCTGACCCCAACTAACCAAAGGGATATTCCATACCACATGACATCATGCTCAGCATATAAAGCTGGGGGAAGAAGAGGGAAGGGGGGACCTTCGGAGTGATGGCGTTTGTCTTCCCAAGTAACTGTTACGTGTGATGGAGCCCTGCTTCTCTGGAGATGGCTGAACACCTGCAGGCCCATGGGAAGTGGTGAATGAATTCCTTGTTTTGCTTGTGTGTGTGTATTTTTCTTTCTCTGTTAACTGCCTTTATCTCAACCCATGATTTTTCTCACTTCTACCCTTCCAATTCTCTCCCCTGTCCTTCCAGGAGGTAGTGAGCGAGCGGCTGGATGGTGCTTAGTTTCCAGCTGGGGTTAAACCATGACATACGGTCATGGGGATACCACAGGGCATCTGGAAAAGACGCAGGTCCAAGGGCTGTGTAGGGCGGATATGGGCAGCCTGTGCCTGGTGGCCAAAGGGCTGAGGTGTCTCTCTGGTCTTGCTTCATTTAGCAGTGCAGGGCTAGCCCAAGGGATCTGTCTCATCTGAGGGACCAGAATGCTCTGCTGGAGGCTTCCTCTCCTCCAGTTCATAGAATCACAGAATCTTTGGGTTGGAAGGGACCTTTAAAGGCCATCTAGTCCAACCCCCCTGCAGTGAGCAGGGACATCTTCAACTAGATCAGGTTGCTCAGAGCCCCGTCCGACCTGACCTGGCATGTTTCCAGGGATGGGGCATCTACCACCTCTCTGGGCAAGCTGGCACCCTTGGAGTCCCCATTCCTCAGCTCAAACCATCAGCAATTGATTATGGATCCAAGTCCCAAAGGTTTTCATCCTTCTTATCACCACAGTCTTCCACAAAAAGGTTTCTGGCAGCTTCCCTTCTGTCATGTGTCCTTTATGATCCAGGAGGTTCCCAGGCACTATGCATCCCTGCATGCCTAGCCCTGGAAGGGCCTCAACTCGGAAGAGGGATTTGGAGCCCATGCTTAATAAATTAATCCTGTGACTTACAATAAGAAGATTTCAAACAGTCTTGCCAGACTTTTTTTTTAAATTTTCCTTATCATACATTAGCATAAAATTACAAATATGTTCTGTGCTACGCTAGCGATATTTATGCACTGCACTGGACTCTGGACAGTGACTTATGCATGTCATATACCCTTCTGCCACGTGCGTTTTAAGCTGCATGTGCAAGATAACCTGGTTATCTCAAAAGCTGTGGTATAGTTTGGACTTGCCAGTAATTCAAGAGCCATTTATAATCATGAGGAAAATTAAGCTACAGTGTATTTCTGACTTTAATATAGCAAATGGGTGCTGACCATCACACTACATTTTTACATCACTTGGATTTTTTTCCAGACTACCTGAGAACTTTTTGGATGTTAAATTTTCTATTATGATTGATTTTAATGCATCAGTCATATATTTCTCTTCCTCTTCCAAATTACGTTTGCTGAAGAAAGAAACATACTGAACAAGGAAAAAAACCTATGTACTTAAAGTGAAAAGAAATGTACTCTCAATCTTGAAGCCGCAGTGAATTAATATTTTTAATTTACTAATACAGCAAAATATTTCTGATCATTTTCTGGTTAAACATATGCAATGCATTTCCAGTGAGACTGCTATATTTATTAAGTATAGCAGGTCACTGGGTAGATGGCATTACTACATTGCCTGAGGTCCCAGGAATGTGCAATCAGCCTTGATTACTGGTGGCCCAGTCCTGCAAGGTACTAAACAATTTCATCTTTCATTTCAGTAGTAGCCAAGAATGTTTTGCATCCCTTAGGAATAAGCACATGAAAGAGCCTGCTCTAAATTAGCTGAGAAACAGCTTCATGAGAAATTTTACATTTGTTTTTAATGAGAAAATTTCTTTCCAGTAGACTAGGACAGCTATGCCCATTAGACCCAGTGATTTCAGAATTTTTTTTCAGTTTCTGGGAGATCCCCCATACAGAGATAGACTGACTTCTTGTATGCTGGCAAATCTGGTTTTGTTTCTGAAGTTTTTGTTCTGAGTGCTTACAAAGTCACTGTAAAGTGTTTTGTTCCAAGTATACTATCCCCAGACAACCCTTGTAACTTTATTCTATACACGTTCATTGAAATACTGATCAGTGAAGCAAAGAGAATTGTTGATCATAACCCACAAGTGATCCACTAAACAAGCGATCTGTTATCATAAAGTTCTTAGTAGAACACTAGTCAGTCTATAAAGGAAAAATCCATTACACTGCTCATTAATACTGCTAAGGCATTCCCATTTTCTCTTTTTCACATTTTCACTTCTTCACTCCAGCTGAAAAGTGTTTTTCCTTCAGGAGTGTTTTCACAGACTTGATCAGCAGGAGTTACCTGAGCTCCAGACCCTGTATGAGTGCCTCTGCCTCCTCCCTCCTCCACCAGACACACGGTTTCAACAACTGACTTTGCTGGAACAGTGATGATCAACACAAGCTTCCTCTCAGCTTCTGGGTCTACGTGGCAGCCAGTATTGCATTGACTAATCTAAGTGAGTCACACTTGCCAAAAAAGTTGTCGCTTGTTGCTAGAGGAGAAATTTTTGCATCAGAGTAGATAAGCCAAATACTTTTGTCAAAAGGTTCACCAGGTTCAGTGAAGCTGGACTTTAACAGAGCAAAAGACGGCAAATGTCACATGAGAGAAGAATAACTTTCCATTTACCCCTTCCACAAACAAGATTTACTTGCATTGTTTGAAGCACATTTTTCAAAGGAAAACTGGGTTTTGTGTTTTGCAGATATTTTTAAAATCTAAACCTCCATAAATTTTGGCATTTTGAGCAGTCAGCATTTCAGCAGTCATGTTCTGAGCCACTAAAAGCAGGCTTCAGTACAGGTCTTACAAGTGTTAGGTAAAACGCCTTAGTTCATTCTGTGTTACAACTAAACTAATTATTTTAAGAGATACATTGACGTTTTCTACTTTAAAAAATGTATTTGAAAAAACCCCAAACTTTTTAATCCCAATGTCTTCTTTAGAGCTTGTTTAGTACAAACATTCAAACTATATATATAATTTCTTCTATTTCTTTCTAACACTTGTCTTAAGATTCTTCAGCAAATCAAGAATATCTGTTCACCCAAGGAACAAAAATTACAAGGTCACTGATGCTCTGTTTGCTTGTCGTTGGTTGTTGTTATTTTCAACTCAGTTATCAGAGTTATTGAACATGAGAGGGTAAATGAAATGTCAGGTCTGACTCGCAGAAAGTAGATGTGCTGTCTACTTTACTGCATTGCTAGTTCACACAAGGTGAAGAAAATATCCTAGCTGGGGGGGCGGCGGCGGGGAAAGAGGATTACTCCTGCAGCACCCATTCATGCAGTCTGCAAATCTACCATCTGCCATGAATAAAAGGTGGGATGAGCTGCAGCACTGCACAAGCAGAGTAGGAAAAACTGCACTGTAATCTAATCATTGTAATCACTGTAATTACCCAGCTCTGCAGCAGCACCAGGGAAGTGGTCAATAAGGTCCTCTGGCTGCTGAAGAGCACGGGGTGGTCACGGACAGGGGAAGAGAACAGAACGAGTTGTGCCATCCGCTTTGCCTCCTGCGCCGGGCTGCACCTGCCCGACGCCGCTACAGGGAACTCGCGGCTCAGAGACCAAATGTTCCCTAACGCAAGACCCGCAGCTCCCACGGACGCAGGCTGCTCTGCTCGGGCAGCCAGGACACGAATGAGAATGAGTTTGTTATGGATCCGGAGGTAATTGCCAACACTCAGCTGCCATCCCCTGAATTTCTCTTACCATCTAATGTGCAATTTCCCTTTACAGTGACATCCTGGTTCAGATAATTTCAGAAGCATTTTGTTTGCTGGAGTACTTATGTGTAGTATACACCTTTACTCAATCAGAAGACAGCTAATTTCTTTGCTGTGCTAATTATGTCAGAGCAAAACACAACATGTTTACGCTTGTTCTTGTCAGCCAGGTTGAGAAAGTGGTTCCCTTCGAGTGACTCTATCACCTAGTTTCTGATGTTTTGCTGTGGACTACCTAATGATCAGTTCCTAAATTTCTCTGGAGTTGTGCGTGTAGTTACTTGCAGGCAGTGCAAGTATAGTCCACACAGGGGCAGGGTATTGTTCACAGCAGCCTGTACGTTCCCAAACTGCAGAGTAAGCTATAACAGTATCAGCGGCTGATATCTACTCATACTCCACATGCCTGTGGTTACATGCGTTAACTTGCAGCCTGAGTCACATAATGATGGGTTACACCTGTGATACAGTGTCGTATAAGCATGGCACAACAGGAGTGGGAAGGGTATATAAACACACATATAGGAACACATCCAAATTAATTTTTTGGAAGCAACTATATGATATAGTTGCCCACCACAGCTGAGCAGTGGGCTTCTTGCCCCAGGAGTTGTCCTCGCAGTTGTGTAGTATTAAGACTGATAATGAAGTTGTCCTTGGAACAATGGAGTTGCCTTTTACAACTGGAGTGGTGAATTAAAAATTTGGGTCAGCAATCAGCAATCAGCACAGACACATAAAAAATCAGAAATTACAAAAGTTCTGAGTAAAGATAAAAGCCACTATCGGCATCAGCGCAGTCCGACCACGTTTCTCACAGCCCTTGCTTTTGGTCTCGCTTTGGCATTCTCCCACGCTGCCTCATGATGTCAGAGTTGACAGTAAATAAATAAATAAATAGATAGATATCCTATTGCTATCTGCAAGGTCAAATGTTCTCCTGCAAGAAGAGACCAAGTTTCTTGAGCCAGCCAAGACACCAACAGTGGTTTTGTCTCCCCACCGAGCCCTGGAGAGCAGAGCCACTCCGGCACAGTGGAGATGCGCGGAGATGCAGCATTGCTCAGCAGAGGAGTTTTACTGTGAAAACAGCAACATCTGTGTATCAGAAGGGGGAGCCTGGGTGGGTCTGCAGGGGCAACAAGAACTTCAGAGCATGGAGAGCGAAGGGGAAATGGCGCAGGTCTGGTGGGGGAGGGAGGGGGTTGTTTTTGCTTTTTATGAGAGAGGTGAAGGTAGGAAGATCAGATAGGTAGGGAAAGCAGATAACCCAGGAATTTCAAGAGTTAAATTGTCTTCAAAACTAGTTCTCCCACTGAGATGAAAGGAGGAGCATGCATGTGGCCCAGCTGTAGCCCCAGCGGTGCAGCTGCACGGTCAGGCTTCCCCTCCATGGGGATTTTACCATCTACACCTTCTCAAGCTCAGTGTAACTTTACGTGAACACAGTTGCATGCGTAAGTAGTGTCTACATGATGTGTACAGCCCCGTTTCTTTCACAAGTCACATTTCCACCAGGCATTTTGCACTTCGGCTTCTATAAATACTTTTCTCAAACAATTTGTATGCAGGGACCAAGGAGTAACCTTGAGAGAAAGCAGCAGACGTGCACGAGGTTTGAAGCACCCGAAGGCTTTCTAAGCAGTGTACGAACCCGAGGGGACACATCTGCTCTCCTGAAGATGCCGGGCTCTGCCCCTGCCTTTCACAGGCCATAAACCAGGAGCTGATCTCAGCAAAACAGTTTGGGATATTGATAAGCAGACGCTGTAACCAAGGTATCACGTTCCCATTTTGGGGGGGGAAAAACCAACGAAAGAAAAAAACTACCAGTAAAAGTTATTAAAATGCATATGTTTACACGGAAGGCCTCTGTGTGTGCTCGTGTTCTATTATCTACATACAGCCGCCTTTTATGCTCTCTGCTGACAGCATTTGATGCTTTTTTCCCCCTGTGCTTATTTTTAGTTGCCATAGGAACTTTCTTATTTCCTGTCAGCTGATGTCGTTATTTAACACTATTAATTGTATAAAAGCGTGTTGATTCTGCTACTCTGGATGCTGAAAAAGAGCTTTAGGAAGGCAGAACACACTTTTCAGTTTACTCAGGCTTTTATTCATTTATTTCTATCAATATTTAATTCAAAAAGCCAGATACTGTAATAACAGCTGTTATCACATCAGTGGAATCCAGAGAAGATCTTCTCCAGTTTTTCTTCTTGTTTAGTCTAAGTTTTCCTCCCACTACCACAAATATACTCACTTGAAATAGTATCTTTTGCCTGTTTAGTTTGTAGTTTCATTCTTGCTCACTCCCCACACATCCTATTCTTTTTTTTTTTTTCCTGCAAAAAGAAAAATTAAAGTCTGCTGTTAAAATGAATGGGAGTGAAAAGAAAATTTTCCAGCATATAAAGAAATACAGTCTGAAAACATACCGGGATCTGGGGGGGGGGTTCTTTTTGGCAAAGCCTAATTCTTCTTCTCTTACATACAATAAGTTATTTTGCAAAAGATGATTTTTCTGTTAAATTTGTTGTGTGACCAGGAAGCAATAAAATATGACTGGAATTGACTAAGAACTACAATAGCTTAATCTGGCGCTTCCTTTATCCACAGCAACTTTAAAATTTCCACAGTTTTTCCCATGAACTGATCCCATATTTGGAGAAAAGACCTGATCGACATATAAAATATTATATATATATATATAAAAAATATACCATATATATAGAGAATATATATACTATTATATGGAATGCTAATGCAAGCGTATTCCTGTCCTTCTCTGGAAAAACTTAGGAACATAGCAGTAATGTACACAAATTCAAATCCTGCTATAAAAACATACTCCTTTTTCCATTTCACATCACTGTTCATCATAAGATGGAGGAAAACAGGTAGCTTCAAATAAAAACACTGGCAAATAAGCTAACAGTTATAACTTTAGAAAATAATTCCACCAGTGTGACTTAAATTATGCAAACTTCATCTAAGGTTTTATTCAAAGCATCCTAAAGACAACTTGAACGTCCTCACCAATTTCAGGGGCTGCTGGATTAGTCCCACTGAATGGGTTAACCGGAGTATTAATGAGCTTGCCGGGGCTCTAGGAAGATAATATTCTGCTTGGGAATTTTCCCAAAGCATATGGTGTGTGCTCTTGCTGAGACAAGCACTGTCAAGTGCTGTAACTCAATAGGCATCTGAGGCAAATGATTCTCAACCCAACCCTGGAAGCTCCTCCACAGAGGGTCCTTCTGCAGAAGTCCTTCCCAGCCGCCCCAGCCCCGTCCCACCATCAGCAGAACCATCAGCGCCCTGGCTTGGTTCGACGGATGGGGATTCATCCTAGAACAAGCTGTCCTGCAAACGGCAATGCTGATTTTGTCTAGGCCTCGCTAAATTAAGGTAGAATATTTTGTCAACATCATAAGCTTTTATTATTTTAGCAAAAGCAAAATGTGTTAAACAACGGTCTTTTCATCTGAACAGGCAGAACAGAGGGTTTTAGGAACTGGATATTTATTCTTTTAACCTGTTTGTTCTTTTAGAAATGGTTTTTAAAAGCAACTTCTTTGGAAAAGAAGTTTACATGTACATGGAAGTAGGTTTTGTTTATTAGACAGAGTTGTAGAGACGATAATTACGCTGTAGGACTGTTTGGGAGAATTGAAGACTTTGAATATTATTTTATATATTTAGAAATTGAAATTTAAAACTGACCACAGAAAAAAATTCTTAACTAGAATTTGTTCATAACGCCTTTTCAAAAATTGAGTCTCCTAGTTAAACCAGTAGTCAAATAGTTACTGTTTTTATAAAATAAGTTATTGTCCCCAACAAATGGTATTTTTTTATTTCTTTTCAGGAATATACTACTAGTCTGATCTGTATGGAAATACAGGAGTGCTAATCTAAAAGTGCAGCCAAGCCAAGCTGAAAAATAACTCCCAGCTCAATGTTACTAATATGCAGCAGCATCACATTATAGCATGTTAAATTTGAAGGAAATGGCAAAGGTAACAAAGCTCAGTACCCAGCTTCCCCGGGAAGACCATGGTACACACTCAGGGAAGTAGCAGCTCAGACAAGAAAATCACCTGCAGCTGAAGGGGTGCTGAGTTTCCATCCCCTTTCCATGGGACCGATTGGGTCAGCCAGCACAGAGAGGAGAGCTGGGTGGTTGTGGGGCCCAGGGGCTGGCTCGTCCAGGGAGTGCCCCATGGCAGGGTCCAGGTGGCCCTGCTGGACCAGGAGGCTCCAGGGCCACTGGAGAGAGCTGTGGGATGGGATCACCCACGCTGGGGGTGCCCACCCCAGCCACAACCCCCTGGGAAGGGAGGCAGGAAAGCAGGATGAAGCCAGGTTAGCTGTGTGACAGCAGTGGGAGCAAGCTGAGAGCAAGCCCAAAACACCTCATGAAGTCAAAGGCCATAAAGACCAAAATCACTTGTAGAAACAAAACTGGAGTATTGCTCTTCCTCCTTTCCACAGAATCACTAAGGTTGGAAAAGACCTTTAAGATCATCAAGTCCAACCATCAACCCAACACCACCATGCCCACTAAACCATGTCCCAAAGCACCATGTCCACACGTTTTTTGAACCCTTCTAGTGATGGTGATTCCACCGCCTTCCTGGGCAGCCTGTTCCAGTGCTTGACCACTCTCTCCGTAAAGAAATTTTTCCTAATATCCAATCTAAACCTCCCCGGCACAGCTTGAGGCCATTTGCTCTCATTCTATCGCTGGTTACTTGGGAGAAGAGACCAACACTCATGTCGCCACAACACTCTTTCAGGTAGTTGTAGAGAGCGATAAGGTCTCCCCTCAGCCTCCTCTTCTCCAGACTGAAAAACCACAGTTCCCTCAGCTGCTCCTCGTAAGACTTGTTTTCGCCTCGCTGCAGTGGAGATGGGAAAGGACCAGGCGGCCATCTGCCTTGCCGTGGGGCTGGCACGGAGCATGGGAGTGTGTTTGCTTCCTCCGCTGAGCAAATGCTGGCCCAGCAGCAACTTTGTAGGATTCAGCAAAGGATGAGGTGAGTTATGAGACCCACACCACTAAGGCTGAAACGCTAATAACATTACGGGGACATCTGAGGATACTGTACGAGTACGAGAATCAACATCATCCTCTCTAAGTTATGCAAATCAAAGAAGGTTATTTAGTGTCCATCTGTTTTTGTTCCTCAAACAAATTATCAAGTAAATAATTGTTCCTCAAATGTCCACCAAAGGCTTTCAATTGCTCTGAGCTGCCAGACAACAGGATTTTTCCTAGCCTACAACTGTCACCTTCCATGTCACTGGAGGCCAAAACGAGGCATTCCCACTTTCTATACCTCTTTCATGAAGGCAGTGTGATCGCTTGTTTGTGGAACATGGATATTGGTACAGCTCAGGGAATAAAAAATTAATAGGCACTATCCAGCAGAGGGAGCACAATAACGAAAAAACCCTTCAGCTGTAAGGTGAAGAACATTTTCTATTAAAATCCACAATATTTGGCAATCTAAGTTTACCGTTTTAGCATATGGAGTGGAAAAGAGAGATTTTAAATAAAGATAGAGAGATAGGAGAAAGGGATATCAAACAAATACAAGTAACTAAATAATTGTTTTCCTCTTATTGTAACCCATAATATGTCAGATATAACTTAACATCTGAAAAAATTAAGGTTTAGTAAGAAGAGATCAAGGATGATCTGAGGAAGAGTAATAACATTTATTTTAAAATGCTGATTTTAATTTAAATAGAACTGGCTGCTCTGGCTGAAAGACTCAAGTGCTGCTTTCAGTTTGACTGTGCACTTCCTCTTGCTGTTAATGAAGTCATACATCACAGAAATAACTGATACACCCATTCATTCGGTTTATATGTAATTTTTAGAGTTCAATATCACAGAAATCTGATTAGGTATGTTCTCTCTTCTGTGACTGTTACACTTTCTAATCTAACCACGCTCAAATAATTGTGAATTAAAAGAAGAAAGAAGAGCTAATACCTATTTTATAAGAAACGGTCTTAAACCAGAGAAAGAATTTGTCAGATTTTGATGTGACTTACATGAACTACAGCAATTAAAGAAACAATGTAATAGTTTAAAGTTGTTGCCATCTTACACGCAAACACTTCTCAGGGTGCATTTCATTAATATATTTATACCACAGATTTTTTAATTAGGACGTCTAAATTCTAAGCTCTGCCACTGACTGTTATTTGACCTTTGGCAATTCACAGTCTTTCTAAGAGAGTTTCTGTTATCTTTGTAATGAAAATCATATTGATTTCACAGCTGGGTAGAGTGTAACAGCAGTTTTGCCTGCTGGTAGAAAGTGGTTGAAATAAAAACATAATTTTAAAAGGAAAGAGAGAAGAAAGAACTGGATGTTCTGATCAGAAATGCTAACTACAGATAACTTGAGGTAGAATATATTCAGTTTAACTCTTACATGTTTTCCAAAGAAAAAGCCAAGTGTGATAAAGCCTGATTCGTTTTCTTCTGTTACGCAAACTGATTTTTTTCTCCACAAACAGGCAGTAACACAAACAACTGAAACAAAACATCTATACTGCTAAATATTGAAGATGCTCCCATCCAGCAGACTGTGCACTTTGTTGTATAATGTCCTAAAGAAATGAGGTTTATGCAGGCTTATTATCCATTCACTCAACTATTACCCTGCTTTCCCTGGTAATTTTTTAACCTCTTGGACAATTCCAACAAATCTAGCAGAACAGTGGAAGTTTTAAGAGATATTAAAGACTTTTGACCACCAGATTCAACTGAGATTGGGTGAAGTTTAATGGACGCTTACTACCTTTGTTAGTCTCACATGTGACTAGTACTAAAAATAACTCCAGAAGTAGAGTGAAAGCAAGGCATTGCTAGAGGTTTCTTATCCCCACTACGGACACAGCATCTTTACCCTGACAAGACAAGCTGATCCACAGAAAGTAAAGGTGTCATCTTGTGAAAAGGTCTGAAGAATTATTTCTTAAGCATACTGAAACTCAAACTGTTCATCTTATATACTTGTGTATTCCATAGCACTTCCAGAATATCTTATTTCATTAGTCAAACATAAATTCATTTATTTTTACATAATTCTATACTAGCATGTCTTAAGGTCAACACAAACTTATTAAATTATTTTAGAATTATGACGACTTCACTAAGGTTATTAAAATTGTAGTCAAAACTGCCTAACTTCAATTAAAAGTTTCTTACTGTTTATCACCAAAGCATTCTCATGATCCTCTATAGATATATAAATCTAACAAATTAACTTTTAGAAGGTTTTATTGTCTTCTTTCCAAGTAACAAATACAAATACCTTTTGCTAGGCCAAGACAATCCCTCATTACCTCACAACAACCAACAAAATGTCTAGTACAGGCAGGCTTCTTAAAAGCCCAGCTCATTTTCATGTACGTGATATCCAGTATGAAAACCTGCTGTGTGGTACGAACCGGTATGGATGGTGATCAGTAAATAGAAGAGAGAAAAAATTAATTAACCCGAGCCACACATGGCCACACACACACATGCATTCTCAGACAAGCAGATAAACCTATGTGTGAGAAGATACTCAATGTGAAATATCTGTGAGAGGAACCCTGTGTGAGAAGGAGCTTAAAAGGCTGGTGGGAACTACCTGAAAGGGTCTGGGACTCACCAATTCCACCGCCTGCAAATGATCTGTTCAGTCTAACACAAAGTCCCCCAGAACTGTGTGAGCCAGATGGAAAAGAAACCCCAAGCTGAAGGGAACTTTGAAATCCACAAACTTTACAAAATTTATTGCGTCCCGAGATGGGGAAGCATTGTGATCACAGGCATGGTGAATAACTGACCAGAATCCCAACCACCTCTTTCATGTTTTTTTCTGTAAAGGTTGCATTTCAGACAGATAACAGAGAATCTGTTCTACAAATTAAGCAAGACCAGGATTGGTATCGCATTGGCCCGTCACTGGGAACAAGAACCGCACCAATACAGTCCATAAGGGTGTCTTACAGAAGTTTGCACAGGGGCGACTGGGTTTGCAGCAGCACAGGATCCTACCCTCGATACAGCTGGGCAAAACCACAGCAAAATCCAACCCAGAGTTTTGGGAAAGGCCTAGTCTGGATTTCGAAATGTGCCGTTTTAATGTTCATACCTCTAGGAATTACTGCTATACAAGTAAGTTGTTGATAATGCACATTACATTATACATATTTGCTTTTAAATTTTAGTCATTTTAAACACCTAGTCTAAGAGTTATTAGTCTGAGACTCAAGACTTGATTAAAATTTAAAGTCTAAAGTTAAAGTCTAAATTTAAAGTCTAAAATTAAAATTTAAAATCTAAAGATTAAAATCTAAAGTCTAAAGATTAAAATCTGAAGTCTAAAACTATGGAGAATTAAGCCATTTCATCCAACTTTCTCTAAAATTTACCTCTTACTTTTGTAAGTCTCATTAAGGTCCATGCCAATATGCATCACATATAATCAGTCCAAGATACCATGTAGCACACCCCAATATATTAAAGCGGTATTTTTAAAACACGGTTTTATGTTACTATATAGTAAACCCTAGTAGAGTCTCAGGGACAGAATTAAGCCCGCGCGTGCACTGCAAAAGCCTGCCTACGTAGCTACACCGCTGAAGGCACACGTCTGGGGTAGGTAAATCGCAAGCCTAGCATACGTACCGCGGCGACACAACCATCCATGCGAGTGTGAGGTACTTATGCCAAACTTATGCCACTCGGAGGGGTGGTGTGATTTCCTCCAAGATGTGCTGTCTTCCTCTCACAGCAAGCGCCGTGCCTCCACCAGGAGTCTGTGCCGGCGCAGCCACTCCGGCGCCGTGCCACCCGCAGCTCTGGGGGACACAGCACCCCAGCACTAATCCTTACATCCCAGCTCTGCACTTCCCGGAGCACGTGGGTGCTGCTCGTCCCGGGGATTCCTGACAGCTCCATCCCTCAGGCATCGCAGTGCTTCCCTCCTCCTTCCATGGCCTTAGCAGTATTTTGTCTCACAGAAGAGATATGACATGTCTCAGCAGCATAAAGGAATTCCATATTAAAAACAGAACGTGAAACCTCCTTTCCGAATTCCAACAGGTATAGCAACAGTCATTTAAAAATCTCTACTATTTAGCAACGTCTGCTTAGCTGATGTCAAGGTATATATTCAACTTTAAAATGTATTATCTGCTAGAATATACTATGGCTACTACACTCCAGAGAAAGACAATTTTTTTTTTGGTGGTAAATGTCTTATCATAAAACTTTTGGATATGAAATTTTTTTCCTGAGTGCAAAAATTCACATGAGCCTGCTTGGTAAAACAAAGTCTAGGAAAAAAAACACCTCTTCGGAACAGATGAGAGAAAGAATTTTTTACCTGCAGACCATTATGGACCATTAAAGATGCGCCAAACTGATACTCACTTATCTAGGTTAATGGCCATCACGAACCATCCGTTGCTATGAAACTGTTTAAAATCCATTGTGTCTATTGAATGTAAGGAAATGTACCTGTAAAACCAATTTGAACATGTGCATGATCTCCATTAGAGAACATAAAGGCCCAGAATAGAGGTGCTGGATTTAAAAATATAACAAAAATCTGTGAAGAATCTTGCTTCTTGCAACTATCCATTTCCTTCTGAGCTTCTCAATTAAAAATTTGGCTGTTTATTAAACTTGTTTTCATTTTAATGTGTTTTTCATAAGAACACGTATTCTTAAGAGTTAGAGCCATGAGGAATTCAAGCATGTCAACAAGTTGCTGAATGGTGCAGAGATTCCCAGTGGGCTGGGCCACTGTTTATCCTTTTTTTATGGACAACCATGAACTTTTGTCTTGTTAACAATGTTTTAACATGTTCCAGGAATTTTCTGTGGGTCACAGTTTGAAAAATACCAGTGGCAAGGTCCTATTGAGCCAGCTTTAAGCAATTGACTTCAAACAGTAGAAGCTACATGGTTTGGAGAAGGCGGAGTATCCTGCCAATAACTTTTATAGACAGAGCTGCCTACTACTGAGGCCAGACTGCTTCCAATAGCTGATCAAATTTATTTAATGTTATCCTCAGATAACTCTACCCTGTGCTGAAATCTACAGGCTGATTATGTCTGCAGGAGCATAGGTATCCAAGTCCAACATTTACACTCCAGTGAAGGCTCCAAAATTTTGGCTCAGTTTCCTATTCATTGAATAAGTGGCTACATCCTTTCAGTGCACCAATTTCTACTGTTGTAGCCTTGCAAAGTCACGTCAATTCTGATATCACTGGATCCAAATTAACGACAAAGCTAGAAGGTGTTTTTAAACTGCATGTTCCCTATTTAATTTGCCTGAACATGAGCCAGCAGTGTGCCCAGGTGGCCAAGAAGGCCAACAGCATCCTGGCCTGTATCAGAAATAGCGTGGCCAGCAGGAGTAGGGAAGTGATCGTGCCCCTGTACTCGGCACTGGTGAGGCCGCACCTCGAATCCTGTGTTCAGTTTTGGGCCCCTCACTACAAGAAGGATGTTGAGGTGCTCGAGCGTGTCCAGAGAAGGGCAACGAAGCTGGTGAGGGGTCTGGAGCACAAGTCTTATGAGGAGCGGCTGAGGGAACTGGGGTTGTTTAGTCTGGAGAAGAGGAGGCTGAGGGGAGACCTTATCGCTCTCTACAACTACCTGAAAGGGGGTTGTGGCAACATGAGTGTTGGTCTCTTCTCCCAAGTAACGAGCGATAGAACGAGAGCAAATGGCCTCAAGCTGTGCCAGCGGAGGTTTAGATTGGATATTAGGAAAAATTTCTTTACGGAGAGAGTGGTCAAGCACTGGAACAGGCTGCCCAGGGAGGTGGTGGAGTCACCATCACTGGAAGGGTTCAAGAAACATGTGGACATATTGCTTTGGGACATGGTTTAGTGGGCATGGTGGTGTTGGGTTGATGGTTGGACTTGATGATCTTAAAGGTCTTTTCCAGCCTCAGTGATTCTATGATTTTGCCCCAGATGAACACTTTTTCCCAACAAGCAGGACATGTGGAGTAACACACCTGTTTTCTAATTGCATCTTCATTTGGAGCAGTGTTTGAACCAAAGTCTCCCATATGTCCTACCTATATGTCAGGCAATGCTGCTAAGCCTTACCCACCACACAGGGCCCACAGCTACTCCAATGCCAGAAGAGGATTACACATCATATACATGTATACATGGTACATATCTGGTTCCATTGTATGTGTATATACTTCTGTCTCTGATGAGAAAGCAAAAGGGAGAAAGGAGGTTTGAAGTAAGCCTGTGGTGAGGTGGAGTGTCCTGGCAGCTGCATTCAGTCCATGTGCCATAAGTCTGGAACCTGTAGGTACAGTGGTCTTCCAGGGTCTACACCTGAGAAACCCAACGAAGGACAAAGTGTTTCCCATGAGCCAGGACTCCAGGCCCAGCTCAGGACGGCTCAGCAGCATCAGGGGCAGCTCGCTGCTCAGCGCTGATGGCTGACGGTGCCCTTCTTCAGGACCAAGCTCTCCTGAGGTCTAAGCAGCTGAAGGGGAAAGAGGATCCAGGTAGCTGGCAAGGTGCCTTGAGTTGGGCATTGCTGCCCTGAATTTAAACCATTTTCTTTGCTCCTGGTTTTGCCCAAAGAAGACCTTCCACAGCTGAGCAGACTAAACTATTTAAAAATGGAAATATTCAAGAAATAGAACAGCTACATCAAATTTCTGTGACATTCTGCAGTAGAAGTGCTATGCCCTGGTCAAGTTATGGGGGAATGCAAACAAACTGCATTAAAGTTATAATACAAACTGTGAAAAATAAAGACTGCCCAGAATTAAACCAATAAATAGATTCAAAACTCTGTGTCAGGAGCACGTGTTTGAAAATCATCATTTACAAGTCAGCAGTCAGCCTCCTTGGCCCAATCATTTTTTTGGGAGGATTCAACCACAAAGACAGTAATAGGGATTTTTAAAGTTATCTCTCAAAAGTCTACATTTTATTTTATCCTGTTAGTTTTTTAATGGATTCCACATGATACATACAGTTTTTGAGAACTAAAGTGCTACTTCTAATATTTCCAGTTAAATGAAATATTTAAAACAGAAGAAAAGATAATATAAAAATCTAAAACTATATTTAGTATTCTGAATGCAATTAGGGCAATTTTATTCAACTGATTTCTGAAGTTCCCACATGAGTGATCTACGATGATATCATTCAGTACAACAGTTAACAGGTGCTAAAAAAGTAATTTGAAACAAATGAATTTTATCACATTATATGTTTTTCCCCTATTAGAGCAAACTTTCCAAGTACTTCTGCGCAATTATCTAAATTAAGGTATATCAAAAAGTACTTTATTCCAAGATATATTTCCATTTTTCATTACAAGATCACTGGAGTAATAGGATTGTTTACTCTCTTTTCTACAGAAGGATTTTATCACTGCTTGAAGACAAGGATGAGATAGTGTAAGGAGAGTACATGATGCCTATCTTTTAAACTAAAGTTTTACAACTAGAGTTAAATACACAGTAGAGCTAGAAGAGACCTCTAGAAGACACCTAATCCATCCTCCTGCCTGCAGAAAGCAGTTATTCAAGTACTCTGATCTTACAGATCTCCAATGGAGATGGAAACTCCAAAAGCTTGCCAAGCAATCTATTCCCTATCCTCACCATTAAAGTTTTCTGTAATTTCTCAAATAAATCTTCCTTGCTGTAATTTAAGCCTATTACTTCTTGTTCTACCAAACATAGGCAAGGGAAATAGATTGTTCTCTTCCTCCTTGGAGCAACCTCTTGTGTTATAATGCCTTCGCTCTATCTTTTCTCTGTCAGACTAAACTAACATAATTTTTTTCAATTTTTTCTTTTAGGTTATCTTTTCTACACTTCTGATCTTCCTTGCCACTCTCCTCTAGACTGTCGCTAGCTGATTCTCTTCTTTCTTCAAGTCTGGTGTCTAAAACTGGACATGGTATTCTAATTCAGTATAAAATTAAGATTTGCTAGTCCCAGATTTCATCTGATTATTTAAGTAATGAAGCTGATCATCTCCCAGGAGAAGGATACCAAAGCTGTCATTCTAGTGCATAGTAATTGTCCTGCTGGAAACCAAAGTTGAAAGTTAGATTAATTAAAACACAGTTCAGTGAAAATCAGTCCAAGGAAACTTGTTTTCCTTTTGGATTTGTGTCTTAAGCCTGATTGACTGACCATCTAAGAAGGCACAAACTCTGATTCAAATTTTCTTGTGTTGTACAACTTAGATGAATTTTCTGGTGTCCGGTACGAGACAGACTCATATGCAGCCTTTTCCCTCAGCGGTGTTTATCTGCCTATCAGAGCATACTTCCAAGCTCATGAAAACAAGAGCAGGGAAGCTGCCCAGGTACAAGCCTCTGGACAACAGCTGGAGCAGATGGAGTAAGAAGAAGTAGGAGGAGACAGTGGCTGAGCCAAGCGCAGCTGGTGCAGTTTTTAACAGCTAATTTAGGATTAGGCTGTGATTTTATAGCTCGTTGACTCTGATAAAACAGCCCCCAGCATAAGCCCACCTCACCAGCTATTCTGAACAACCTCTAGAAACTTAGCGGCTGCAAGACCTCTACTTGTGGTTCATGGCTGAAACTGGCCACATGCTATTTTCAGGGGGTGGACTGATACAGCCAGGTGAACAGCAGGGTTTCATAAGCCTTACTTCTTCCAGAAACCAGGCTAAATAGTTTCCTTACTACTGTTGTGAGCTATATAAACAATGCCTTATTACATCCTATCTTGATATATTGATTTTAGATCTCCTGCTTAACTAAAACATATTAAAATTTTAAATGAGACATGCAGGTGAGAACATGTCTGCTCCTTTTCTTTCTTCTTTTCTGTCCTCCCTCATTTAACTGCTCTACTCTTTTCCCAAGAGAAAAAGGTCCATGCTGGATCCCGACATTCAACACAGTGTCATTTATTTCATTCTTACAGTGATTCTAGAACTAAATTATGTTGTATTTGGGTGGAGTCACTCAAGGATTACATAGGATATTCATTATGCAAGACACAAGGTCAGTCTATTTATTCATTCCTGGAGGATGACCAACTTATGTCACCAATGACGATACCAATTCCACTGCAAAGAGTTATGACTGTGACTCTAGGATTTCAGTCATAAATAAGTAAGAGGGTAGAGGTATTTATATTTGCATTAATTTGAAAAACTTCTCCAGCAGACAACATTTTATACAGTCACTATTTGTAGATGTTTGTCTGGTATTTCAGGTTAAGTTGAATACTGGAGATTTCAGGAACAATGTCGATAAAACTTCAGCAGTGCACTAGCCTTAAGAAGCTGCCTCAATCTATCAAGGAAATGTCATATTTGCTTATAGTTACTCTGATAACTTTGATACTATGGAGTATTCACACTTCAAGCAGCTGTCTCTGCTATTATGAACCACCTCTTCAAAGGAGTCTACTTTTTTTTCTAGTGATTATAGGGGAGCTTTGGAGGCTGTTCCTACCATCAACTATCGAGCATGAGGTTCTTAACGTGGCCCCCCTTTCTTTAGGGAGGGAGTTAGACACTTAAAGTACAGTACATAATGTGATCAGTGCAGGGTAGAAAAAAGGAGACAAAATGGGTGAGGCATAAAATCTCATGAAGATATTTTCTACAGAGCAAACAGTGACTGACCTGAGAAGTAAGTTGGGGCAAGACTGGAGACAACGCTGCTAAGACAAGTTGGAGGATGGAGCAGGTGGAAAGAGATAGACAGGATAGGGAGCAAAGAGAAAATCAGCTTGGTTTGGCTAGGCAAGAACAGAGATAAGGAGTGGGATGTTATCAGAGGAACTGAAAGTGATTGCCAAGAAGACTGGAGCCTTGAGCTCCACAGAAAAGGTTTTAATACACAAAGAGATTAGGGCCCAGATGAACAACCTGATAAATTAAATTAGGATTGCCTAATTTAGGAGAACGGGAATAGGACACAGGGATGGAGACAGGTATTAGAGCAGACCCGCAAAAGTTGGGAAGGATGGGGCAGACAAATCACAGTTGGTGGGAAAAGGTAAAAAAGGCATCTCAGCCCCGAGATTTATCCATTGTCACAAAATGCACGCGTCTCACCAAAACTGAAGGTTGCCATGTGAGAACAGTAGCCTACTGTTATCAGCTATTCCATCAGGTCCAGACAGCAGAAGTGTCATGTCTCCACATACAGCACAGCAAGGCAGAGTGTGTTTGCTATAAGAATTTTCTCCTTTTGATAGGTCTTGGTTGGGCATGTAGTCAAAGTTTCTAAAGCTAGAAGCTGCTAGGTTATCTACTTTGGTCTCACGTCTTACAAGCACCACAGACTCTCTTTCATTAATACCTGCAATAATGTATGTTTGACATCTTGATTTGAAGATGGACATAGTATTGGTAGTTACACTATTTAAAATTGATTACATCTCTCCTATTTGAATATGACTTTACTTTTCAAACACTGGCACTTGGCATGCCTTTTTTTCTATGTATATATCAGTTCTGTTCTTCCCATAAAATTGTTTACTTGGTGTAAGCAAGCTGCTGTCTTCATAAAATTAATTACATAAGGATACAGTCATCAAAGAAAATAAAAACTCACATTCCCTGCCATTTTTTCTAGCTTTCAAATCTGTTTCTGTGAATGGGACAAATTCCTAAAGTAGACAACGTTATGAACAGAGAACCCATGCGGTTTTGCTTGAATCACAGTAACAAATTGTTTTAATGAAATAATCCTTAAACATATTGCATGCATATAATACCACTGGACAAAATGTGGGACAAATCATCAATATTTGTGCTTTACTGAATGTCACCATGTAAACAGGATGTACTGATTACTTATTATAAAACCCATGTTAAAGACATTGTAGAACAACATTTTTCAAACTGCAATTAATTAAAGGCCAGGGAAGAGGAAAGTAGCACATCAACTTGCCATAGGTGCAAAACCAGACTATTGAATTCACACAGTTAAAAAATATCCCTGCAAGCGTAAAACCTGCTTTAGCCTGTTATTTTGGGCACAATGCAGAGATACCAGATATTTTTGTTATTTGGCACCAGTTCTTGCAAAGTTCAAAGGCACTACAGAGCTCCACCATCTCCAGTGAGGCACCTGTTGGTACGGGAATACTTTTGTCCCTGTGAACCTAAACATCTGCCGTGAGGCAAGGAATCCTAGCCTTATTATTTTGACAGCTCTTGAAACCTGCTAGCTCACCCCTTAAGCCTGAATGAGATTCCCACAACAGGAAACTCCCTCCCTGCCTCACCTGCGGGGCCGAGTGGGGCAACAGCCTTCAAGCACAGCCCCACACACTTGGTCAAGTGCTTGGGCAAAGGCAGCTGAAGACAGGACTGTTTGGCCCTGGCCGGAATATGCTCCTCAGTGTGCCCCAGTGGCACAGCAACCAGGAAACTCTCCTGGAATGCAGCCATTCCCCACCAGCTTGCCCGGGCAGCTTCCTGACCAGAGGTTTCTGTGAAATCCACTCCCACTTCTCCTCCCACATTGCTAAGGAAGCCTCTGCACCTTGAGCTGGGCTGTGACTTCCTCCAGGCAAAGGGCATCCAGAATTACGCAGAGGGATGCAGAGCAGAAGAACAAATAACCCATCTCGAGGATTTCAGCCTTGGAGTAAGTGGGGGTGGAAGCGTCCTGACTGTTGAGACATCTCACGAGGAAAGAGTAGTTCCCATCCAGATGTCATGTTACTTCAGAGGTGGTTAACAAAAAAACAAATCAATTCCTTAAATGTCACACTGCTGCTAAATTTCTTCCTCTGTTCTTCATTCATGCAAAGCAAACAAGAGTCAGTGGAGGATATCTGCTCGTACCTCCTCTGCACGCATATGGCACATTTCCAATCTGCAAGGTAAAGCCTTTAAGGGCTACCCTGTCTGTGATGAATCATGGTGCTTGACGGTTGCTACAGGGACCTACAAACTGCTGGTCACTGCTCTGGGCCATCCGTTCTTTCACCGTTTTCCCCTACATGCAACCTGTTAGGGAAGACATGGAATTGGGCATTAGACAAACAGCCCAGTTGAGATGGGGGACAGGGATAAAAAAGGGCATAATGTTTGGAGAAAACAACATGGAATAAGCTGAAGGGCTTAGAAGTTCCGGGTCATTTCCCCCTTTCCTGTGCATGTTGATCCATCAGACTTACCTTTCCTCTTTCTTTTATCTAAAGCATATTTGCAGCTTTGACCCAATCTTCCCATGTTTCTCTCTGTTCCTGAGAAGGGGCATAGTGGTAGGAGGTCCAGAACACGAAGATGAGACTGTTTCTCCATTTACATGCCAGTAAACAAATTCACAGACAAAATTTAGCATGCATTATATAATGACGTTCAGTCAGAATTTGTATCTGATACAGATTTGGTACCGTTCTGACAATACTTGGAAGACGGTTTAGAATCTGTCAGCCAACTTAATTTAAAAGTTCTGGAGCTATTTAAAAAGCAATCTTTCTAAAGTGCAAATGTGGCTCTTATTAAAGTAAGTTTTCAGTAAGAACACCAAAGGAACTTACTGCTTTTAAATGCTGAATGCACCAGAGGCTCACATATGGACCATGAAGAGTTCATGTATAGTAGAGTCCACGTATGCAGCTGGCAATGCTAAGCTGGTGACTTACAGCTACCTCAGTAATGCTGAGACAGTAGTAACCACAATTGCAAGTGCAATGCAAACTGCACTACAAACTTCTTGTTTAAGTACTTCACTCTCAAACAAGTGAGCAGAAACATCTAGGGAATGTAAGGGTGGGATCCGTCTCATCCAGCTTGACATATCTACATCAATGCAGTCTAGAGAGTGATTCATCTGACTAAAAGTAGATGTCTGCTTTAAAATTAGTTGACTCGCTTTCTGGACTATATTGACTAGATGCCCATTGACGATGGCTCCAGGCCTATCAGCTGGCTCTACCCATTCTAAAACAGGAGAGAAATTCAATTAGTTTGACTGAAGGCTAGGGATATTCCAGGACATGATCAAGTAAACTAGTAGCTAATATAGACTATCTTCCAGTTCTCATGGTAGAGGAACTATTGATGATCATACGAGACATCAACACAGCAGAAATTATACTGAGATAATAAGCCCAAAACAGGTATTAATTAAAATTTTTTAAAAAGAGGTAGAAAGGAATGATTTGTGTTTTTTAAATCTTCCATAAGTATAGAGCTATTTTTTTTACAATGATATTTTATACTGTGCATATACATAACATATATATACCATTTATGAATATTCACCATGAACCAACAAAGTATTTTTATGTAATCAAAGTCCTGGCACATTAGGAAGATTGTATGTTTGATAGTTGTCAGATTATATCATAGGCTTTAAACTACAGCTTATAAAAAGATGCAGATCTTGAAATTTCAAAGCTATTTGAATAGAAATTATTTTCTTAAGTAAGAGGAAAGAGACTCATTAGTTACAACTTCTTTTGTAGAAGCATATTTTTGTGACCAGCATGTGAGTGACGCTTTTATTAGATGCGCTGAAAATGTTATGGGTTTTGGATCATAGAACCTCTTCTGAAACAAAACTAAACAGCCACATAATTTTTTTTACAGAGCATGATATAATTTAATCCAAGTGTTGAAAGCTGATAATTTTTTTTCTTTCCCCATTTGGCAGATCCCATTTTCCCCTTCCCCATGTTTCTAATAAAATATAAGCCAGTGTGTGGATTTGTTAACATACTACTGAGGGAAGGAGAAGAGGGTTTATATTTGTGAGTGAAGTAAGGAGAGGGGTCAGCAAAACTGCTATCATGGACTTCCGGAGGGCAGACTTTGGCCTGTTCAGGTCACTGGTTGAGAGGGTCCCTTGGGAGACAGTCCTGAAGGACAAAGGGGTCCAGGAAGGCTGGACAGAGTTCAAGAAGGAAATCTTAAAGGCGGTCCCCATGTGCCGTAAGAAGAGCTGGCGGGGAAGGCGACCGGCCTGGCTGAACAGGGAGATTTTGCTGGGACTCAGGGGAAAGAGGAGAGTTTATCACCTCTGGGGCAGGCAACTCACAAAGAGTACAAGGATCTCGTTAGGTCAAGCAGGGACAAAACTAGAAAGGCAAAAGCCCAGCTAGAGCTCAGTCTGGCCACAGTCGTAAAGGATAATAAAAAATGTTTTTACAAATATATTAACAACAAAAAGAGAGGCAAGGAGAATCTCCATCCCCTACTGGATATGGCGGGGAACATTGTCTCCAAGGACAAGGACAAGGCTGAGGTACTTAATGCCTTCTTTGCCTCAGTCTTTAACAGCCAGTCCAGGTATCCACAGGGTATTCAGCCCCCTGAGCTGGAAGATGGGGATGGAGAGCACAATGTACTCCTCATAATCCAGGAGGAAGCAGTTAAGGACATGTTAAACCACCTGGACACCCACAAGTCTATGGGGCCTGATGGGATCCGCCTGAGAGTACTGAGAGAGCTGGCGGAGGAGCTTGCTAAGCCACCCTCCATCATTTATCAGCAGTCCTGGTTAACAGGGGAGGTCCCAGAAGACTGGAGGCTTGCCAATGTGACGCCCGTCTACAAGAAAGGCCGGAAGGAGGATCCTGGGAACTACAGGCCTGTCAGCCTGACCTCTGTACCAGGGAAGATTATGGAGCGGTTGGTCTTGAGAGTGCTCACAGGGCATCTGCAGGACAACCAAGGGATCAGGCCTAGCCATCATGGGTTCATGAAAGGCAGGTCCTGCTTGACCAACCTGATCTCCTTCTATGACCAGGTGACCTGCCTAGTGGATGAGGGAAAGGCTGTGGATGCTGTCTACCTGGACTTTAGTAAAGCCTTTGACAGTGTCTCCCACAGCATTCTCCTGGAGAAACTGGCGGCTTGTGGCTTAGACAGGTTTACTCTTCGCTGGGTGAGGAACTGGCTGGATGGCTGAGCCCAGAGAGTTGTGGTGAACGGTGTTAAATCCGGCTGGCGGCCGGTCACAAGCGGTGTTCCCCAGGGCTCAGTTCTGGGGCTGGTCTTGTTCAATATCTTTATAGATGATCTGGATGAGGGAATCGAGTGCTCCCTCAGTAAGTTTGCAGATGACACCAAGCTGGGTGGGAGTGTTGATCTGCTGGAGGGTAGGAGGGCTCTGCAGAGGGATCTGGACAGGCTGGATCGATGGGCAGAGGTCAACTGTATGAGGTTTAATAAGGCCAAGTGCAGGGTCCTGCACTTCGGCCACAACAACCCCATGCAACACTACAGGCTTGGGGAGGAGTGGCTGGAGAGCTGCCCAGCGGAAAGGGACCTGGGGGTGCTGGCTGACAGCCGGCTGAACATGAGCTGGCAGTGTGCCCAGGTGGCCAAGAAGGCCAACAGCATCCTGGCCTGTATCAGAAATAGCGCGGCCAGCAGGAGTAGGGAAGTGATCGTGCCCCTGTACTCGGCACTGGTGAGGCCGCACCTTGAATCCTGTGTTCAGTTTTGGGCCCCTCACCACAAGAAGGATGTTGAGGTGCTGGAGCGTGTCCAGAGAAGGGCAACGAAGCTGGTGAGGGGTCTAGAGCACAAGTCTTATGAGGAGCGGCTGAGGGAACTGGGGTTGTTTAGTCTGGAGAAGAGGAGGCTGAGAGGAGACCTCATCGCTCTCTACAACTACCTGAAAGGGGGTTGTGGCGACGAGGGTGTTGGCCTCTTTTCCCAAGTAACTAGCAATAGGACAAGAGGAAATGGCCTCAAGTTGTGCCAGGGGAGGTTTAGATTGGATATTAGGAAAAATTTCTTCACCAAGAGGGTGGTCAGGCATTGGAACAGGCTGCCCAGGGAGGTGGTGGAGTCGCCATCTCTGGAAGCGTTCAAAAAACGTGTGGATGTGGCACTTCAGGACATGGTTTAGGGGACATGGTGGCGCTGGATTAATGGTTGGACTTGATGATCTTGAAGGTCCTTTCCAACCTAGTGATTCTGTGATTCTGTGATTCTAACTATTTTGTCACATAGAGAGAGGCATTATCAAACCAATGATGAAATGCTAGATTTAAGACAAAATACAAGTAATACTTTGTAGTTATCAAAGGTTAAAAATATGCTGGATGTTCTTCTTTAATATAAGGGTTGTGATTATCTACTCCCTTGTATTTGTCTTGTTATCTATACCTGTGGAAGCTGCTGCCAAATCAGAGATCCCTATAAATTTTGAAAAATTGTGAATTATTACACCAGAAGAAAGGAAAGTCATATATTCCATTAAAATATGTATCATGTGCATTAAATTTTAGTGGGCCATAAGATAGATTCATACTGTTTCTTGTAAACGTACAGAATTTGATCACAGTCATAAGAAGACAGATAACATTTTTTCCCAAGCACTGTGTTTAGAATGTGCATACTTTTAAACAGAAAAATACTAATATAGTCAGCTTTTAATTTTATGTAATTCTTCTTGTAATGCACAGCTCCACATACAGCCCTGAACAACACTGTGAGTACAGCAATATCACATTCTCATACAGTTTTGCTAATGCTGAAGTTAAGCAGTGTTTGGAAAGGGGAATTGACACCAGTATATGACTATGACCTAACTCCAAAAAGGTGCCAATTGCAGTCATGTACACTAGCTATCTACAGACAAGTACGCATTAACTATTAAGCAGGTAAGAAACCCACAAAGGAAAACAACAATTTACAGTCCTGAAAACAACAGGGCCACTCCAAAACATCTGCCACTTTCTAATATCTCCAATCCCATCTTAGGACAATATGAAGGAAAGTGTCCCTCAAAGCAAACCTGATTAATCTCTCTTAGACTCTTAGGTCTTTCATGTCTTCAGCAGAGAAGTATGCACTCTTTGAAAACAGATCCATGCTTTTCAAAGTTCAGTGTTCAGAGACAGATTAAAAAAGATACTCAGATTTTAGGGTTCTATATTGAAAGTTGCAGTCCTCAAAATCAAAGCTCAGCTGCCATCTTTCAGCATTGAAATGTGTAGGTGCCTCACCTTTGACACTCAAGTCCTGTGAAGGCAATAAGGGTTCTAGAAGATCTGCAGTGGCAAACTGTTGCCATCCGCTGGTCCCTGCCTCACCCCTCTGATGGACAAGTTGGAAGTGATCCTTGGAGGTCAGCTAGTCCAACTTCTCATTCAAAGCAGCTCCAACTAAAGCAGGTTGCTCAGTCAGGTTTTGAGTACCGACAAAGACTGAGATTCCACAATATCTGTTGAAAACCCGTTTCAGCTTTGACCACCCTAATAGTGAAAATATTTTTCCTTACACGCAGAACTTCCTGTATTGCAACTTGTGTCCATCAGCTCTTCCCCTATCACCATACATAGAATCACAGAATCCTTGGGTTGGAAGGGACCTTTTAAGGACATCTAGTCCAACCCCCATGCAATGAGCAGGGACATCTTCAACTAGATCAGGTTGCTCAGAGCCCCGTCCAACCTGACCTGGAATGGCATCTACCACCTCTCTGGGCAACCTGGGCCAGTGTTTCACCACCCTCATGGTGAAAAATTTCTTCCTTAGATCTCGTCTAAATCTACCTTCTTTTAGTTTAAAACCATTACCCCTTGTCCTATCGCAAAAGGCCCTGCTAAAAAGTCTGTCCCCATTTTTCTTATAAGCCCCCTTTATGTACTGAAAGGCCAAGAAGAGCCTGAATCTCTTCTCTATATTCACCGCACCACGCTCTCATCATATGCATGTACTCCAGCCTGTCTGATCTTCGGGACACTCTGCTGCATTCACACCAGTATGTCAATGTCTTGTGCTGGCCTGCCAAAAACAGTACTCCAGAAGCAGTCTTCCAAGTGCCAAATAGAGGAGAATAATTACTTCCCTGGACCTGCTGGTTACATCTTGCTAATACAATCCAGTATGAGGTTGACCTTGTTTGCCCTGACTGCCAACTCATGCTCAGTGTGTCCACGAGGACCCCAGGTCCCTTTCTGCAAAGCTGCTCTCTAGTCAGTTGACCTCCAGCATGTGCTGGTGTAGGGGGTTATTCCATGCCCAACACAGAACTTCTCACTTGTCTTTGCTGAGCTTGGTAAGGCTCCCAACGACCCATTCCTCCAGCCTGTCCTGGTCCCTCTGAGTAACAGCCATGTCTTTCAGCATATCAACTTCTCCCCTGCAGGCTGGTTTCATCCATAAATTTGCTGACACTGCACTCTCTTCCATAGTTCAGATCACTAACAGTGAAGACACCAAACCACACTGGCTCCAGAATCTGTCCCTGAGGGGAACTGCCACTAGCAACCAGCTGTCAGATGGACTTTGTACTGCCAATCACAACCTGTTCATCCTGGTAGTTCAGTCAATTTTCCATCCACCTTATCATCATCTCCTTATCCTGTCCATATCGTACTATTTTGACTGGTAGGATACTATCAAAGACCTTGGGAAAAGCTTAGCTAAAGTCAAGGTAAAGATTATTCACTACTTTTCCCTTGTCCACAGAACCAGTCATCTTACCATGATCACGTTGATCAGGGACAGTTTGCCTATTTCTAATCACCTTCTTGCACTTCATGAGTGGTTTCCATGAGGCAAAAAAACCCTTAGAAATGGTTTCCTGGAGGCAAAATCTTCCAGGAGGCTGGGGTTAGACTTCTTAGTTTGTAGTTCCCTGGATCCTCCTTCTCAACCTTATTGAAGATGGGTATGGCATTTGCTTTTCTCTTCTGTCCATCAGGGACCTCCTCAGTCATCATAACCTGTTGAAGCCAATGGGCAGCCGAGTCACAGTGTCATGGGCTAGCTTCCTCAGCACCCTTGGATGCATCTCCTCTGTTTCCGTGAACTTGTGTATGTCTAGTTGGCTTAAGTGCTCAGTCTTTCTCTAGTGTGGCTACTTCTTCACTCCCTCAGACTACGCTATTTAGCCTCAGGATTGAGGGTGAATCTTACCAATAAAAAAGCAAAACAAAACAATTGTTTTGTTTGTTCGTTAAACACCCCCCACCTTTTTCCATGCCTTTTGTCAGTAGGTCCCTGTGCCACATAGAGTACTTGGCCCACATTTTCCATAGGCTGCCTTCTTGTTGCCAATATATTTACTAAAGCCCTTTTTGTTGCCCTTCACACCCCTTGCTGTTGCAACACCAGCTGAGCTTTGGCTTTCCGAATTCCCTCCTGCAGATTTGGGCAATGTCTCTATATTCCATCCTGTTAGCCCTGGTCCTGATTCTGCCTTCTGCTTACTTCTCTTTTGTAGTCAGTCAAGAGTGTCTTGCTCATCCAATAGTGGCCTTGTACGACGTTTGCTCATCTTGCTGTGATTAGGAATGGACCAATTCTGTGCTTTGAGGAGGCTGTTCTTGAAGATCAACTGGCTGTTCCAGGGGCAGCTAACTGTCTCCTGCCCAGCAGATCTCCGAACAAGCTGAAATTTACTCTCCAGAAGTCAACGTTGGCAATTTTACTAGTTGTTTTGCTCATTTATCTCAGGATTTTTAACTATACAGTCTCAAGGTTGCAGCCAAAGCTGCCTTCAACCTCCACATCCCCAGTCAAGTTTGTTCACAAGTAACAGGTCCAGCAGGGCACCTCCCCTAGTTGACTTACCAATCACCCGTGTCAAGAAATTATCATTGGATTTTTTGCACTTAATTCATGCTTCAGGTGCTGACATGTGTCTGGAACCTGGAACCTCCCTAGAATAAGGAGTTGTACTTTTATTGTCTTGACAACAGAAACCTCACTTGGCCTTCAAGATCTGAATATCCTTATCACCTGCCACAGCGAATCTCAGTGAGAAGCCTCCTTTAACATAGCTGTAGCACTGAGAAATACTGTGGCTCTGATGCAAAGGGCTCATAACACATCCTGAGGAGAAATGTGATCCAAGTGTGAGGAGGTTAGAAACGTTGTGGTGCCAAGGCCCATTGTGACAGGTGCTACCTTCATCACCTCTAACGAGGCTAGGAGTGGACAAGGACACTAAGGGGACATTCTCAGGTTGTTGGTGCTAGCTATGGAGATTAGCAGAGTAGACCTATCCATGTTGAGTTCTATCCACTCACCAGTGTCCAAGGAACACACAGTACCCCAAGACTCATCAGTGCCAAAGATGAGAAAGGTGGTATGCTTGCAGTCACTTCATGTAGGCTTTTACCAGTGCTGCAGATGACTCTCTGTTGTCATATGTCTGCCAGTGAGCTCCCCCCTTGGGTAATCTCATGTGCCCAAGAAGTCTTGATGTAGTGAGGGTTAGAGCTGCTTCCTTAAGGGATCATTTCTTTAGGAGAATGGCCTCATATTGATTCAGTGATGAACACTTTTGCCAGTTCACAGCTCCTGTCTATTTAATGTGGCCGTAGGCTTCTGATTTTAATGATGTCTTCATAACCTTCCAAGTCTGTAATTCTGCTGTTCAAGCTCCTGATCTCTGCTTGTTCTAAAATAATGATGGATTGTACATTTATCAGAAATACATTACCTTATATGGCAGTTAAGGCTCCTGGTTTGCACAGGAGAGATAGAAGCCAGCCTTTACAAGTCATGCTGAGAGAAAAGTAGTCTTTGGAGATGACCTGTAGAGGCACATACACATCTTGAGCGTCTAATAAACAGAAAACAACTCACTACCTGTCTGAAATTCACTGTAGCAGGCCGTTGCACTTCAGCACTGTCTCTGAAAGAAACTTGTGTGGGGTGCTCCCTGCCTCATACCCTACACAAAAGGGGAAAAAGTCTCCGAGCTTGAGTAATAGGGCCTGCATACATCCTACAAGATGAATACAGATGTGGTCTATCACTTAAAATAGCACCTGGCTTTTCTTCAGTGAGGGCTGTAACTTCCCAGATAATGTATTTGAAGCAGGAGGATGACAACTCTTCCTCCTCAAGAAGATTCCTCATCATATTTTAAATGACATAAATACCAATCAGGATAGCATTCCACACTATATATCCCAAGTAAAATAGGCACCTGCAGACAGCAGTACCTCTGCTTGAAAAAGCTCCAAGGGTCTCCTTTGCACAAGACTTTTTCACTAGACTGAGCAGTCCACTCACTCCTGAGTTTTGCAGTTCCTGTTCCAGGGCAATTCCTCTGTTCCTCTGTACAAGGCAGGTTAGACAACTAGCTTAAAATTGCAGATTCTGCCGCTGAGTGACTACTAGATAGCTCTTTCAAGCATCACAGCCAAGCCTCAGGAATATTTGCAGCAGGATAGTATGTTTAAAGTTCCTCACCTAGAAGTTGTATACTATGCAGCCCTGATGTTCGTTTTTTTCATGAGGGCTCAGATTTTCCTTTCTCTTCAGACTAGAAATCACATTCCTTTAGAAGCTGGGTTGCTTTTCAAGTGCAGAATGTTCCCTTTGTTCTCTTCGTCAACAAACATAATACCGTGAACATTAAAGGATACCAAATTTGGGCTTTGTAACAAGAAGGGGGAATACAGGCTCTGTACAGCCCTCTACCACTGAAAAACACATCCAGGTTCATGACACGGGCCATTTAAAAATTCTGATTTTTCTCTTAAACCATGTTAACCTCTTTAGGTCTAGGTGCTATAACTTACTTCAAACTTCATTTTATGGCTAACCTCAGCTGTAAATAAAAAAAAACCCCACAACTTTTTTTAGTGTGGTAGCACTTAGATTCCCGAATCAATATGTCATGTTTTATTGGGAATCGTATGTCCTGCAGATAACAAGTAAAGCCTCTACCAAGAAGTGTTTGCATTCTTAAGCCAATCTCCTTCAGTTATCTGTGTGCACAACTTTATACATGAATAATCTCATAACGTTAATGAAGGTTTCACAAATATAAAGTTAAGTCGTGTTTTTAAATTGTAGGTAAGTTCATTTGAAATCAGAAGATACAATATATGTGAAGATAGAGTTTGGTTATCAGTTAAAGAATCATGTTTAATATAACAATGTCTCCATACTCACTAGTTAGTTTTTTCTGATTTTTTTCCAGCATTATAAGCAGACAAAACTTTAAGAAGGTATTTGCAGAAAAGATAATTGAAAAGTTATTTAGCATTTTAAGCAAAATAAAAAACTTAAATGGATGTCAACCGCATGTGATACATCAGTGACTACAGTTAAGAGAAAAATGTGATGCTGCCCACCCAGTTCAGTCACAGCAACTCTGAAGCCCTTGGGTCCTTCCTTTGACTTTACATGAAATGCTGAACCAGGGCCCATTTTAGAAGGAAACTGCAGTTGAGAAATTCTATCATAACACCAAGTGCTTTACATAGTGTTTCTCAGTTGTGTGAGAAGTACAACAGCTGGGCTGGACAAGTATGGACTTTATAGCTAAAATCTGAAATTTTTACTTTTAAAAACAGGTATAAAGAAGTTATCTTCTTTCTGGATTTCCATTCCTGATTTTCCATACCCTCTGCTCAAGCAATGTGATAAATATAGATCACTTCTTATAATTTCTTTTTGTGACAAAAAATGGTTTAACACTGAAGAACATGAATTTATTTAACTTTGATTACTCTGTGGCTTTCAAGCAATTCAAGGGCCGTACCTGTACTGGGACTGTAACATGTGATGAGCTGTTGGGTTATTATACAGAAGCCAAGCCCCTAGTTGTTGAAGTAAGACAGTGGAGCTGGTGACACTAATGTAGCTGCCTTATCCTGGGCTCCAGCCCAAGCCTTTTCCATCACTGGAGTGGTTAGACTTCCACTATGAGTTCTTAAAAGAGCTACCTCACCCCTTTTTTTTCTAAAACATAGTGTAGGTTTGATACGATTGACATGGGAAAAGGGAGGTTTTCTAATTGAAAATCGACAGTTAAAAGTCTGTACTTATTTTTCAGTTGCTTAACTTCACTGTTTATAACATAAAATTATAATTTGGGGTTAACTGCAATTTGATTCCTCCCTTCATACTTATAGGGGAGTCATGAATCTCCAGACTCATGTGCTGTAACTCCAGTGCCAAAGTGTTGCAGAGAGGAGGTAAAGGAAATGGAAGCTGGAAAAGCAGCTAAAATGGCTGAGATTTACCAGAAATTAAAACAAATAGGCCTATAGGAGGGCAGCAATTTGGAAAGTCAAGGGGAGACAACACAGTACTTTATCACTTCACCACATTAATCTCACCAAAATCAAGCCTGTGGTATGTGTCTTTTGCCTCTCTCATCTGTATGAAGACATGCAGGAAGCATAGCCAGTCCAGCCATATCCCATATTTGCACTACTTCAGATGTGGAATTTATTTCATATATGTATTTATCTTAAAATTTATGCACAGAAAAATATAGGAGGGGAACTGTACGAGTATAAAAATTCTAAATATAGGTATGCCACGGTCCAAAAGGTTCTGTCTTATGATTCTCCATGAATGAAGGAGAGAAACTTATTTCCAAATTTCTATCTTCATATCCAGCAAACATGGCTCTTTATGGATATTTAGGCTCAACTTCTCTCCAACCCCAAGGCCTGCAGACTCCAAATTTTAAGTCTTTGGATGCAGTGCAATGTTCTGTGGCATACAGGCTGAAAGTAGGCAACAAAAGGAAAATATAATAGGGTGGTTATCAGCCAAAATGCTTTTTCTAACTAAGTTTTGTATTGTCTGTGTCCACCCCACATGGACATGCTGCATGTAAAATGAAAGTTAGTTTTCTATTTCTGTTTTCTTGTAAATACCACAAGATGACAGTTGTACCCCATCTGCCCTGAAAAAGAAATAAAGAGCACAGTTAACTACTCAACCAGGTGCACCCCTTTCAAAATGCCTGTGGCAACCGGGCTAAGCAAACTAGAGGGAATTTTTATCAGAAAACCCACCACCTCTCTTCATCATCCTTTTAAACAGCAACAAGGAAGCAAGGAACTGGTGGCAGCACCTAATTGCCTTGATTTCAGGATTCTTCGACTCCCTCATCAGCGTGAACAAGAGGGGCAATGCTTTGTCCTGCTGTTGGTACCTGGATGGTGTGGATGCTGGAGCCTTTCAATGTGGAACAGAGGGAGCCCTGCCTTTCCCTGATGCTGATCTCCACCTTCTCTTGCACTGACACTGCCCTTCACACAGTGAATGTTCTTAGGCAGCAAATCCCTTTAAAAGGTAACTTTTTTTGTCCCGTAAATTTTCATCTGAATTAATCTTTATCCAGGTTGCAGTACAGCTGTGAGAATGCTAATGCCAAGAGGAAGAAGAGGATGAAGGTGGATGGCATGCTTCTCTGGAAGCAGCAGGTTCAAGCCGTATTAAAGTAACTGTGGAACAATTTGCTGCTGTTAACCACTAGCAGCGGTTCCAGAACTTGCCATCGGTATGAGTATTTAATGCATAACTGTAAAAAGCCACTCTGCTGCAGGATGAAGCTATTACTGCCATTCAGAAACTAGCTAGTCAGACTGCTACCAATTCACGAGCTACTAGCTTGGCAAGTCAACCACTGTATTAGGTTAGTGATATCATGATGTAAATTATTTACCTGCAGGTTTTCAGCATCAGGGATTTGCCCAAAATTTCAGTTGTTTCTACAATGAAACAGCACCACAAGACCCGCACTGGTCAAGAGGAGATATGGATACTGTGCATGCACACGTTCGTGACTCAGAGGTGACCCCAGGAAACATCTGCCTCCTAAGTAATATTATATTCCACATTTTGAAGAGATTTGAGCTTTTACATCAAGACTTGTCCAATGAAAGAGCTAGGAGTTGTCTGCTACATTTTTTCCCCCACCCTAAAGTTTTAAGGTGCTCTTAAAGCACATGGAATGTTTTGACCCCAATTAATATTATGGATTGGGGTAAACAGAGTCTTAAATTTATATATAATTTGGTATACAATTCAAGAGCTACTTCCTGTAGTAGTTAGTTTGTGGTAATGACATGTAATTTCTGTAGATTGTGTAAATTGCTGGCTCTGTTTTTATACTTCAGTAAAATCTGTTTGCATAGCTCATACTTCTCCTTTCATTACTATCAGGCAGGCAGAAGTTCAAACAACAAAACTTTATTGTTCATGTCTGTAAGTTAAATAAGCACTGCAAAGTATAAAATGTTTTTAAAACAATATAACAACATGCAAACCACTGTTAAGTTGTACTGAAATTGCAGTGTACTTTAAGAAGCGGCTGATGTGCAAAGGAAAAACACAAGTATGAGCTGCTTGCAATTCTCCCATCTCCTCTCCACACATATGTATTTCTTGTGTAAGTGGTGCATCACAGAATATGAGCAAGAGCACTTAGGATGGCTAAATTCTAGGATCAAACACTATAAATGCATATACATCCAAACTGTAACTTGTATCTTGTATTCAGAAGAAAGATTATATAGTCGTATTAACAATCACTTCTTTCTTCTACCTCCACAAAAACGCTGAAAATCCCTTTTTTCCCTTCATATGTCAAGATACATATTTTAAAATAGCAAACCCTTACTAAAAATTAATTGGCAACACTGCTGCAGAATACTAACTCAATTGGTGAGTTTCTTTGCAAGTATCTTCACTTATTTTGAGTATGGAACTGGCAGCAGCTTTGTCCAATTAATTTCAACATGAGGAAAACATGATAAAGAGAACTATTTATCAGTACTTAAGTCCTGTCTACTTTTATCATCCATAAGACATTACACAGAATACCAGGACTCTAATTTTGAGAGATGATCCAACATTTTCTGGGGACCGCCGCTCAACTGCTAGACTCCAGTTCCGACAGACTTATATGTCTTTTACTCATTTGAGTTCAGGTCCTGGAAGAAGCAAGGAGAGCTGTGACTTGAAAAGCTGTTCTCTCACAGATACGTGGAGGGCACCAGCACAAAGAACGGTGCACTCGGCGAGGATGGTACAGTGCTGCATTTGATAGTTTACGCTCAAAATGTGCCACCCTAGATAGCTGGCCTGCAGCGGTCTCTCCTCCTGCCACACCCCAGCACATGCACTTGCCTATTTACTACTTCCTTTCCAAATGTTAAACTTCATGTAACTTCATTTGCATCTACAAAGCTGTGGGTTTTAATGTTTATTGCTACTCCCTATTTAAGATCAGCAAGATTTACTACGGCAATAACAAATTAACACAAAATATGTTTGGTGATCAGTGGCTTTGCTTTTGCTAATTTTTAAATTTGTTCCTAATATCCAGTGAGCAGTACTTTGCTGTGGCACTGAAAAGCGAAAACTTAAGAGAAACTCATTCATCAGGCAGGACAACTTATTTTCAAGACACCTGGAGAGCTGCAGTTTTGAAGTGTGCACAACAGCTTTTTAAAAGGCCAGTGACTGCAGAGCATATCATTTGTGGTGGAGTTTTGTCATCTACCAAGGCAGGGGAAGATCTGCTGGACCACCTAAAAGACCATCTAAACTCCTGCCAATTTTTCCTTCAAAAATTTGCAAACATCATATCCCCTCACTTTCCATGAAAAGATGCTGAAGAACACCGAAGTTGCTTTAATGATTTGTTTGAAAAGTGCCTGTTTCTCTCCAGCTGGCACTGAACCATTTGCAGGCATGCAGAAGTCAGCCCCACTGACTTCTATACTCAGGAACTGCAACTTGCCATTGAAACCAGCAAGAACAAACAAAACCCAATTTTTCCTTTCTGCGTCTCTCCCGGGACTGTAATAGAACCGAAAAGCAGACTTTTGCTGACCCTCCACTATAACAAATGTTCAGTATAACATCCAAATACCTAGTGGAGTTTTAATGAAGAATTTCTTTACAGAACAGTATTATTAACTCTAAGCCGTAAAATTCTCAGTTCTACTGTAACCGTGCTTATGAAGATCATATAAAAGGAACTGGAAAACCTTCCGTCTCCCTCAACCATAGGGGGGTTTTTTTGTTTCATTTTGGAGGTTTTTTGTGGTCTGCCCCCCACACCTTATTAGAGTCATGTGACCATGGAGTAGCCCCCTGTGTTTTAATTATATTGCTAGAAGACATGTCCCAAACATTTTGTGAGGATGGGATGGGGACAGGGTAAGGACAAGGAAAGCAAACAGCTGTGTAAAGCTCTTCTATCATTCTCACACCTAACTGAAGTTGGTAGTACCACAACGAGGACAAAAGAGCTCTTAACATTATCCTTTCATAACTAGCCATTCATCAGGCAGTCCTTTCTTAAAAATTAATCAAATAAACAAACAAACGGAAAAAGAAATAGCAGGCAGTGCTTACTAGGCTAAGCCTTTGTTAGCAATGAAACCACCAGAAGCCCTTGAGCAGAGATTAGCAAACTAAGTAATCCTTTGGGAATGCTCCCAGGACACGCAGCTAGTTGACGAAACTGTTCCAGTCTTGGACTGTGATCCGGTAACAACAGTTAGGACTGATCAGGGTGACCACAGCTCTGCCTAGCAAAGGGATACACATCCAGCACTTGCCAAAGGTCCAGTTAGTGTACCTAGCACAACACAATTCCGTCAGGTACTCAGGAGCCCTAAACCCATTTCAGGAAGCCAGCACAAAAATCACTACTGTAAGGACTATTTTTACTACTTGGATTACAAGTACAGGACTTGCTACCCTCCTTTCATACACTGACTCTGTATAGGGCAGTGTTATTCTGAGTAATTAGCATTATGTTGGAATGAGCTGACACTCTGTATTTGAGCCCAGTGTACAGGTATTTTGCAATCACATTGCATAGAGTGACTATAAATGCAAATAAAGCCTAATAGCTACAAGGCTATGTTTTCAGGATTGAATTTCGATAGGACTTCAGGTTCCAAGATGCTTTATAAGAAGAAAAAACTGAAGATATACTGCTTTTTCTGAGCCTAAAAATACTTGAGATGAAGTTTTCCAGGCCAGGTATCTGCCTCAAGCTGATGTTTTCAATAGAAATTTTCAACAAGAACGCAAGTATGAAACTAGGGGTGAAAAAACCACCCATTTTTACTCAAGTACAGAAGGCGGCCTCTTAATGGACTTGAAAGGGCCTTTGCTTTGAAGAGAGAATTTGAAATTTAGTGGGTGAGCAGACTTTGAATCAGGGATATGCCTTTTGGGCAATTTTCCTATTGAACATCATGATAAAGCAATAAGCTTTTGAATCTCAAGCTGCACGTGCACAGCAAAAAAATGATTAAAAAAAATATATATATAAATATATACAGAGTTGGAAGTTGGGTTTTCTGAAAATTCTGTGGCACCAGCAACGCTTGCAGGTTGGTCCTAGCAGTTACTCCTACCTGAGGCAGCAGCGGGGGCTCCACCGCGCTCCGTGCTCCCTCTTCTGGCACCCCGGCCAGCGCAGGGCCTCGGCGGGCACGGAGGGACGGGCGGCGCTGGGAGGCTCCGCGCAGCGGGTGCATCCTGTGGGGGACACCCCGTTTCTATTCCTGGCTTTATCAGGGGTTTACACAGAGCAGCATGCGTTTCTTGCATCGAATTGGTGGCCTCTAACAAGCTATTTCTCCTTTTCTGAGTTCCAAATTCGAGCCTCTGGAGACTAAACGCAGAAATACCAAGGAGTTATTTATCTACAGTATGTATACAGCCTTCTTGATTGCAGCTTCTGAGCACTGTAAACGTTTCAAAGAACACAGCATCACAATAATCTTGCACTAGGAAAGCCCTAATAATGCTGACAGGACCGCAGCACGTACACCCAAGTTCACAAAAAAGCCTACGGCTGAATTTAACGTGGCTCTAAAGCTACAGCTAGCACTCCTATCGCTGAACTATCTCTACTCTCAAGTAACTTGTAAATTATATCCATTGAAACTCTGCTTTGATTAAATCAAGAACACCCCAAATTAGCAGCCATTCTTGTACTAAATTCCTCTGTTCCTTGGCTTTCTCAGCATTACAGTGATGATAATGCTACTAGCTCAGAATTTTGGGAACTCAGTAGTATGAGTGTTCAGATACTCTCCTAATGATTACTCTAGAAAAGCCTGTAGGGAAGAAAAAAAAAAAAATCTGTATTCAGATAAACATTTAAACATCATGCAGATACAGAGGCATAACCTCTCTTTCCTTTTTTTTTAATTCAGTGAGCAGTATCCATCTCAAACTGAAGGATCATGCCTTAAGAAAGTGATCATATAACCAAGGACTATCATAATACACATGCATGATGTCACACAGATGGAAAACTCCTATATAATGAGCACTGAATTTTTCAACCTTAATTTTTATATGTTTATGTTAATACTTGTATCTAATTATACATAATTTTAATGTATAGTTCAGCTGCAGACAAAAACTATTAGACTTCTATTTAAAGTCAAGAATTCTTTGGCAGATAAAAAAAATAAATGGAATGTCTATCTATTTTCTTCTATAAATAAGTGAATTGATCCTGATGTGAACTTGGCTGCAGCTAGTTACCCAAATTTAAAAAAAAAATAATTTAAAAACATCTTTGAAAGCTTAATTAGTATATTTTGGCAAAAGGGAGAGGATTCCTTAGCACAATACTTAAACAACATGGGGAAACTCGCACTATCAAATACATACTATAATTTCTGTATAGCACTGCAAACATGACACAAACACCTGGATTAGGGACACACAACAATTTTCATAAGTGCTAAGCACAACTAATTCCAAAGGAACGCCATGGGGGCTCTGTAATAGCTTGGCAACCTCTCAAAGGAAAAACTATGACATTATTTCATTTTCCAAAAGCAAAGTGAAGAATGAGCCCAGACATTAAAATAGAGGTAACAGATCAAAAACAATATTCTAAGGGTTTCATTCAGAGACAGGCTTACTTTATTTTAATTGTCTTATAAATCTAGCTAAACTTGTAACATTAAAAAAAAAAAAAATCTATTTTGACTTTGTAAACTAACACTAGAGTAATTTGATGAAGGATGAAATGAGACAGGAAGAAGTTTCATTCTGAGAGACCATACTGTAAGCTCAGGGCACTGCTATTTACGCTGGGGAACTCACTATAAGCAGTCCTCGGTGCAGCATGTGACTTCAGTCACTGGAAGTTTGTGTTCAAGAAACCTAAATAAAATACTTAACAACGATAAAGAAAGACTTAAGATTACAAATCAAGCGTGAATAGCCACAGTACTAAATATTCCTGAATCAGCAAAAGATGGAAACAAACTGTAAAGTAACTGCAGCTGAGGAGATACGTATCTGAAGAAGTCGCCTGTGACACTGCTGAAAGCCCCCTAGAGAGGGGGTTGCCCCACACAAAATTATCAGGTTTTCCTCATTCCCTTGCTTGAGCCCACATTTTCTTTCATCTTCCTTCTACCTTCTTCAGCAGGACTGCAAAAATTCCTCCAGCTTCTGTTCTCCAACACATGCAAGGGAGTCTCGGAGAGGGAAGAGACTTTTTCCCGGCCTGCAGCTTCCCCACTCTGCACACAAGCTCGATAAGGACAAGGCCGAGCAGACTAGTTTGCGTAACATGTTTTAACACTGCTACCCCAAATATCCGCAGGCTGTACTTTTGCCTCTTGGTATGGGTTTAGAGGATTATGTTCACTTCTCCAAACAGTATTAGCTACATCTTAGCGCAGAACCAGACACTGCCCCACCTCTGTGCATCAGTCGCTCTTAAACGTAGCGATCCTGGTAGCTCTGGAAGCCCCAATATCAAGAATTGATGGAAGACAGAGGAGCATATATACACTCTGTTTCTTCTATACTTCCCTAAGCAACTTCGGTTATCCTCTGTTTGCAACAAGATTCTGGGCAAGAGAGATCTTATGTTAAGGTTCACAATTCAGAAATAGTAGCAACTCAGCCTAATAAACATTTTTATATCTGGAGATTAACAGAGTCATAGACTCCCCCAGGAGCTTCAAATGCTATCAAGTTACTGCAAGCAACAGGAACCGATACCTGCCTATATTTGATAGCCCTTTATATGCAAAACCTCAAAAACTGTTTCTCACTAGCTTTTTTAAAGTTATGTTAGACACCACTACTAGTTAAACAGCTTGAGTCTGATGTTTTAAGTGCAATTTTCAAGTTAGGTATCCCACCAGCATTTGACCAATACAGCTGAGATTTTTTTTTCCCCTTTCATTTAGGCTGAAAATAGATACTTCCTTTTACCTGGGTAACACAACAGCATTCAATGCAATGCCATTCATCTATCAGCAGCCCAAATCCATATTAAGTAGATGACTAACAGATAGACTGAGAATCGTAATTAAACAACAAATTTTCTCCTGCAAAAGTGCATCTGTGGGTATTCACCTATTTTCACTGCTTTTAAGTATTTGTTTTGCACGGGCAATTTCAATAGATAGTTAAGTTTAAATGTTATTTAATCAGTATTTCTTTCATTTGCTACTTAAGCTTTCAGAAAAGTTTTTACAGCATGTATTGTATTGAAATGCATAAATTGTCGCATTGTATTGTCTGTCCACACATTCACATTTGCACAAACTACTTCCCTTTTCATTTATGCCCATATAAAAGTTAACTAAGGCAACTGCTTACTCAGAGAAATTTCTACGTATTTTTAGCTACCGTCGACTGTCATTTGAATTGGTAAAAATATAAAGAGGAGACAGTGCTACGTGACAAGCAAATATTGCCGGCAGATCTGCAATACTGAGAACTCTCCTACTAGTAGCAGTTCGCCACTTTAGAAGTCTAACAAACATGATGAAGTTACTAGGTTTGGTTTTGCTTTAAATTAACTAGCCCTTCCCCACCCGTGTGTGATAACCATCATTCTTACTCTACAAAAACCCTTGAAGATTGAGCCAAATTTAACCTTATCATTTCCGTATTTCTGAGCACGGTTCCTTTATAACATTCAGTTTTGCACCTCGATCAAACTTTCACACATCTAACCAGAAACATGAATCACACTAGTGCTATTTCAGGGAACGTGTACAGCTATAGTGGCAGGGGAAGTGTGCCATCCACCAGATCACACAAACACAGAAGTAATCACAAAGTAATGCTTGGAATGGGTAATTTACTAAGTGCAAATATGCTTTTTTCTTTTTAAAAAAGTTGCATTGCCTTGCTGTCAGGACATTCATGACTTCTGTGCTGCAGACCAATGTTTGTTAGAACCTCAAAACATTTTCCACCATTAAGGCCCTAATCTGAATTACAGATATGGCAAGTTAAGAAATGCAGGAATTATTTCTCGCCTGTAAGAAAAGGATATGAATTTGATAATCTTACTAAACTTACTGTTGAAGTATCGCCAACCCCAAGTGTTCAGAACATATAAGGCAGGATCTACAAAAGAATTATGATTTCAAAAGCACTGTAGTTTTGAAATCAAGTGGGAGTGCATTTACGTATTTATTTTTACTTCTCCCTCAGTTGCATTTAGGGTTTTCCTGCTTCATTGCACAACTGAAAAACCCTCAACTTTGAAGTGTTTTTCATTTAGAGTTTAGATGATCATAAAATTCATTGATTCCAAGAGGTAGACCTTGGTGAAGAACAGCAAGTATTAGAAAATCACAATAATTACAGGTAACATTTTAAAAAAGTGTTTGATCATTTTACTTGAGTATTTACAACAGTGTTTATGTAGCCCATTTTTCCTTCTGTTTTACTTCCTGAGTAGTAATACCATAAAAATAGGCTGAAATGAGGTAGGTGCACAACATGTTTGAAGATTTAGGAGGGAGGTATCATAAGTCATTTAAATAAACAACTAAAGAAGTTGGTTCTTTTCAACGTAGAAGCTTTTTTTTTAAAAGATTATCTAAACCAAGCCTGCCAGGGTAGTTAAATTCCACTAACTGTAGTGGAAATTCTGTACAAGAGTGCAGAAGTAGCCTGTAATATTGTACATCTGGTTTCCCACCTTTGCTGTACTGTTTAGCATTTAATTTCATGCACAAGACCTTTAATTTATGATTTAATACTGTACTGTATTGACTAGCCATTTACGGTCTATACAAAGCAGCAACATCTTTAAAAGAAACTAACACACTAAAATGTAATGAAGAATTTTAAAACATCATTCATTAAGAAGGGGTAGGACTAATACCTTGCTGAGTAAATGCCCCTCGTTAAAGCATACATTTGTCACAGCAAGCTGTGCAAACAGTGAAGTCTTTAGCCTAACATATGCAGTTAACTACAACACTTTAACATTTTTTATTAAAAATGGTTGACGTGAATGTCACTAAAATTTACTACTGGCTTTCTGACTCCTCTACCAGATGCTCATCCTGCAATTCTTGTGTTTATTTTTAGACTGCACCTATCTTATACACTACCGTCTGCAGCCTTAAAAGTGAATTTACGGTCTCCTCTAGTCCATCTAATAGGCTGCATTTTCTAAAAACACATATATACACACAGGCACATACACACAAACAAACAGAATACACTAACTTCATTTTGTAAGGATTTACAGTTTACTGTTTAATGTAAGTAGCATTCAGCTCCTGATACTGGTTACTCTAATAAAAATATAATGTTGCCACAATTCAAGAGCAGCACAAGCAAAAATGAAAATGGAAATGAGCACGAACATTTCACCCACCAGAAAGCAATGCAGAGTTAGCGGCACACTGACAAGAGCAATTGTGGCCTGCTCTCTGGATAGCAGCAGTTCGGCAGATAGGCAGTAAGTACAAAATTCAATATTAAAGATTCAAGAAAAAAGTTTGCAACTGCAACACAGGATACCGCTGTTAGACGATTCACTTAGCACAGTTATACTTAAGCAAAGCAACCAACACTCACACAAATAAAACAAACAAAAAACCACCCAATCACTACTGAATAGTGACAATTCAGTTACTAGATCTGCACTCTGCCAGAATGCTCATTCCACACATAACATTTACACGCTGAAATTCATTGCATATGGTAACTTTTATAGGCAGTTTATAATAGTACAGGTTTTATTTTACAAATATAAATAAATTCAACTTGCATTGACAGGTACTATACAGAGATCAATAGAAGGATTCTTTTTTTTAAATAACAAGTTGAGGTTTTGCCTTTCCCCCTGTATTTAATCTTTGACTCTTTAATATGCAACAAGAGATACTTCGTAACTCTTAAATATCAACGTAATTTTGGTACATTTAACTATCACTTTCGCCAGAAATAGGCAATCACCTTTATTTAACACCATTAAAATGCATGCATATTAAGACAGATTAATCGGGGAAAAAAAAAAAGTCTTAATTCACAAGCCCTTCCGCTACCTCAAAAGGCAGGGGAGCCCCCATCAGTAAAAGACAACAAAAACGGTGGTGTAATACTAGTATCAGCTTCACAACCTTATCGTTGGGGATCTCCAACTATTTCAGCTGTAAGCTGAAGAACCAAGCTGTAAGAGCCAAGACATCGTTAATGTAAAACAGTAATTACTATCAAGCTGGCATCACAAGATCAGAGTCCAATACAGACATTTTGTACCTTGGTGCTGGATAGTGTTACTTGAAGCATCAGCCTAATAGCCGGTTTATTCATAAGGCACGCACTAAAATGAAACAAACAGTAATTAAGTGCTGACAGTGACCTAGTTAGCTACATAAGGAGTTAGATCGTCCTGTCATTCATTACAGGTTCGCCGGAATCCGACAGGCACAGTCCCGTCCGCCCGGGCTGCGCGGCATGGCGACCGCGGGCAGCAGTGCCCCTCGCCCGGGCAGCCCCGGGCCCCCGCGCCCGCCGCGGCCCGCCCGGCCCCGCGCCGCCGGCCGCTAGCCCTGCACCCCCGCCTCCGAAGCCCTCGGATCCCGGCGAGCGGCGGAGCCGGCGCGGGCAGCGCCAAGGCCGCCTGCCTTCGCCTTCCCCTCCCCCGCGCCGCAGCTCCTGCAGCTCCGCACTGGGATAACGCAGCCTCTGACTCGCTCGCTGCTCGCGTTCCCCTTCACCTCCCTCTTCTCCCTCCCCCAACGCGCACACTTGATAGAAAGTCTCCTCTCGGCGGCGGGAGGGCGGTGAAATCCTTCGCTCTCCTCCCTCCGCTCTCTGTAACGCGAACGAGCCGCCGCCTTCTGTTCCTCAGCCTTGGCCAAGTCGGCGTTTTGTTGACAGGCTCTGCCGGGCACAAAATGGGGCTGCCGCTTCCATGGGCGCCGCCATTTTGTGAGGAGCCGCTGCACTTAGCTGTAGCCGCAGCCTCAGTAGCGGCGGCAACGGCAGCCCAGGAGCGCCGGAGCGGCGGCCGGGGTCTGTGTAATGGTTGAATAAAGTGACCCCCTCTAGGGAATCCCCAGCTGACAGTTACGTAAGGGACCGTGCGCAATTGCTGCGCTTAGCATGGAAACCCACCTAGCCCTGCTACGCAATTTGCCTATCCTCCTCTCTGCCTCCCACTCCCACACAGCACCCGGGCGAGGAGAAGTGACTCACCTCTGCCGACCGCCCCTCGCCGAGGGGAGACCCCCTGCTTTTAAGGAATTTTAAGGCACGATTAAAAACCACCGCCCTCTTGGGAAGGAAGGTTTAGCTGCGTCTGTCTGAAAGGGCGATTTAGGACCTCAATCGCTTGTTTTAAACCTCTCTCATTCATATTATCCTGGCTTTAGGAGTCTTATGCATACTGTTGCTGAAATAGCAGAAACTCGGAGTGTCACGGACAGGAGCTGCAGACCAGAATTCGCTGCGAGTCTAATTTGGGGGGGGGTGTGAGATACTCTTAATGCTACAGTGAATAGACACTATGCAGCTCTCACACCAAAATTCATGCACTGCCACTCCATCCACACAGAGAGGGTGACTTTCAATAGAAAGTGTTAATTTGAAATGGGGATTTCTGCCCCCCGCACCTCCAAGTGTGAGCCCAGGGCAAATCTTGCCAAGCATCTTACTCTCTATGGCCACATTCAAGCTGAAACAGGGCTCAACTCAAAAGGGAAAAAAAAAAAAACCTTCTTTGAAAAAAATGGTTTATTTCCTGAATTAAGTTAGTACTTAATGTGCCATTGGTTTTAAAGCACAGCTCCTTACTGACTCATGAGTTTTGCTTAAAAAAAAAGCCTAAAGGCCCAATCTGGCCTCAGACTTCAATGTGTTGGGTGTGAGGGGCAAATGTTCATCCAGAGTCTCTTAAGCAGGAGCAAGCACTTGCCTGAGGCTCTGTCCGCTTGCCAGGGAAGGACAAACGCCCACCTGGGTCGCCACTTGCTCTACCTGAGGAGCAAAGGTTGGACGGAAGGCACTGATCACCACATGGGCCCTTTCTCGCTCCTGTTTACCCCAAGTGGTGCTGGGCTCCGTTGTGGTCAGCGTGCAGGTCTTCTCCCGGGCTCCCCGGTGTGGAAAACATGTCAGGAGACAAGTGTTTACAAACACTGTACACACCATAGGCAGAGGGGAAAGCAGCCTGCAGTGCCACCGTTGGCTATTGCCTGTCCACGGTGAGGGCCAAGACCTTCCTCCTTCATTAATTTTATGCTGTATGTTCCCTTCATCAATATACAGAAATATATAGGTGGCTTAGATTGAGTATGGCAGTCCTAAAGCACTTAGGTTACAGGCCATGGTATCTCCAAGAGAAAAAAAGGAAAAAAAGAATAAATTTATGGAGCAAGCCAGAGCTCAGGCCCCTGCTGGCAAACCTCTCCAGGGCACCCCTTGCTTGGGAAAGCGCTCGGCATTCTCCCGTGGAGAAGTTTTAAATACCTCACGTCTGGAAATGAGGGGTTCCTGCTGCGCCCCCAGCTCAGCGCGCAGCCCCCCCGCCCCGACCGTGCCATCCGGGGCGACTTCCTGCCCTTGGAAACACCTCAGGCCGGGGGACTTCGGAAAGTTTTTCAAAAGTCCAAATCCACCAGTGCCCCCTTGAGTTGTTGTTTTCTCTCCCCTTGAACTCAGGGCGTTGGGTTCGGTCCAATTAAAAAATTCGCCCCCGCTTTCCAAATCCACCTTTCCTGGCCCCCCCCCCCCCGCCAGCCAGCGGAGAGAGGCCGATCGGTGCGGGCCTGGCGAGGGAGGGCCCTTTCCCCAGCCCCTAGCCCCGGAACAACCGGTAGTAGCCGTTTTTTTCCTCCCCTCTTCTCCTTCTCCCTCGCCTCTTTCCGCCCGGCTTTGTGTGAAGTTTGCGGCACATTGCAGATGAGCCCTTAGCGGCGAGAGGAGCCTATTGTTCCCCGCCAGGAACTGCTTGCTGGGGCTGTGCTGGCTTTTGCCTTTAGAGCTGCCTTCTGCAGTACCGGGACCGGCCTCCGGGGTCCGCTGTGTTGCGCTCTCGTCCAGGCAGAAGCACGGCGGCCTCAGATCTTTTTGTCTGAGAGAGAAGAGAAGTGAATCCCGCTGCCGCCGCCACCGCCGCCGCCGCCGCCGCCGTAGCTGTACAGTGTGTGTGTGTGAGAGAGCGAGCGAGGGAGCGAGCGAGGGAGAGGGAGATCGCATGGAGCCGCGGCTGTAACACACACACTGTCAATACCTCACTCCGGCTCCCCCCCCACCCCACCACAACAGTAACCCAATTCATTGTGTGATCCAGCAGCACCATGTTGAGTCTCATGTGCAGGCTGGATCGGTTGGGTTTGTGGTGCTGAGAGAGGCAGCAGCAGCGGGAGGAGGAATTACTGAGAGGTGCCCCTCTCCCTCCCTGTCTCTTTGCCTGTGTGTTGTGTGGAGACAGGACTCGCAATTACCACACTCTCTGGGCTCCCTTATTCCTTTTAAACTTTTTTTTAAGCAAGCCCCTCTCCATGGCTGATCCCCGGCCGAGCACGGGCACCTGGGTCTCTTAAAGACAAGGAGGAGCCGGGGATTGTTGTTGTTGTTGTCGGCCGTTTTTTTTTTTTAATTGGATTTTTTTTTTTACGAGAACCTTTTTTAATACAAAAATGGCAAATTCGACGGGTAAAAACCACGCAGACCAGCGGAGAAAGGGACTCGCTTTCCTGGACGAGCTGCGGCAGTTTCACCACAGCAGAGGGTGAGGAAAATGGGGAGATGGAACGGGAGGGGGGGAGGCTTTTAAACCGACCAGATCCAACTTCCAGCCCCTTCCCTGAAGGACACGGCAGCCCCAGCGAGGGGAGAAAAGGGGGCAGAGCTGACAAGTTGTGGTGTTTTGTGTGTATCTCCTTTGGCAGGTCTCCTTTTAAGAAGATCCCCGTGGTGGGTGGGAAGGAGCTGGATCTTCACGCTCTCTACACCAGAGTCACCACTTTAGGCGGATTTGGGAAGGTGAGTGGAAGTTTTAATTTGGGTTTCCCTCCCACTAACCTCTTCCCAAAAGTCTCCTCTGACCCCCGGGGGCGGCGGGGGGAGCCGGGGTGGCCGGGAACCGTCCTATTTAAAGCCGGTTAGAGAAGGTGGGGGGTGGAAGAAGGAAGCGAGCAGGCAGGCAGGTTGGTGGCTTGGCCTTGTCGGTGGAGCGATGAAGGGGGATCCGGGGGTACGGCGCACACCCCGCCCGTGCCTCCCCCGCCTCCGCTGGAGCCCCTCGCCCCTGCCCCCCTTCCCCGAGAGAAGGCGAGGAAGGAGCAGAGGCTTCGGCCGGCGAGAGGCAGTTTCTTTCGCTTGTGGCGGTAGCTCTGTGTCTCTCTCTCCCCCTCTCAGAGAGAGAGACAGAGAGGAGAGAGAGTCTGAGTGCAGTTTTAGTGCAACTCAAAATTAGCGGGCATGTTTAACATCGATAATCGGCACGGAGCATGGGCTAGGAAACGATCCTCGCGGCCGGGGGGGGCCGGGCGCTGCCCTCCGAGCCCTTCCCGGGGAGAAATAACAAAAGGGGCACCCAAGACGGTGTGTAATCAAATAGCCATCTTTAGGCTTCAAGGCTAGGGACAGAAATGTAGGCCTCAAAAGAAAGGCCTCTCTGTGTCTGCCGATCTGTCTTGGGGGGACCCCCCGGGCCGGCGCCCCCGCGCCCCGGAGGCCAGGGGGCGCCCCCGCCAGGGCTTCCCTGCGTGATTTTAAACTTCTTTGGGTTTTTAACGGACCGCGTTAGGATTTAAAAGGGGGCGACAGAGGGACTCCCGATTGGTTATTGTCCAGGCAGTAAAAACAAAAACAAACAAACCCCAAAACAATACAAACCCTCCCGGCCGTCCCGTCGTCGTTTGTCGTGTCGTCCCCCACCCCGGGGAAAAAAAAAAAGTGTGAAAAAATTAAAAAAGTAAAATGAGGGATTATTCCCGAAGGGGGAATACTACAGACTGGCAGTAAAATATATAGTCCTAAATCCCATACACGTTCGTGTTTTATTTCTTTTTATATATTCCTCTATTTGCTTCATGGCAGCTTGTGGATTTTTTTTTTGTGATGTTCCCTGTCAATGACGTGTTTATGTGTACGTTGTGTATCTCGGCCTGTGTGTTGTTTTTGACAGGTATCAGAGAAGAATCAGTGGGGAGAAATTGTAGAGGAGTTTAACTTTCCCAGAAGTTGTTCTAATGCTGCCTTCGCTTTAAAACAGTATTACTTGCGGTGAGTGCTATCAAGCTGTTGCAGTAGTATTTTTGAGTGTGGGATTATATTTGGTTTTCAGTGTGTCCAATAATAAAAATACCCCTACTCTTTAAAAATGCTATAAAATAAAGCAGGAAGACCTTATAATTCCTTACTGCTCTGGCGCAGTGATCAGTTAAAGGTAATTCTGTTTTGTAGTTATTTTATTTGTATTTTACGTCTGCAAGCCTTAAACTTTGAGGGGATCCCAAGTATATAAACAATATATGTCAGAGCCATTTTTATTGATTGTTTCAGAACGACGGTACTAAAGGACTGTTACTAAGAGATCATGCTATTGTAGTTAGAGAAACTTAGCATAATTTTTGGAGAACTGAAATGTGTTGATATATGTAAACTTGTTTACTGCTCAGTGGTGTCAGACGTTGAATGAAAATGCATCTGCAGGAAGGTAGACTGCTTTGGATAAATTAGATTGCTATCAATTACTAGCAGCATACATTTTTTTAATTTTAGAGTACAAAGAGCTAAATAATTTTTACTATTACTTGAAAAATAGTAGATTCCTGCAGCTTTTAAAAATAAGGTTACATCCCTTGAAATGATACAGGTTATTTTTTGTGATGCAGATTATTTTTTAATGTAGTATGGAGTACATATTGACTATTTTAAATTACTATGGTACTGTTCAGTTACTAGATGACTTCTAACAAAATTTTTTATTAACTTTTGGTGATTATTCTGTGTGGGAAAGATTTTGAAAATATTGCATAATAGTGTTTTTAGATGCTATATATAGACAATTACATTTCATTTAGAATAAAGTTTTATTTGCATTGGTTAAGGAATGCAATTTTCTGTTTCTTAATTGTATAAATGATATTTTTCATTGCAAATAGTGATGATATAAATGTGCAACATGTACAAAAGATGTATGGGCTTTTGGACTTATGTTTTGGTGATCCGAGTACACACAAGCTTTTATCTGTGTCTAGTTTGGCCTTCTGAATTAGGAAATGCAGTAATTGTACAGGTGCACTTTCTATTGGTTGTCCTAGATTGACTTCCAGCTTGAAGCTGTAGAGTTCATAGCACAGTGGAGCAGTTATTGAGTTACAGTGATGTCTGGAAAACCTTAGTCAGATATCTGTAGTTACTGAATTTTTCTTTTTTTGATGGTGACATATGATTGCCTTAAGATCCAGACTAAGAAAATAAATTACCATTGTTAATAGCTTTAGCAAAGTTTATGAGTGCTAATAGGCCTAGGAATGAAGAGGGAAGCTCACTTTAGGATGTCCTTCTCTGTTGCTGTTTTTTGTTTTTTTTTTTTTCTTCTCTGCTGCATAGTATTGAGATAGTGTTGCTAAAGATTTGTTGGATCATAGAAAGCAGTTTTTTGCTTTTTGAGTTTTTCTGTTGGACCATGTAGTCTATTACTTGACTAGATTTTACATATAATTTGCAAAATGATAGTTTTTTTGGTTTTACCCCTTCCTTTTTATTTCCATATTTTACAACTGTTTGAATGGCCTAACTTTTTGCAGTAGAAGGTTGTATGTCACTTGTGTTTTCATCTGTATTTAAAAGCATTTATATGCTGTGACAGTTAACACAATTAGTGTTAATTTAGCCTTCTAATGACTATTAATTTTTAACAAGATACTACTTTTTAATTTAGGATCAGACATACAAAAATGTTATTTTTATTATTAGCATGCTGGTATTGGCATTGTTTAAAATACAGTTGCTGAAAATATGTATAAATGATTACATACAAATATTTGAAAGTTTTTTTTATTTATTTGGAATTTAGGAAAAAAGTTGATAAACAGATAAAGATGAATAATCTTTAAAAATGTCTGTTTTATCACAATCTCTGATTTACTTAGGCCATTCTGAAATAAACTGTCAAGATTGTTCATTTTGGGGTGCATTGGTTTCTAGTGGTTGTTAGGGGTTTGTTTTTGGTTTTGGGGTTTTTTTTAAATTACTGCTTTACTCACTGTTGCTTCTCTCATAATCTTTAAGTTTGATGTGAACTGTTTCCCATCTGAGTTCACCGCTTTACGTGTGCAGTAATAGGACTGTATGTACACATGCATCTCTGCTAGGTTAATGTTCGTTTAGCTTTAACCTAGAAAGTGCATGGGGGGGTTTGGTTATAGGGAAAGAAAAAAATGCTCTAAAGATAAATTTGTAAAAAGGGTCTTGCTTATCTGTGGTGAAGAACATAACCTGAGGTTTCTTATGGGGCCAGATGTTCATGAACTGCTGAGCAATTACCCTTGGAAAAAAAAATGTTTCTCTTGAGTCTCAAGTATGACTATAATCTTGGCCTCACTATTGTAATGACTTTGCAAACAGAGCCAAGCAAATTGAGGCCTATCAACTTTTATATAAAATTTTTATCCAATCCTGTGTTGTGTGTCCTGTGAAGTGAGGGATCTGCATGGCAGATGGGACCCTGTTGAATTTAGATGGATTCTTGAATTCAAGTGTGCACCTACATGCATACATTTGCAGATTTGGGTTCCTGTAGGTTTGTGATCTTTCTATGAAACATCTGGCACACCATGTTCACCGAGATAAGATCTCAAGCTACATGGACCACTTGCTCATTTTGCTGTGTTACCTGTCATAATGCTGTCATTTTGACTTAAAATTACTGTGTAAATAACTTAGAAAGTTGAATTATTTGTGTGACGTCAATAATCCTGTTGGCTTGATCAAACCAAATGTTTTGCTAAACAATCATCAGGTTATGGTTTTTCTAGGCAGTTGTGAGCTGTGTCTTTTTTGTTTAAAGAAATTTTTCATTTTGACTGTTTTGGAATTTTGCTGGATATCTTTGGGACATTAAAGACGTGAATTGTTTAAAACTTCTGATACAATGCTGATAGGCTTTATGATAGGTAATATTTGAATATAAGGTAGACAATCCTATCTACGCCTGCTCCCTTGCGTTGCCCTCTATTTTCTCTCACTGGAAAAAGTTATTTGTAATGTGGAAAGTCTGAACCATTCAAACTTTGTGCCTGTGTTGCTTTGAGCTGTCTGACAGGTGAAGTAATTTATGCACTGTGGTTCTTAGTGAGCAGTCAAAAGCCACAGTGCCGATAACCATTGATAGACTGTACTTGTTAATGTAGTTCTGTAAGTCTCTACAGCATCGGAGAGTATAATTCCCTTGGATGTAGTGCAAATTAGATGTTTCATCTCAATTGAGGTGAATTAGTAAAGCGTTTTCTAAATGCTTCTCTAAAGATTATTTTATAATGTTAATGAAAATATTTTAATACAGGGTAATAAATGTAAACATCAGTAATGTGGGCATGCTTTTACATTTTTTTTTTGGTTGGTAAACATACAGTAGGTGAAAAGAAAGTTAACTTGAAATCTAGCCTGTTTTTATGTTAATGGTTGATTAGGTTGCACTCCTGCAAAGAATTGGGCTGATGTGACCTCGTATGTTAGTATAAGGTACTCTTGGTTTTCATGTGAGTGTAAACTGGTACATTTATTTCTGTTGTGGGTCTTCATCTATTCTTGAGGAGTGAGAGACCTTGTAAACTAAATGTGCAAATGAAATATGCCTAACTGAGTTAAAAATCACTTTGCTTTTAAAAGGTATTTATCTGCATTAAGAGAAATTTTGTGAAAGGACTAAGTGTCAGGTAAAATAAGTTTAAGTCTCAGTTCTGCAGAGAATTTCTGAAAGGTTGGAAGCAGGTGTGTAACGTAAGCTTCTGGTAAAGGCAGCAGAAATGAGTTAATACTAGTTAAAGGTGATTAAGAATTTGCTGTTGTAAATGTTGGGGAGGTAAAGGGAAGTCAAGTAGAGAGGAAAGAAGTCAGCTCATAAATGAGAAGTTGCATAAAGTTAGTATAAAGACAAGCCATTATGCTGAATTTCCTGAAATTCCATATATAGTAGGATGAAAAAGTGTGAGGAGTTAAAAATCAGGACCACATGAAATAGTTATCGACAACAAATAGAGGGGGTTCTTGAAAGATCTGAAGATATTTATAAGTCATTTGATCTTCAAGGTGCTACTAAGAAATTGAATAATAGTACTGATTTCTTTAAAGGCGGGGGGGGAGGTGGAGAGAAAGGAAAAGAAAAAAACAAACCATGAGCTGAGGAGCTAGGTAAATTTAAGGGATTCTGTTCCTAGCAAAACAGTGGCAGAAATATTAGGGAAACAATAATAAGCAGCCTGGAATTTTCCAAGTGAAATTACTTTAAAAGAGTTTTCTTTGTTACTCTTGCTCAGTGTTTAAAATTAGGATCTGATACTGCAGCAGCATCTGCACATAGATCAGTGAGTATGGAGAAGTACAGGACTGGCTTGCTTGCCAGATCTGATTGCAGGTTCAAGGCCCCAGTGGGTGAAGAGAAAGTTGTAGCTGTAGTAATAATTTACATATTTTCTAAAATTCGAGTACATCTCAAAATCTCTCATTAACAAATTATGTATGTACATGGATAGTCATCTGAATGAAGCATTGGGTAAAGGACCATAAACAAAAATAGAACAAAGTATAAAGAATAGATTTGGTGAGTCACAGCAGTTTTAGGTGCTAAAAGAGTAACATCAGTGCTTACATATGCATGCAGTAATACAAGTTTAACCATTTTGGGCATATTTAGTGTCTGGATTGATTAACTTTACGAGAAGGTGACTAGTACACTTTTGACATTAGCAGGTGATGGTAAGGTGGGAAGAGTTAAACACAAGTCAGGGCAGGAAAGAAAAGGTTATCTAAAGAAATTCGGCACGTTGTTAGAAAATACAATTGAGATTTAGTTTGGAAAATGCAAGCTAAAACAGTTGAGGGACAGCAATCCAAAACAGGTATTCATTGTGAGGGAATAACCTGGAAAGCAGTATTGCTGAAAAAGGGATAGGAGTGATACCATGGGCCTGATAATCCTGTCAGTTGTGTGCACCCAACTCCCTTTCATATGAAAGGGATTTGTGCATGCTTCTGACAGGAAGAACAGGCCCCAATTTGCAATATGATATATAGACTTTGTTAAAATCAGAACGAGTTTAGGTTGCATCCACAGAGGCATTGAACAAGGGGGAGATGAGTTTTTGTGTGAGACTGTGTGACTGTGTTTGGAGTACTGTTTTACTTTCAGAGCCTTTGCAACAGGTGGGGCAACTTAAGAGAAGCTTAAAGAGCAACAAAATGTTAAGAAGGCTGAAGAGACTAATTGATTTAAAAAAAAGATTTGAGACATAAATGTTTTGCTTGGCTAAATGAACATTTTGGGTGAGAAGGGGAAATGGTCTCTTACAAACATTTTGAAGGACCTAAACACCTAAAAGGGAGATAATTTTAAATTAAATAAGAGGCTGAGATGAAACCAAGGGAGAATATTCAGAGCAGAGAGCAGCACAAAAAACCCCAAGATATACCTGTTTACCTTCTGAATAGTATGCCAAGCAGAGTAGAGGAGAAACCCACGCCATGGGTCATTCAGAACCAGCCTGGTCAGGACACTTAATGCATCTGCAATAGGTAGGAGCCAAGACTGGCAGAGAAATGGACCAGATGACCTTACAGGTTCTGTTCACCCTGGAATAACTCTGTAATGAAGGCTTTCATCTTGCATAGCTACAGACTTTTGTTGCAACACTATGGACTTCACTTGTGGAATCTGTTGTGCTTAATTTTGTCACAAATCCTGCAACCACTAGCAAGACAGGAAACCAATACAAGGATGACGTTTTTATGATTTCTTTTTAAAATTATTTTTCCCACCTCAGTTGTAATGCATGTTTCAGTCAGACATCTGAGGCCTTGCTTTTAAGTCTGAAGTGAATATTTTACATAGTTGGAAGGGGGAATTTTGTTTTAGTTGTACTGTAATCATCCAGTCAACATATTCACAGTTAAAGACTAGTTACTGTTCATGCTAGAAAGCTTTATTTAGGGGAATTAAATATGTTGGTTGTTAAAATCTTAGAATGTCTCTCAGTAGAAGTTGTTTATTGGGATGGATGTTTTCACAAGTTGCTGGGAATCTGCTTAAAGGAAAACAGAACTTTTATAATACAAAATTTGCATTTGGCCCTTTCTGAGGAGACCAAGCAGCAGGTGAAAGGAAACATAGCTACTTTAAAATTGCTCTTAGAGTTATGTTGTGATATGAGTCACTACGCACATGAGTTTGGCCTCTATCAAAGTTTCTGAGCTTTTGCTTCAGAGGCTAAACTCTTTACTGCTGAAAAATATAGTGAAAAATCAGTGTGATGAATGTTAACATATTTTCTCTTCCTGATTTTTTTTTTTCCTGCAAACTTTTTAAATGACCTAAATCACTGCTGCTAAGCTGAAATGTATTGGTTGGTTTGGAGAGGGGTAAATGTTCTTCGGTTTTAATACAGAATTCTGATTGTTTAACTTGAAAGCTTATCTAGACAGATGTCAGAACTAATAACCTACAAAGAGCAAGTTTCCGGCAACACTGTAGTAACTGTGGTGACTTTTAGGACCTACTGAATCTTCTAATAATTGGTGGAAAGTTTACATGTTAAAACCATTTTCTAATCTTCAACTGAAACAGTATAAAAATTAATTTATGCTTTAAAATTATTAATAACTGTAGTAACAGCTTAGGATTGAATAAATGGTAAGCATATTACAACAAGATCAAGAATGCATATGGAATGCAAGGATATTGCTTCTTTCCTTGTGAAGTCGAATAAGCCTGGCTAAGAAAAGGAGTTTCAGACCTTTTTTTTTTTTTTTTAATATTTTAGAGCTAGTAGGCTTTAATTACCTTGTTTATTTTCAGTTAAACCTCAATAGAGAAGACTTTCATACCCCTTTTTTTTTTTCTTTCCTAACCCCTTCCCCATTTTCTCCAGTAATGAAGTAGAGAAGTATAATTTGTTAAGTTTTACAGGTGAGGTACTAGAGGTACACATAGGTTCAGACCATTTCTTTGAGAGTGCATCTCAAATAGGACTGAAATCCAAATACAGTAAAGCTTTTTTTTTTAAATTATGCTAGAATCCGTTTCTGAGAGGCAAATTGCTTCTTCCCGACCCTTCGTTATACCATCCATGAAAGTGGCCTACTATTATTTACTATGTTTTAAAATTCCTCTTCAATCAATAGCTGAGGAAGGCCTGTTTGAGAAATAAACCAGGATAATTTTATGTTCTGTGACTTGGAAAACTGAAAACTAAGTATATAACAGATTATGAGAATGGATTGTTTGTGTTTTGTTTTGCTGTGTTTTATTTTAAAATGCTTGTTTTGTTTTAAAATGTGGAGTGTCACAGTGGTGTCTTGCAGCTTAAATAGGACTACTTGGAGTAACTGTAGTACCAGTCCACATTATTAGAAGACATACAGTTCACAGAGGGAATTGGGTGTAGGTCACAGATCCCATCACATGATATTGTTTCTGGTTATCAGTCTGATACATATTTATTCTGTGGCCTTAGTTAAATCATTTGCCATCTTTTTATTCATATTTATAAAGTGGGTATGTTGATGTTTGTTTACCTATCTCACAGAGAAGTGTGAGACTGTAAGCTTTTTAATGCAGGGATTGTGTTTCTTCATGCTTCTATGTCATATCTTAAATATTTGAAAATGAATATAAATTAGGAATATATGAGGAAAATAAAACTATTCATAAGCTTGTTTGCCCTCTGCAGTGTTGCGAGGAAGAAAATATAGCATAGATGAGAGGAAGAACAATCCTTATTCCTTAGGGAATAAATAAACTTGGGATACCTAAGTAGAGAAATATTAGAACGGTTGAAAGAAAGAAGATTATCTTAAGGAAGGATAATAAAACAGCAAGATGGTACCCAGAATAGTGAGCTTAGGTTTTGCCTGAGGTACTAGATTAGTGAGCTAGGTATCAGATCTAAAATACAGTCTTCTTGGAGCAATGAGTTCAAGTCTAAGCAGACCTGAATTAGATTTTCGGCAACAAGGTAGCAACATGGACTTCTTTACTTTTTGTTTTCCTGTCTTTAAACTGAATGTGCATGCATTTGTTTTAACTCCAGATAAATTGTAGCAAGCCAGCTATGCTGCAAGAGGGATTGCATTCTATTATAATAGAGTGGAGTTCTGTTGAATGATGCACCGGAGCATATTTGTCTGCAAGCGTGAACTATGTTCATACTATTTTCCTTTTTTATTGGTGTGGGAGGAGCAACTGTTCCAATTAGTAGTCTTTTAGAATAATTTACAGTGTCACTTGTCAATCCATAGCTGCCTGAAATATATAAAAATCATGTAAAGTAGGTGATCATTCTGATTCAGAGGGACCTTTTCTCACAATGTTTGCTGGACTTTCAAACAAACGCATGAAGAGTTTAGATGGGTCATACTTATGGCTGCGTGCATTTCTCTATTGTTACATGCTGTGACGTCTGCTGGTTGGCCTCTGCCTCCCTGTCCAAAGGTTGCTATGCTTCCATGATAATCCACATGTAGAGATTCTCAGCTCTGTAAATCACTAAATTGTATGACTAACTTGGACTAGCTCTGTTAAAGTTCTTTAGAGAAGTGCTATAAAGACATGTATTACTGGGATGTTAATGTGTTTGGGTAATTTTTCATTTGGGATACATCCCAGGGGCTTAATTAAGCTAAATGAAAACAGTTTATTTTGGGGGTAAATCTAGCATGTTCTGAGGATGTTAACGATAATTGTGGCATGGGATAGGTGTAGAACTGTGTGTGGGTTTTTTTGGTTTTGGGTTTTTTTAAAGTATATTTATATTAAAAGAAAACTTGTGGAAATAGACTTAGGAACAGTACTTCCCTTACATGGTTATTTTGCTCAGGAGTATCTGGATTCTAGTGACCTCACTTAAATGATGTAGAATCCAGGCAGTGTCCAGGTAAACAGTGCCATGCTACAGAATTCACATACGTCTTCTGTAATTTTGGGGAGAATAGTAGAGTTTTGAAACGCTGGAGATTACAGAGCTTTTTCTTGGACACTTTCCTCCTCCTAATGCCATCGATGAAAACCTAGGAAAAGTCACATTTCTAACAGTATATGTTCATATAATGCTACAGTTGCACAGTAAATATCTGGGGAAAAAAAATCACAAATGACCTCATTTATGTATGAATGTGCAACCTTAACTTTGTCTCTAGAGAATATTCTTCATAATAGAGCCTTGTGCTCTCTGTGGTAAATGGGAATAAATTCCATGGCAGTATTAATCTGTCGTATAACTGAGACACACCTCCCCCCCCCCCCCCCATATATACACATAGTTCTGACTCATTGTTCAACATGGTAATTGATTAATCTCAATATTAGTTATTTCTAAGGAGGTTTTGGGTGTGCTTTCTGGGCATCCATTCCCCACTATCTTGGCTTCCATGGTGTTACTCACGTGGGCCAATTCAGAAATCCTTTCCTTTGCTTGTGGGCTGAGGGGAATTCACTGTTGCAGTACTGTTTACCCTGGTGTCTAGATTGCAGGTCTTTTTGTCTCTCGTTCTCTGCTAATCATCATCTTCTCAGTCTTTGACTGCAAGCTGGAATTCATCTTCTGTTCCTTGACCCCTCGATGTCTGTACCCATTGACTGCACATGGAATATTTACTGTAATCAAATTAATTCCTAATTGTAAAGAAAATTGAAGGAAAGAAAAGGTGTGTGCAGGTAAAAGGGCAAGAGGACAAAGCACTAAATGTCAGGTGCCTAGCAACAGTAAAATACTGAATTTTACAGCAAAATGATAATAGATTCCATGGTACCTGAAAAAAAAATTACTGCAGCTATGGACATGTAGAATTCACAGGATCTAAAGGGTATTTCACACACCTGAAAAATGTGCTTTCAGGTATTCTGCAGACCCAGTCAGGCTTTGCAGCATTGGTGTGCATTTTGCTTGTTCTTCCAAGGTCGTTTTTGTAACTCTATAGAAATACAAATTTTTTTTTTCAGTGAAAAATTTGTTTCTGAGCACAATTATGTGCAAAGGCTGACCTCTGAGCACAATTATGTGCAAAGGCTGACCCCTGTAGTGAATTATTGTGTTTAATTGGATTTGAAGAATATACAACTACCGTAACATGTAACTACCATACATCTTGGAATACCTTTAGTAAGCATTTTTTTCAAATGCTTCAAAGTACTTTATTTCCTTCAAACTTAGCTGAACTTGCTATCCTGTTTAACACCATGTGCTTCTATGTTTATGTAACATGAAGTTATTTATTAGGAAGATGTTACATTAGTCAACAATGCATATGGAATCATAGTAAAAGTGTAAAAGGTTAGAAAACCAAAATGCAATAAGTGGTGACAATGACTTCATAATGTTTGGTATTTTTTCACTAATGTGTCTTATAGTCAATACGCTGTTATTACTCAAATGTAGTTACATTCCTAGCAAGATTTTTTTTTCTCATAGATTAATACAAGATTTTTTTTCTACTTAGATTTTATGAGTACACAAATATTTTACTGTAGTAGCTTTCATTCTCCTAATAAGCAGTTTAATTGTATTTTAAACATAACTAGTCCAGCTGTTGAAGAAAGTGCTTCTTAAGTAAGATCAAAGAAAAAGGTGACTTAAAAATAATCTACTGTTCTGCATGTAACTGTAAACAAACACCCAGCTTCCCTAAATGTACTGATGCATATCTATATGGATATTTGTGTGTGATGCAGTTTAAAATTATGATTGTCCATAAATTTATGTGCCTGGTTGAAAGCAAAAATGCTCTGTTAGTTTTATGGTGACTTGGTGCTTCTCTAGGTCTGCTCTAAGAGCTGTGTTGGTAGACTTTTGCTCATGTGGAATTCTCTAGGTCTGCTCAGGTAGAATCTCATCCGTGTTCAGAGCTGGGCAGGATTCGGTGGCATCCTGTGTCAGTCCAGTGTGCCTGTAAAGGTCAGATGTGTAATATCTGGACCATGTATGTTAACACAAAATGTGTCTGCTTTAGCAAGGAAAGAAACTAAAAAAGTAAAGTCAATAAAGATATATTCAAAACAAGATACTGAAATTGGTATAAACAGAGTGTTCATTTCTTTAGTTGTCCTCAGGAGGTCTTCCTAGGCAAGCAAAAGTTGCAGACTCAACGTTTGGTGGTTGTTTTCTTTTTAAAGAGTTTATGAAAGCAACAGGGTTTGTTTGGGGTGTTTTTGTGACTAAATTAATTTGTTTGGTTTTTTTTGAGGGGGCTGCCTGGTGATCTAGGTAAGTAAGAAAAATAAAAAACTGTTACCATTATTTCCTGTTTTCAGAAACTTATAAAAGAACTTACTAGTGAAATGATACTAAAAATGAGTATAGTGTGATCTGTAGTATTGTCAACTTGCAGCACTCACAACATCAAAATAAATATGATGAAAACCTTTTTTTATATTGTGGAAATAATGATGGAAAGTTATAGTGAAGTAGACACAACATAAATATGATTGTTCACATACCATATAACATAGAGCAACAATATAAACGCACAGGATTTTTGATCCAATTGCCTTACTAGATGAAACTTTGAAGGGTGCATTGTACAGGATTCTGCTGTAGAAGGCCACCAGGTGGATGTGACCCTCAGGGCTGTATCTTCTTCTTCAAGGCCTTTTTCGTTCAGGTGGTATGTGTTTGCTATGGTTTGTGGCTTCAGAGACTTCATGTATTTTTTGATATGGCAGCTGCCCATCTCCTGACCAGGCAGCCAGGTGATCCAGCTGTGCAGCTTGGAGGCTGTTAAGGTGCCTGTGTACTGCTAGGCTGCTGGCCTGGCAGCAGACATTTGTACTCTGAGCAGTCAGCTACTATGCTGGGAGGCGCACGCTAACTCTGCCTCCAGTTGGACCAGATAACACAGGCGGCTTCTCAGTCACCTGTAGGCCAAGGAAGAGGGAAGACAAGGTGTTCGGAGGTATTTTAATGAGAAGGGAAGAGAAGACCATTTGAGCATAGGGATTGCAGAGGGAAGGAATGTGAATATAGAGTGAGCTGGGTGCATGCATGCCTTGGGTGAGGAGGCAGGGATGTGGGAATGTTGGTGGAGAGAACACTGTTTGGAAGGGCGGATGGGGTAGATACTGTAGAAGGGAAAGGAGGGGTTATGTAATCAAATGCTTATAAGTTAGTCTTTAATGGCCAAATCCCTCATCTAAATTGGTCACTGGATGTTAATTGACTTGTGGCCCGGATGCTGGGTTGCTACTCAGTGAAGGCTGTCATTATTCGTAAAGTGTGAAGTGGTCTCTGACTTTAGTTGCACCATCTGCTTTCTACAGGGAGGTTCTGATTTACTGGTACAAACCTTCTAGTGATTCTTCTGCAGCTTTGCTTCTGCTACCAGTGCTGCATGAACAGAATTAATTTCTGTTCTGTTAGTTTATATTTTTCATTGACACTGAATTTACCATTTTCATTTTGGTGTAAAAGATCTGTCATCATCACAATTACTGTTACTTTTGTCCTTATATTAAAATATCATAGAGGCATAAAATTGCATATAATCAAATAAAGGATTTTATCTCTTCCTTAAAGAGCTTGCAGGGAGAAAGATCGCCTCTTGGAGAATATTTCTTCCTGGGCATTGCTGTACTTAAGAAAGCTAACAAGGAGGAACAGTAAGGGCTTCTTCAAACACTGTTGTCACATTGAGAAAATTAGGAATGTTTTTTAATATTTTGTATGCTGATTATATAAGAAATGCATACATTTTATTATATATGTCTATATATAGCATATACAAGACTGGATGTCAGCTTAAGTTTGGGATAGGTTGCGTGGACTTTCTGTCCCACCTCTAATATTACATATATGTTAAGAATTAATTTTCAACAAGAGAGGAAAAGATTTAATGGAGCAAACTTAAACAATTCTTCTTAGAATTTTTTAAAACCTACACACACAAAGATACGGAGACCAAGTCTGGAACGTAAGGTGGCAGTAGCTGCAAAGTACTGTTTCTTTTTGGCAGTTCTTGATCATATGTGATACAAAACTGTCTCTTGTCCTTAGGCTTGTGTAATTTGGAAAGAGAACTTTTAAACTCAGCCTGCTCTAAGCAGACTGTATAAAATTGCTGTTGTTTGAAAGTGCTCCAAATTATGGCATGTAAGTTGTTCTGATCAGAACAGTTAGTGGGCAGAGGGCAGGTGAATTAGTCAAAGATGTGGGCAAACTGTAATTTTCATGCAACTGCAATTTCTACCATGTTACACAGATATTATCATACAGCTACGTACTTCTTTTTTGCTATGATTGGAATGATTTCTGCTGTTAAATACTATTTTTTAACTAGAAGATAATGTAAATGTGTTTAACAGTAGTGCTTACTGCCACTCTTTTGAGCTGTCAGCCACCGAGATGTCTCCTGAGAATAAAAACACCACATTATTTTAAAGGGGTACATATCTCCTTTCTCTACCTCTTGCCCTACCTCAGTGCATAGAGGAGGGTGGAAAAAGAGCATAAGTCATTATTCTTTCTTGCCTATGTGCATCAGAAATTATTGTTGTTATCTTGCATAGCAACTTGTGGTATCCCTTTTCAAGCAGACAGTCCTGCTGTCCCCTTGAGGGGCTGCTGTGCTGCTGGCGTTGCCCCACAGCAGTGATATGAGCTCGGCTTTTAGGTTTTTGGTGGTGGTGAGGACTTGTTTTGGGGCTGTTGTTTTTTTAGTTGTAGAGATCTGCTTTCATGGAGACCTGCATCAGGGTTCCACTGACTACATTAGCTGTGGAGAGGCAAGCTAGCAGATTCTAGTCTTGAATGGCCTAGTTCTGCTGTTGATCTATTTATTTATTTATTTTTAATAGATTAAGTTTGGTAAGTTACTCATATTGCCTTACGGTTAATTTTCTGAAGAGTGGGGTTTTTTGTGTGCCTTCCTTTTAAATTTGTGGAGGTCGTCATGCACACCCAGAGAAGTCCCATTATAGACAAAGCAGGAAGAACAACACAGAGAATATAGAAGAAAAGACTCCACACATTTAGGCAAGTATTCATTCTTGATACCCTTTTTTCCCCTTTTTAAGTAGTTTTTACTACAGTACATCAAGTCTCGTCACATAGGTAATTTTCAGGGCTTAACACTTGTGTTGTCTTCTTGGAAGTTATTTACAGATAGAGATAAATAAGGGGTTTGGCTAGTGCTTGAAACGGAGCAGCAATTTAATGAGAATGATCAAATTAGTAAAAACTTCAGAACATCTCGGAGTAGTATGTGTGTGGATACTAAATGAGGAAAAGAGAGAAAGATCAGAGGATCTTAGTGAGTTTTAAAATGAAGGTACATGATGATGAAAGAGGTTGTTATTTTTGTGGTACTTTCAAGAAAGCTGAGTAGGGATGTTTTGCCAGGAGTGGTCTTAGAACAGGAGAGCTTTCGTAGTCACAGATTGTCACATACCATGTTTATGTGTATATAGATTTTTATATGCAAAAAGCATAAGTGAGAGAATATTATGCATTGGTGATCAAGGAGGCAGTGATAGACAGATTAATGCAGTATGGAAAGTAAAATGGCAGAGTTCATCAAAGGATGCTACCAAAAGTTACAAGTGTTGAGACAGATTTGTGGAGTAGAGTCAGTGCAGAAGAGACTGAGTTATGCTTGAAAACATTTCCCTTGACCATGAGAAAGTCTTGTGTAATCAAAACACATAATCAAACAAAATTATGATAGTACTTGTGAGGATATTTGGTGAAAAGAGTACAAATAGGATGGAGTTAATAATGACACAGGAGATATATGGCTGATTAGGAACAATATAAAATTGACAGTTAAGGTTGAAAATAGAGTGTAAGAAAGCCAGTGTAAAATGCTTCATGGTTAGGAAATTTTGTAACACATGATCAGTAAAGGGAACAAGAGGATCCTTAGTACAGATTAGGACCTTTTGTGAGAGGGAGTGGAGAGGCATTTGAAAACAAACACTGTTAAATTATATTCTGCCAAGGCTCAAATCCTTGGTAGGTCGATCTCTCTTACAGTGGGAACTGAAATGCCTAAAAAGGTGATAAATTCCAGGAGCCTACTAGATTAGTAGGGTAGTTGAGACATTATTTATGTAATGTTTTGTATTTATTTTTTTATAACCAAGCTGGGTTTTATTTGGGGGGTGGGTGGTTTGGTGGTTTTCTGTTTTTTTTTTTAATTATTATTATTTTTTAAAGCCATTCAAATGGTATTAAAAAAAAGTCTGTCAGAGAATGTATCAGTTAGAGTTTCTGTTTGTTTTTCTTGCTTTTAAGCGTAACTTACTGCTGTTATGGACCTCTCTTAAATTTTAAGTGCTGATCTGTTCAGAGATCATGACTGTGGTGCCTGGCAATAATCCAGCTCCTGGTGCACAAGGCAAGAACGTCTTCCCTTAGAGGAAGGAAATCCCATGGAAGTATGTTTCTGCAAGATCATGCCAGTGAACAACAGTACATACTTGCTGGATGTGACTGACATTGTTGCTTTACCTTTTTTCCCCTTGTATCTCAATCTTCATGCATCTTTCTGTTCAAATGCTGATGTGTATGTTAATTGAGGAGTCAAAGAATATACAGACTCCAACGTAAACAAATAAACAGAGAGAGAAATGTTGATCTAAGGATGATATGAGATCATCCGTGGGACTGATTTTTCCCTCGTAACCTTTGTCTAAAAAAAATACGTATGCTTTTTATCAATACGTTACTGAGCAAGTGGCATCTTTCTGAGTGAGTGGTTGATCTTCCACCACTTTTTCATGTGCTGTATTAGTGCTTCAGAACTAGTTCTTAGCTGTCGACTGTCTCTTGGGATATTCTCTGTAGCACCCTGCTTTTCTTAATAATCAAGATTGAAATGCAGTCTGTGGGTGGAGTCGCACTGTATTCCGTTTCCAGTTGCATATACTTTGACCTGTAACTGGGAGGTTATTGATGGAGAAGCACAGTACTGAGCCTGAACTGATGCAGTTACCTAAGTAAAAGTTTGAGAACTGCTACCACAAGTGTATCTCACTCTTACGGTAAAACAGGTGTATCTTAATCTTAGAAAATACTATATATTCATATTCAGTAATGCTGTATGTGAAATTGACCTTCCCTATGGTTGGCAGGATTTTTTGCTAAGAACACCTTACAAAAGGTGTTTGGTTGAAAGGGTGTTTATTTCATGTGCTGTAGTTCTCACCCTGAAGGTTTCAGGCCTGTTTTCAATTTACAAAATGTTATTTACAACAATTGTTTGTTGACTTGAAAATGGATTGAGTTGTATTTTGCTTGTATAGCAAGTGTAATATTTCATACCTAAGAAATTTGATTTAATTAAAAGATTTTTTGGAAAGTCCTTTACTGAAAAGGGAATTACGGCAGTGGAAGGCTACTTTAGCAATTGAAGAACTTCATTATGGGCTGGCTGGCACTGGGTTTTTTGTCTGTGAGCCTACATCTTAGAAATAGGGATCCAAGAAACTTTTCTCACAAATGCAGTGCTTCTGCATTTTTATGTATGTTTGAGGCTGCCCCAATTATGTGGGCTTTTTTTGCCTGTTTGTAATCTTTCCCTAGAGGTGTACTGGTCATCATGTATTTAGTCCCTTATTTCAGCACTGGAGTAAGCAGTGCTCTTACACATACAAAAAGGTAAGCAAATCTACTTTACCATTCTAAAAATGATTGATTTACTACAACATTAAGATCAATCAGTTTTAGGCTTTACCTTAGATAGTGATCTCAAAAATAAGTAAGTTACTTCACCTGTAGTTAGTGTGGTTCACTGTTGGCCTGATTTTAATATGTTGCTCATGAACACAAGGAAATCAGTTGCCTTCCTGCAGAAATAGTGAAGAGGCTACTTCAGTACTTTTTAATCAGACACCGTAAGGATAGTAGAAGTGTCAGATTTATAGCTAGTATAAAGCTGATGATACCTGCATATCACTTGTATGGAAGAGTAGGGAGGAATTATAACTAAGCTTCTATGTAGTGATGTCACTTAAAGACTAATAGTGTGTGTGTGTTTGCCTTTTGTCTCAAGCAGGTGAATAATGCTACTTCCTGTAGGTTTTTAAGTTTTAAGGGATGTTTTCTGAGTGGTGCCAGCGTTCCCTGGTTTCATAAGTTTTCAGTGTGTTGCATTTTAGGTAAGGTGTCTAGTCTAGTAAATCTACCAAACAGTAATTTGATTAATCCAAAATGTGCTTATGTTGTTATTGTACATTTGAGAACTACCCTACATTCTGAATATATGCTGTATAAAACAGATTTAATTCTGGTAAATAAGTGGTTCTGAATATGCATTTACTACAAAACATTAAATATGTAATAAGGTCTTACAACATGTACTTTTTAGACCAAATAATATTTGTAGAAAATAAAAATATTTTAAAGATATGAATTGTGTTGCATAAATAAAAACATCTCTGAAGTGAATCATATTTAAATGCATTATTATTTGCAGATTATGGTTAGCATAATAGACATTTACAGTAGTACAATTTTGGTGAGAGTGGCTCATACTGTGATGTTCTTTGTCATATGGGTTGGAGGGAAAATATTCTAATTGGCTTTTAAAGAAAACCCTTAAACTCTGGAAGAATTTGGAAAATTATTTTATCTGCAGTTAAAATAATCTATTTTAACCAAGAATAATTTTCTTTTGTTCCAAAAATGTCAGAAGCACTTATTTGAGGGACAGCTTGTATAATTATTCAAAATTAAAAGGATACTTGTTCTGGGTTTTTGCTTTGATTATTTATGGCTGGGAACAGAGGTAAGTTGTCTTAGATTTAACCTAGTAGAGAAGCTGCTGGCAGTTCCTAACTTACCTCTTCCATTATCATAATTTCAGACGACTTCTATTTCCAGCACTACTTTTGGCTGTAGCAGACTACTGCAGTTTGGCAAGGTCAAGGCCCTATAGTTGGAGAAATGCATTCCATTTGTCCCATTGTTACAACATTCTGATTTGTCTGCATTTTAGGTAGTTAAAATTGTCTTTCCCTTTCTCTCTCTCCTTTATTTGCATTCTTCACATTAATTTGACAGCATGTCAGAATGATAGCTAAGTATGAATGGCACCTATGCCACTGTCAAAAGAGCAAGGAGTAACATATGCTGTAGTCAGGACGGTACACAAGTTCTTTTTGGAACTCGGGAGTAGTGATGGTGGTGAAAGAACAGTTTGGTTTTTCTAAAGACCTTCCTGTTCTGAAAGTTTTGCAATTGTGCCGGTTTCCCCTTTTCCTTTTTTGAACACAGGAAACTGAACAAATACAGCGGAAGTTTCCCATCTTTTGATGAAGGGAGGAGGAAGTTGGCTTCTATCTTCCCTAACTCATCTTGTGATACTAAGAGCTCATGACCCTTATCTGGCATGATTACTTTCTACCTCTTAAGCTCTAGTACTATTGGGCTGTTGCAAAAATTGGTGATGCATTGCTTTGTAATTCTCTTATTTCATTTTAGGAAATTAGATTTAATAGGAGTTTGTATTTAAAACAACCACCACCACTGCTCCCCCTCCCCCCCCCCCCCAAAAAAAAAACCCAAAAACCCACAAACCCACCTACAAAATTTAGGAAATGTCAGAACTATTTACCTGATTGAGCATTTAGACGTTTCGTGAAATGACCCAAGGCTTTCCTCAGAGTTTGCTCCAAGTTGATGGTGGATATATAAATGAGTAGAAATAGGGGACCAGGTCCTTCATCTAATTTCCTACAAGCTACCAAGAGCAGTTGGTTTTCTAGCATAATTTTAAGTAGCTTTAACAAGAATATTTTTTCTACCACTTTTTCACATGGTACAAAAATGGAGAATTTTAAATGAGGCAGTCTGGAAGGTAAAAAATGGAAGAAGTTTATCTACCTGTTATAAGCTCTTCAGTGGTATATTTTCCAAAAGCCATACTTACCTGCAGTGATTAAAGATGAAATTTTATATAGAGACACTACAGAAGACCTGTAGTCTTTTTTTCTTTACTGTTGCCTTTTAAAAAAAGAAGGCAAAAACCCCAGTATAGTAACATGCTGACACTTGGGCTTTTCACAGAAGTGCCATTATAAGTACTGTGAAATGGAAGAACATCTAATGCTTTCTGGAGGAGTTTGGGGAGGAAATAAAAAGTGGGGAGAATATAGTTTGGGCATTTCTAAAGTGTGTTTTATAATAAGAAATATTTGCAGGAAAATAAAATCCTTGCTAGGATTAGTCTGTTGTTTTTTTTCTTATCTAATGCTGCAATCCCTGATGATGGTATCACAAATGGTTCCTGCGCAGAGTGTTACGATATAGTGATTTGGGATTATGTTTTCATATGAGAACAGGAAAGATGGGAGTGTGTAATGTATTTTCACAAAACATTAGTATTGTGAGTTGATAACTTGTGTTTAGAAGCAATGTCAAGTTGGAAGCAGCTATGGTGGTTTAATCGGTTAGTCTCAGAAATGAGAATATTAGTTGTTGCTTTTTCATAATGCAGTAAACTGAAGAAATATTAATAGACAGCTGAAATTAAGTAACAACAGCATCTAGTTAATCTGTAGTAGTTTCTTATGTATGGCACTTTCAAAAGCTAAGAGTTTTGATGTTCTGGGAAACCGTACATTGTATATGCTACTACGTAATTTTTTTTCCTTTTTGTAGTTAACTAAGACAGTGGGAATGACCTGATTTAAGGCTTCATGATGAAACTTGTGTGTAAATAGTTATTGTTCTGGATGCAGCAAATTAGGTAGGCTAATCATGAGTTAAACTATTTGTTTTTTCCATGCTAATGGAAAATGGCAAGGCAATACTGGAAATTTATGACAGAGGAAATAAATGCAACTCGTTTTTTGTTTGAAGGAAAAGAAGTCTGTGTGTATTTTGTGAGGAATTGGTTCCATCACATTTGCTTGTAGTGGAATAGAATAGACTGTCTGTCTGATTGTATTGGTATTAGTGTCAGATTATAGATAGGATGACAAATGCTGCTTGTATGTCATTTTTATGCTTCTTTGGTAGTGAGGCCACACCTGTAAGACAGAGCATCCTTTAAACTTGAAACACCTGTAGAACTAGTTGTTCAATTATATTCAATTTCCAACACTGAAAGAAGTGTGGTTTTTCAATGACTTCCATTTCTCACTAGGCTGTGATGTGGTTTTGAATACTGCAGGTGAGAGGAAAATAAGGAAGTTCTGCAGTTGTTATTTTTTTAATGATGTTTTATAGTTGCCTATATGAGAGATAGTTAAAACACGAAATCAAAGATTAATATTGCAGATTTCATTTAAATTTGGACATTGCTAAAAGGGGAGAAACCTAAGCTGTAGAAGAGTGAAACTTTAATTTAGTGAAAGTTAACAGCATTGCTGCAACATCTGTAACTTGGTCTCTTTCAGTGAACTTTTTATTATGGTGTATGTCAGTTTTAATGGAAGTTATGGGTAGTTATAGTTATAATTAAGAAGAGAACCTTTTCTAACTACTTTTTAATTCTGATTCATTAAAGAGTATCTCAATTCAAAATATTTAATAGGCAAAAACAGTTATTGAAGTTCCAGCTGCAAAAAATTGAATGTTGTATTAATAAGAAAATAAGTGCATATAGAATTGCTATCATAGCCATTTATCAATGATCACTCTAAACATTCAAGAAAAAACATCCAATGCATCTGAAAAGTTCACTTTTTATCCTCAAAGTTAAAATGAAAAATTTATCATATCTCCATAATGTTGTATGTATGCTGATGGCTTGCTTTTCTTTCTCTGAATTGGAAGTCAAATTCAAAAAGAAACTTGGAAGCGTATGGCCAGTAAAGCATTCAGACTGTGAAAATAGTGCTTTTGGGTTTGTCCTCTAGATAGTTATCTTGGCTGTTCCCGAATCTGACAGATAAGGGGTAGACCAGTTAAAGTTTTGGACAGGTAAACTGTTACACCATTTAGATCCTGTAAGGAATACTGCATGTAATCTGAGTGGCATTATTATTTCTGAAGTTTCCGTTTACGTCTCAAATAATGGTTTTATATTTATATCCATTGTTTAAGGTTAGTTTACCTCATTTAATTTCACATTTTCTTAGAGCTAAAATAATAGCTACATAAATGTCTTAGCTGGACTTTCAGTATCAACCACGCAACAACTGTTACGGTTTATTATTACTGCATACATACATAACTCAGACTAGTATCGTTTTCAACAAGTTAAAGTCATTAGTTCCATCTGCCTTGGTATGTATAAAATGACATGCATACTGAGGTATCTGTCCGTCGGTCCATCTAACTTTTGACATGCAGAATTACAATGGCAAATGTTTGCAATTTTGAACAGTACTACAGGTTTCTGCTTTAGCACTTCAGCAGTGCTGGTGTGAAAGTTTCCTAGCACCGCTTTTCATACGTGTTGTGGTGTCTTCAAACTGGTCCTTTGCATGAAGGTTAGTTACGTTTCTGGGTTTTGAGCTGGGTATCCTGGCATTGAAGTAGTGTCCACTAACAAAAACTTTTGCATTTGTCACATATTTGTAGATTAATGTTTACAGCTCTTTTTCAGGTATTTCAGCTTGCACAGATGGATGGATAAATGGTGTTGGAAGGACACCATCCAACAAATATTTTCCTTAAAATGAAAAATTATCAGTTGTGTAAAGAAATGAATGACAGAATCTTGGCCTATGACATTGTATATTCTTTAAAACTCTTAAAGCTTTTGCAGCATATGACTACCTTTAATTTTTTTTTCTCTTTTTAATCAAATAGGATTTTAAAAAGATATTTCATCCTGCATATGAACTGTATATCCAAATGTGCAATCTCAAAGCATGTTGCATTTGACAGGGAATAGGCTGCCTACAATGCCTTAGACAAAACATTGATTTAGGAATAAGTCACAGTCTCTTTGATTTACTTTTCTTTTTTGAAACATCTTAAAATATGATTGAAAAGCATTACAGATTAATTCATTATTAATTGTGGTGGTTCAGCAATAGACTATACACGGTGAAAGAGAGTTCACTACCTTAATCTTTAAACATTTATAATAACCATTGTTTATTTCTCTTACTAATCCCCACTGCAACTCCTGTGTCCCTTGGGCTCAAGAGACAAGGTGTTACCAGATCTGTTGTAGCAGAGTGCTCCAGGGCTCTGCTACCTGTGTTTTGTTACGGCTTTCATTGTTTGTTAGTATGTTTATAGGAGAAGATAGTTACATTGCTTCACTAAAAATGTATGGTAATATAGAGGGGATCTGTTATGCTGTAGTTACTTCTAGAAAACGCAAAACTAGGCAGTTTCAGGTATGTGTCAATAATTGACAACACTGGAGAAAATATCTGGAAACGGATCAGGATCAGAGTTTCTATTATTTGACTAGACTCTTATTTCAAGAGAATTAGAAGAGGAAAATCAGAATTTTCTGCAGTAATGGGCAGAAATTAACTGTTATGAGTATTTTTTCTAACTCACTGTGAAAATAAACTAATGAATAACTAACATTTTCTTCTATCTGTGGTGCCTTTTGTTATTTTCATTAATTATTTGTAATTTTTGTGTGTTTACTTTTGCCTGGAAAATGTGCTCAAACATGAAAAATGTGCAGTCATTTTGAATGAGTAGTGAAGAATGTTACACTGCTATTTGCTGTTAGCAATCTTTTTTTCTTTTTTTTTTTTACATAAAGTTTAAGGTCTTGGTCTTGTGTTCTTGGTTCCATGATTTTCTTGTTTTAACTGGCTTTGACTCTAGTTCACAAATTCTACTACATTTCATAGAAGTTGGATCAGGCCTTCTGAAAAAATAAAGATTTTAAATCTCATACCCTGGCAAAATTCTAACCTTTGGTTCTGAGCGTATAGTATTTTTATGTTTTCATGTAACTAGCTCTCTGGCAAAATAGTTTGTCTTTCTGAGCAGATACTTGGGTATTGTATGGTTCATCTGATGGTTGGTACATGCTATGTTTTTGCAAATAGAAGTTCACAGTAGTGAGCTGCTTGGTTGTAAAGATGGTGATACAAGACTTTCCTCTGGATTTGCACATCATGACTTTCGCCCTTGCTCTTCTCTTTGCTTTTACTTCAAGCAGGCAGCAACTGCAAGTTGTTTAGAGAGGGACAGATGGCTCCTGTCAGGTCTAGGATGCAGACAGTAGTGGAAGTCAGGATCTACCTTTTCATTCTGAGGGAGCTGCAAAGGTGACTGAGGGACTTCCCTTTGGGTTATTTGTACACATATAGCTGCACTGATGCTCAGTAACAGTCTTAATGTAGAATCTGCAGGTTACGACTGTGAAAATACAGTACTCTTCCTAAAAGTACGTAATGGTTGAGATGTACCTTCCAGTAATGGTCATTTTATCACTTAATTTGTGGAGTTGTTCTGAATGAGATCGAGTTCCTATTGTACAGAGTATTGTAAAGACATACAATAAATTCCTTCCAAAGGGCTTGAATTAAATAAGGAAAGACAATGAGACTTGAACGAAACTGCTATACATGGAATCATCCTGTAGGTTGTTACAGGGCTATCTGTATAGCCCTTGTATTTCAGGTCTCTGTTCCAAACGCGTGGGTATTTGAGATGAGCTTTCTAGTGCACACAATTGATTTAATGTATTAAACTGTTTGCTTTTCAAGTTATATAAGTTAGTGGTAAGCACAGCCCTTAGACAAATGAAAAATGAGTATTCAGGTTGTCAATAGGTATTCAAATGTCAATAATTCTTAATACTAAAATAGTAAAAATGGCTAATCTATTTTTTTTTAATATCGTCTCATTTACTTTTCTCACTAGTTGCACTTTGTACTTCTGTCAAGAAAATAGTGTGCGAATTGGATGTGGTGAAGTTTGGTTTGGTTTTGGGGGTTTGTTTTTTAACTGAAATCCTAAGTATATACTTTCTCAACCAGTTTTCTTCCTAAGAATACACTCATGAAAGCAGAGTCTTTTGCTTCCAGACAGACCATAATTGAGAACTCAGTATTTGAAGAGCCCGGAGAGCAAAAGTGATTGTGAATACCATTTAAAAATACTATAGTAATGGATTTCCTTGATCTGCCTTTCTCCTTTCTCTCCAGAAGAACCATGAACAAACAAACTTTCTGGAATGAGGAGGACCAGGAACAGTTTCGGTCCCAAAGCAGGAAGTGATTATTGTTTTACTAAGTCATAAACTGGAAGAATGGCTGAAAATGAAAGTATAATTTTTAGTTATAACTAGGCACTCCTGCAAGTGACAACTCATCTCATTTGTCATATGAACTGCAGTTTATTTTGTTCTCCTCCTCAGTAATTCCATTGATTTCTAGAGCATAACTGAGCAGTTACGCTATTGTGCACTTTTTAGCACCAGCCTACTTAATGGCTGTTCGTGCACCTGTTGGTGTGCAAACAAAAGAACAACATATCGTGGAGTTCTGCAAACTGCCATCCTTAACTTTCAATCAAAATACAACAAAAAGGAAGAAAAAAAATTCAAACTGGGAGACATTCTATGTACCAATAAGCAGGTCAGTTACAGTTTATATGAAATACTTTAGATGACCAGATGGTTACAGAGTTTTATCTGCATAATTTCTATTTGGTATGTACATCTGAAGGCATGAAATAGCTGTGAGCTGTGAACACACTATGTTCCTTTTGGGACCCAAAGTAGAATACCCTTCTAACAGAGCGCCAAACAGTGGGGGAACTCAGGATTTATTGCTTTCATGAACACCTGTGCATTGGTTTTTGTTTTGCTTTTAATTTGTCTGTATCTGAAAGTGATGTAAGCAGCATCTGGTTATTCTTATTTAGTATGCTTATGCTGCCAAAAAAATCAACAGATTCCTACTGTACTGCATTTCAGAACTAATGAAGACATAATTATATCCCTGAGCAGGAAGAAGGAATTATGCTATGTTGGGGACTAGACTAGAATAGAAAGAAAGTAAAAGAGCAAAAGAGATTTCTAAAGTAAGAAAAGTGATCGCTTCAGTCAAAGGTGTGTTATTTTTATTTGTTGCCAGTTGACTAAGAAAATAATGCAGTAGTAGGACTTGCATTTCTTTTGAAAAAGTGAATGGCTTAGGTAGAAGCAGAGGCTTTTTCCCTTTTAATTTTACACATCTGTTTTGCCATTTTTTCAACTTCTGCTTGAAACTGATACACCGATCTGTAGATTCTCATGAAGATTATTAAAAATAAGCTAATAATTAAAAGCAGGATAAGTTCTTCATTGACCTTGTTGGTTTGTTTTACATACATTTTTGAAAAAGTCTGAAAAGTATAAGTCTAATATGCTTGAAAAGTCATTTAATTTTCTGAAAAGTAATTCAATCATTTTTTGTAGGGGATCACATATTTTTCAAATAAGCAGCGGTAGAAATGTGTACAACTACCTGCTTTTATTTCAGTATTGTTGCTTAGAGTGAGTGGAGAAGGCTGGGGAATCTCTGTCCTTGGAGACTGTCAAAACTTGACTTGTACAGGGATTGGAATAACCTTGCTGAAGTTAACCCTGCTTTGAGCAGGCAGTGGACAAGGTTGCCTTTAGGCATTTCTTCAAACCCTGTTATTCATTGATTAGAAGATTATACCTGATTTTATGTAAAAATATTTACCAGGCTTGCGTCATCTTTCTGATAGTCACCAATCCTGTGTGTGCCACCAGTGTGTCTCATGTCTTCTTGCTCTTGTGTATTCCTTTTTCTTTTGACAATGTTGTAAATTGATCATGAGGAGATCATGGAGGTAATTGCTGATAAATGTTTCATTCTCACAGTGTGCCAGCTACTACAATGCAGATAACAGTTTAGCTGCCCATGAAAGATACAGTTCCCTTCTGACTTGAAAAGCGTAGCTGTCTTCCTCTACTAACGGATTCCTGTAACTTCCCTTGCATTATCACTGGTCATTGGCCAGTCAAATTGGGTTGCTGATTGAACTGAAAGATCTGTAGATAAAAAGTAGTTTTCAGTCCAGTTAGCCTACTTAGAGGTGGAAGATGGTAGGATGGCTTGTTCAGGGTCAGTGTTTTTCTCAAATCAGTGAAAACTGATAGTACAGTTGTATCTCCAGGATGGAAACAGCCACTGAGTGAAGGCATCATATGGCATGTGTGTACCATTTTAAAGTTTCTGAACAGGATAGCTTCAATGAGGTGGGAGGAGTAAATACTGGCTTCAGCATATAGTGTCTCCATGACTATTGAAATTTCTTCAGTGACTGTTCTTTTGGATCCGCTATGACCATAAGTAAATTAATTCTGCACCACTTTTCATTTGTTTGTGAAGGTGCATCTTCACAATGTGGTAACTTGTAGAAGAATCAGAGTTCGCTCACCCTTTATTACAGTATATGATGATGGTGATTTAAATTAATTACAAAGTTCCTTTTTCTTCCTTCTCTTTTACATTTGCACGCTAAATGCAAGATTGGTTAAAGAATAAGTCCTACAGAAGGGATATTTCATTGCAACTCTGAGTTTAGACAAAAAAAATCAGCTTCAAAATTTAAAGTTCAAAACTTAATCTAATTTACTCTGGTTTAGAACAAATAACAAAATCAGATGGACAATTCTTACTGGCCAACTACTACAGCCAATTCCTTTGAAACAGTATTAAAGTATTTTATGCAACCTTTGTGTTGTATTTTGAAGAAGAAAGCCTTAAAATGACTGTGTAAGTGAGCTAATACAAATAAAATGTGATACACACAGGTGGAAAATAAACACGTGTCCCGTTTCTCAGCTACCTAAATTTATCCTGTTAGAGAACTGGGAATCATCTCTCTATTGAATCAAGGACAGTGCTGGATCTTAGTAATGGTAATTAATGAGGTAATATATCCTACACTTGCAAACAAAATAATTGGGAAAATAGTAGGTTTTCTACAAATGTTTTTGGCTATCTGTAGCAAGTTTGGATTTGGGGCAAGGGAGGTCGGGGGTGTGTATCAAGATAAACTCTGAAAAAAAGAAAAAGAAAATATGGAGGCATATAAGAAAACTTAATAATAATTAAAAAACCAAACCACAACAAAACCCAACCTGTAAAACTTGGAAAAAAAAAACCCTATTTTTTTAAAAATGTTTGTAACCTATGTACACAATGTAAACACATAATTTCAACTGCTTGATGTTACATTTGGCAAAATTAAGATAACTGGAGGATTATTAAATGTCATTAGTAGATGTTGGGGGACATAGCCTGTTTTAGGTAAAACTGAAATTTGGTGGTCTAAATTAGCTAGATAGGATGGTATTGGCTCTGTTTGGGAAAATTCAAGTACATCTTTGCTGTTCTCAAGAAATTTTTTTTAATACAAATGACGTGTACAAAATTACTATATTCTACGTTGCACTAAATGCGGTTTGGTATGTTTGGACTATAAACTCATGGTAGGAATGTTCTAGTTTGTAAAATGCTGGACAAACTTGCGGTGCTGTACAAGTTAATATTTTAATTTTAAACAGATTTTGAGTTGCTATATTTATAGGAAGAATTAAATTAGCAGTGTGGGGTGGCCTGTTACAGGCTAATGATTTCCACAATAGTGGTAAATAAAAGTCTGGTAAAATCTGTAAGGTAGAGGGAGCAGAAAAGAGCAGCCAGGTGGTCACCAGATTGCCTGGAGCAGGACCTGTGCTAGCCAGCTCAGAAGACGGTTGGCAACTCTGCCTGGCAGGCATGCAGCCGGAAGAAGTGAAGTGCTGAAGAAATCTAGGTGAGGGATTTAAGGGTAACCTGTGAGGAGGCAAAATGCAGAGTGAGACTTGCTTTGCTAAAAAAGTGCATGGGTTTAAAAGCACTGAAATACTACCCCCTGCTGTTTCTGATGCAGCACTGGAATACCTAATGCTCTGAAAAATCACAATTTATACATGGCCTCTTTTAATGCCTTGCTTTCTTTTTAGCATAACATAAAAAGGGAAACCCTGAAGTATAACATGTCTCAAAAGTAGCTGGCTATGATGGTGACTCAGTAGCACAGGTTCTGTTTAGTTTTGCACTGAAAGCGGGACTTCCGCATTTGTTTTGAGTGGCAAATGCAGCCTGTCCTCTGCAGAATACAGTACTGGAGTATATAAGGAAACTGCTGAGAGTGTTGCAAGCAAACTCATTAATTTGTTTGAATTGAAATGAATGAAGAATCTGATTGAGAAATTAACCTTCTGTTTCAATGTCTTTCTAACTTGAATTAACTTAGTAATGGATGAGATAAATTATTCAAACTTTAGATGAAGCCAAAGCATATTGAAATGTTTTATATAGTGCCTTGAAGAATATAGCTTGTAGTTATCCTGAGCTGCTTGCTACTATACATAGTAGTCACAAATCTATAGCAAAGATTAGATAAATAGCTAAAGTTGTGTTAACTGTGACATCCTGTGAATTGGGAAATAATTTCACCTTTTGCTTTTGCAGTTCACTTGTGTGTAATTCCAGTGGTTGCAGTAAGTCAATCAGTTCTCCTTCATAGATCAAGTTGTGGGTTTTGTTCATCTAGAGATTTGGTAGTTTGTATGTGACCTCAGCAGGTAAAATAGTATGTCTGTTATGATTCTTCTGAACACTGGTGCTTGTAGGGCTGTTGTCCGGTAACTGTAGAGGTAGGTATTTAGGAAGTAGAACTATTTATTTCTTCAGGATCCCTTTCCTGCTAAAGGAGAAAAGAAAGTATCTTTTTAAAGGATGGATTGGGCTACAAATGCTAAAAAAAATTAATTGGAATGTTAATCTCTCATTAGATTTAATAGAGCTCAGTAGGGCAGAGTTAAGGTTGTTTTAATATTTAGTCTCTCAGTTTCTGTGTCTTAAAATGTATGGATTTCTTTTGAGACAGTTCCTGGTATTTGGAGTAACTGCAACATTCCTAAAACAAACCAACTCCTTAATTTTATTTGTTTATTCCTAGCTTCAGTTAAACTAGAACAGAGTTTATCTTCTTTAGATATGATATGTGAAGCAGGATAATATAAAAAAGCATTTTTTTCAGATTCAGAATGCTTTCTCAAGCATAAATAAAACTTCACAAGAACCATTTAGATGACCGTTTTTTCCCGTTTTGTAGATAGGGAGGTACATCTGATTCTTTGTGTCTGTAACAGGCTGTGTAATGTAAATATACTACTTGAAGTAAAAGGGACATTAAGTGATGTCCTAAAGCATTTGAAGGAATCCATATGTAAACTGGGATTAGATTTCATTCTTACTGACTTTTTTCCTCATCTCACTTACTTTATTAGTGTGACTTTTACTATAGGGAGACTACTGCAAGAGTGCAGCAATAGAGATCAGAAGTGACACTCATGCTAACTTTGGACACTTAAAAAAATAAAATCTGAACTTAAGAGTTGTTTTACTAATTCATAAGATCTTGTACGATGTTCCTTTAATCCTATGAAATCCTGTATAATAATTTCATCAGAATAGTTCGATCTCATGGTCGTTTTGGGTTTTTTTATAGAAAACAGGAGAAAGATAAGAGTATGCCTTTTTTTAAATTGGAAGTGCAACATGCTAATTTTCCATAACCATCTTTAGCCTGTCTTGGCTGCTTAACAGTGTAGCAACATGAAAGATGTATATTGATACCAGTGCATCTTGATACCCATATTTTTTCATTGGATTTCTTCTTTTTGTTTAGTAAGTATTTCACAGCCCTTAGAAAGTTGTTATTTGGGTGGGGGTTTTTTTGTTGTTTGTTTTTTGTTTTGTTTCTGGTTTTGTTTTTTTTCAGTGCAAATGTTGTCAGGGTGTTTTCTACACACTATTTTTCTTTACCTTATCCCCTCCATCCACCTCCACACATTTACTGTTAAGTGATCAGAAGGCTTGAAAGTGTAATTTGAGGAAAGACTGGAAGAAAAATGTTTTGTTTGGTCTGCAGAAGAGAAGACAAAAAAGAGATGTGCTAGAGTTCTCTAGTATGTGAAAGGACCTGCTATAACACTAAAACATCATTTGTGTCTGCTGGAGGTAGGATAAGGAGCAATGGAGGGAGGTGAGAGCAAGTGAGATTTATATTAAATGTTGTTAAAAGTTTTCTAACATAAGCAGTGGATAATCACTTCACTGTGGAGAATCAGTGGAATCTCCATCAGTTGCGTTTTTGAAACAGATTAGACTAATGTTTGCCAGGAAGGGATCCCTTCAGATTGGCACCTGCAAACAATCTTGGGATGATGGACAAGTTTAAAGTTATTACTATCCCTGTTTTCTAGGTTTCCTACTTTTTGGCTCACATCCCAGCTTTTCTAAAACTCTATGGTATCAATGATTAAAGTGATGTGCATTCATTGGGAGCCAACTACTTTAAGGAGATATTAAAAGCCTTTTTTCCTTCTCTGGAATTTTTTCATATTTTATAGAAAATCATTAACAGATTTTTCAATCTCTATAATATATATGTTGATTTTTTTTTTAATACTTTTTTTGTTATCAGAATGTGCCGTGATTCCTTAATTAAGATAACTATGCAAGTAATAATAAATATTCCTATATGATAGTACTATCTGATTAAAGCACAATACTCTCTTTACAATGAAAAGTATGACAGTATTAACTTACTCATAATACGATATATTCTACAATTGATTGTTCAGTCCATAGGTGTTATGTCGTCAGCATTTTAAGAAAAAAAAGATTATTATTTATACTGAACTCTGATCAGTAGTGAGAGAACTACTGGGTTGCATTGTCGTAACTGTTAATGTGATTATTGAACTTGCAGTATGAAATTTGAAGTGGAAGGCTGGCTGCATGGGAGACATTCAGCTGATGCACAACAGGGCTACTTCTTACCAGGCTCACGTTGTGTTCGAATACCATATGGTTATTTGCATCTGAAACTTAGAAAAGTTGATGTTTCAGCTTTTAGGGTAGCTGTTCCAATAAAGTTCTGACAGTAAATATGGTTTGTATCTGCATTAACATACAATGATATTAACCACTTTTAATTCTGTTTTATTACTGTTAACACACCTCCTGCATGGTGCTAAATTTCCTATGCCTCGTTTGACATGTCAGCAGCATTTTTAAGTGGTCACACGAGTAAGACCAGTGCTACCTGAATTAAATGGGAGTTTTTGCTGTTACTGTCACAAATAATGATCCTTGACTGCAGTAGTAAATCTGAAAGGTGCCAAGGACAGGCAAGGCTAACAAGAGATTTTTATAATTAGTAGACAGGAAGTTGGAAGTGCAAACTTGCTCTAAGATAGCAGGAATACTATCTGGGAAATACAGAATAAGTTCTTTTTTTTAAAGTTACTGTGATCTTTGGAACAAATTTATAAATGCTTATAACTTGAATTCAGCAGTTAATGAATTCTAGCCTGCTGCTCCATGAATGTTGTTTTTTCTGCCACTCTATGTCATGGTAGCTCATGTATGTGTTCACTCCAGATTCAAAATTAGTCATCCCACTTGTCCATTCCATCAGTCATAAATGCATTTCTTTTATTAACACTAAATACAGTGTTAGTAAAATACTTGTCCAAGCAGATACTGCAATTATTTGCTTGTTTTCATATATAATGTGTGGAAATGTGTATCTCACTGTTAATTCCTAGATATTTTTAATAGAATTTTATTTGTTTTATGAAGAATGTTTTTCATGTGATTTTACTGCATGTCTGCCTTCTCCAAGGGATTTGGAACCTGTTGACCAAGTTTAGTCATGTTTGATGGAAAGAAAATAACCCTCAAATTCCAATAACTGATTCGATAATTAGCAGGTAACAGAGAGGAAAGAGATCCTAGAAGCACTGGCAATGAGGGAGGGTTAGGGACAGCTTGGACAGTATGCATTCCAGGTGTCCCATCCCTGGAATCATTCAAGGTCAGGTTGGATGAGGCTCTGAGCAATCTGATCATTGCAGTGGGGTTGGACTAGATGGCCTTTGAAGGTCCCTTCCAACCCAAACTATTCTATGATTCTATGAAATGGCTTTCAGCAGCCCACGCATACCAGCTTGCCCATGGCTGTGAACCAGCTGTAGCACATGCTGCCCCTTGCCTGCTCAGCTGGAGAGGTGGGTATGTGGGGGCTGGGAGTACTCTGCAGATCTGTAGTGGGCACAGAAGGAAGCAAGCAGTGACTGGTGTGAAATGAAGAGAGTTGAGCACAAGTTGGAGTATGTTGAACTGTTGTGATAAGGATTTTTTGCTTGGGCCAAACGAGTAGTAAACATGTTGAGGGAATATGAGGAATATAGAGCACAAATCCATGATTCATTATTTCCATTCCTCATAGAACATTTTTAAGAGCATTTGTTTTTCTGTTGTGTCTCCCCTTGCTTTGCTGCTTGGTTTTGTTTTGGTTGTTGTTGTTGTTGTTGTTGGTTGGAGTTTTTGGTGTTTACTAACCTGCTAGGGTTAAAGAGCAAACACAATTACAGAAAATTATTCCTTCTACTCTTGGTGTCATAGGATACAGATACGGAAATGTATGTAGTTACATAAAACTACTTCTAAATATTTGGCTTAGTATTTTGAAATGCCGGGAGTAATTGGCACATGAAACCAAAGAACTGAAAGAACTGAATTAACACATGGTTGAAGAGCTCTTCATTTCGTGTAACTATCTTTCTTACTACAAAACCTAAACTTTAAACAAAAACTTATAAACCACTGCTTTACCAAGTAGCTATTAAAGCAAGTTAACAAATCTTCCACCAGGGTGCAGTCTTTTCTAAGGATTTCTAACACCTTTAGCTAGGTATCTGCATTTTGCATGTAAATATTATTTTCACTGCAGCGATTACAGGCAGACAATTTTTTCGATATGCACTTGGCTGTTTAATTGTGTTTTCTCATTGTGTTTAACACCTGAGACAAAATTAGATGGGATCAGTTTAATGATAATGTACAATCATCAGATTCCAACTGAGGAAAAAATCTAGGTCTGTCTTTTTTTTTTTTTAATTGTCTGGAATGAAATACCTTTCCTCACCCTTTCTCATTCATTAAATAAATTAACTGTTGCCTTCCGTTGTCGATACCTGGACTCAGACAACTGTACTATAGGCGTGAATTTTTTTTCCATTCAAGTTAATAGGGTGTTTTGACATCGAAGCTTAATTGTATGTGTTTAAATTCTTTACACTTCTGAATGACGGGCCAAAATACAGCTGCCCAGCTGATGGTTGATATTTAAGTATCATTCTTTTAACTGTGGGTAGAGTTGCAAGTCATAGGATGAAACCCAATCTATTTGCCATGTCTGCAATAAAAATATTCCAAGCTGTTATGTTTGTCTTGGTTAGATATATATTAAGCAAATGTAACTTTTATTATTGTCACCCTAATTCTGTTTCCTAGGAGCTATAAATAGTCATGCTCTGTAGTATTCAATGTGATAGAAAAATATTTGTAATTTGGCTTGCCTGTAGAGATTGTTAGCAACAACTGCTGTAGCCAAAGGCCATTTGATCAACAGATTGGATATCTCATTATATATTTGTTGTATAGATATTTCTACTTTGACTTGTTAAGAGGACAACATAAATAATTTGTGCACGTTTGTGCACAAGTGAGACTTCTATACTGTATCGTAGGCCAGTTCAGGTTTTTTTTGGGCCAGACCAGTGTATTGTCAAGGGTATTTCTGTGTTTTGAATGCATCACACCTTCTGTTTCAATTGTGCCATTCTTTTGGTTGCTGGATATTAATGTTCACATAAGGAAGTGTTATAATTTCTAGTTTTGACTGTACAAGGGTGTTTTCAGTACTTAAAATTGGATTCTGTGAAATGTTTGTACCTGGCATATCATGTCATATTTGGTAGTGCTTGAAAACCAGTAACAAACTCTGACCAGGTTTTAGTGTGGGGACATTAGGAGTGATGAGGAATCAGAAGAATTTCCCAGATAAATCGTATTTCTTGCTTAATTCAAAGATCTTTATTAGATATTTGAAACCCTCATTTTTATCTAGGCAAGAGTTGCACAAAAAAGCTCAAGTAATCTAACAGGTTACCAGTGGTTAAAGAATGAGCTCTTTTTTTCTCTCCACAGCTGCAAGCTCCCACTGCTTTTTTGGTTTTTTTTTGCTGGCTCTGGCATTTTTTTATTTATCCCCCCCCCCCCGATTTGAAGAATGAAAAAAGAAAAAACCCTAATCCCAAAAGGAAAGAAAAGCCAGGATATCTTGCCAGTTTTCAGTGAGTTGGGTTGACTTGGAGAATATTTGGCATGACAGAGCCTTTCCAAAGTAGTGTAGCAGTAGTAGGATGGTGTAGCACAGCTAGGAGTGAGGATGAAAGATGGCACGGTCTGCTAGATTGGATGGTCTGGGAGGTGTAACTTCCCCTAATGTGAGCTGGTTTTCTGGGGAGGCATAACTTGATCTAACTTCTGGCTCTTACAGCTCCATTGTGCCAGCTTCACTGCTCTGCTGACCCCAAATTCATCTGCTTCGGTCACTGTACTGTGAAGAAACCTTTCTATATGCACAATCACGTGTAATTCTGCTCGTATATACACACCTACACACCTTTTTTAAAGAAAAATGTTTTCTGCCACCGTAGTCTGTTGAAAGGGCTTGGCACAGGGTCAGACGAACACCAGAGGGAGCAGTAATGCTTTGCCAGGGGAAAGTATCAATACAGCAGCTGCAGTTAGATCTGCTTCCTTTGCTGTGAACCACATTCTCCAGTCTCAGCAAGTGTGTAAAAAAAAAAAAAAAAAAAAAAAAAAAAAAAAAAAAAAGTGAGGGGAAAACCTCTGTCATTTTTCGATATGGATTTCTGTACACAGAGTGTTTTTATTTCTGCTAGAACTCTAAAGATGATCAAGACTGTTTTTTAACATTGAACTCTTAATTAAGGAGATGTTTGCTTATTGATTGTTTAATCAAGTATATTGGGCATGTTTTTAACGAATTTTTTTTTGAGACTATGTCTGTGGGGTTTTGGGGGTTTTTTAGGAGTGTAGTAGATAACAAGCTTTATTAACTAACTGATGTCTTAAATACTTTTTCATTGGGGGAATAAATGGTTTTGCTGCATTTTTGGCTATGAGGTAATAACTAAAGCAAGGTAATACCATATTAAAGATAAAACAAAGTCTAGTTAGTAAGTTGAGGTACAGATTAATTTTAACTGCCCACTAATTTATGTGACAGCTATACATTCATAGCCTGTATCAGGGGTTTTGTTTTGTTTTTAATTAATGAAGGCAAGCTAGGTAAGGGATGGATCTTAAAATAGTGAGGCATTAGAAGACCTGATTAAAGGTTTCCATGTCATTAAAAGAATGCATAAGGTCTAAATCCTTTATTTGAATCTAAAGAAAGTCTTTTCAGAGGAGTTTAAAGATGAGATGTAACTAAATTGACTTTCATTCAAGTAATATTTTAATTTGTTTCATCTTTCTGTTGTGTGGGTGTTGGCTGTATTGTAATAAAACAGTTGAAGCAATATGAGCCTTCTAAGGCCCCATGAAGGGAAGGTCAATGGGAATAAATATATGGTTCTAAATGTTGGGGTGGCTTTTTTTTGTTTTAGTAGTATCCATTCAGGGGATCTGTTCTTGTGGCTGTGGCAATTAAAAATAAAAACAAAATAGTTAAATAATAGTTAAAATAGTTAAATAATAGTTGAAACAAAAAAACAACTCACCACCCCACAGTAATAATAAAAGCCAGTGTAAGCATGTGTCGCACTGAAGTTATTTGATGAAGTTATGAGATAAATCTGGATTGGATCCTAATCGTGCTTTTATAAGCTGGTTGGCTCATCTTCCTACTCCTCCCTCGCTTGCCAGTGCCATAGTCCGGGGTGAATTGCTCTGTAGGTTGCTGATGCAACCCTTGGTTTATGTTTTGCAGACACTCGTAAGGTGGAAAACCCTAAGCTCCGACCCTGCCCCCTCACCCCTTGCCTGAATTTGTTGATACTGAAGAGGCCTGTGCAGAATTAACACATGCTTTGCCTCCACATCTGTGTGGTTTAATGACTGTGTGGATGGAGGTGGTGACTCTGCCGGAGTACAGACATCCCTCCAGGGCTGTGGCACCACCTGTTTGGAAAAAACTCTGGCTCAAGGAAGGAACTGTGCAAGGAGCTACAGCTCTATCTATTATTTCCTAACTCCATAGGGTGAAACTGTAGTAGAAATCGTAGGTGAAGGAGCTGGAGGAGGCGAGCTGGCGGCACTCTCTCTGGACTTGGTATTTCTTGAATGAGTTTTACGCTTGCTCAAATAATTTTAAAAGTTACTTTAATGAAGTAGTCCACAAGGTCACATAGAAGATGTGTGGTGTAAACACCTATAATCTGCATAAACGCAAACTGCGTTGCTTGCATACTGTTGGCATGAGTACTAGCAGGGCCTTTTCTGAGCGGATTTCAGAGGCAATTGGTTCTGGCAGACACGTAGTAATAGACGGAAATCAGCTGGCTGAAGCCATTGCTGTTATGAAGCTATTATGTTACGTTCACCCCACTTTCCAAGTGGTGGTGTCAGCTGTGCTTATGAATAAGCTCTGAGCCACCTAACTATTTTCAGGTAAAATTGTCTCTGCTTCCTTGAATACACAGGGCTGAGAGCAACAGTGAGTGATTCATGAACTGATTCAGGAGTGCATCAGATGCCTTCATTTAGGAGCAGCCACATTTATCAAAAGGGAGGGGCAGGCGGCTGGTGGTGACAGCTTCAGTTGTCTGATTTTTATCTGCTGGTGTGTGTCTGTCAGCACCCTATGTTAGTTTGCTCAGTCTAAGGCCAAAGCTCAGGTCAATATCTGACAAACGTACTTGTGGGTGTTAAAGTACAGTGTGCCTAACACTGTAGCACAACTTGATGCCTGCTAAGCGTCTCAGTTTAAAACCCTAATTAAGCAAGGGCCAATCTAGTTATAGTGTAGACAAGTCGGAAAGTATTGGATTTCTAAGACAGGAAAGTTACAGCTATGGTACAGATATATCTTCCTATTTTTCCACTAATTTCTAGGCATACAGATCTGTTACTAAAAAGAAGTTCGACACTTTGGAGAAATGTAGATGATACTGAAACTACGTCTTCAGTTAAACTTCATGGTAGGGGCTACATTCTATGGCATCCTTGTAATTAAAACTTTTTACTGAAGTGTAAGTTGTTGCTTATCTTTTTGCTCTTGAAATGGCTAATTAGTGAGCTGGAGTCCCTTGTTCCTACATTCACAGGCTTTTTTTTGATCCTAGCACAGTATGAGGTCAAATAAATTTGAAGCACTCTTGTAATTGCATTTAACTGTATGTTACAAAAGCATACTGTATTTTATATCGTTTTGCATTGTGAGTGAAAAGTGTATTTATTCTTTGTGATCCCTTTTAACATTTTTTTTCCTCACAAAATTAAAGGCCATTTCATTGATGTGTTTGTAAAATAGCAACTGAAATCTGCCTTTGTAATGTTCACTGCTGTTTTTTTTTTTAAATGTATATCAGTATTTCATAATACTACTTCATTTTGATGTATGCATGGCTAAAAATAAAACAACTGAAGTTTTAGGCTTCTTGATGTACCATTTTCAAATACTAGTGCTCTCATGCCATAGCAACAGTGCAGGGATGATGTAATCACTACTATAACAGGGGGTTTTTGTTGCATCATGAAATTACTGAAGTTGACTTTAATTAATTCCTAATTTCAGTCAGCAAATGTAAACCTGAAATTAAATTATATATTTTTATCATGTTTACACTTCAAACTTTTTAGTTATTTTATTTAAAGAACATCTCGCGCATACTACAAGCATGAAATCATAGATGGTAAGATGAAGAAAGATTTCCAGAAATCCTTTTGCCCTCCATCCTGCCTTTACTGGGGCAGGAGAAAGTGTAGAGAGAATATCCTAGCGTATGTTCTATTGCTCACAAGTAATTATTTTAAACAACTCAGAAATTTCTTTGCTTGGTCACATTCACGGTGTAATCCATAAATTCTGAAGACGCCATGAGGCAGAAGACTGTGCTGGGGGATTGCAGAAAGGCCGGGAAGGATGAGCAACTGTTCTAGAAGGATACTGTTGCTGAAAAGTTACTTGTAAAACTGTATACCTTTTGATATTACTGAATTTGATAGTCTAGAAAGGCATGAGATTTCATAAAAACTATTTGGAATCATTGTTACCTTCACTTTTTGTCATCAGTCTGTTTTGTAGTTGAGAAGGTTTGGAGGCTCATTCGATGAGACTTTTTTATCGTGTAGATTTGTGTTCAATAAGCTACTTCAGCTGAGCTGTACCTAGCTCTTTTAGGACTTAGGTACATCGCAAAGTGCTTTGTATGACTGTCCCCTTTTTACAGATGTCACTTAAAAGCTAAGTAACCTATGCAAAGTCAGCTGGCCCATCGCAAAGCCGGGTTTTAATATGACTGCTGTTTTATTCTTTATTTTTCCTTTTCCCTCTCATCACAGTTTTTATAGTGCAACAGAACTAGTTCTTAATATTGAGAGAGCAGCCATTAGCAGGGCTGGGGAAGGAAGCCAGGAATGTGGTGCTTACCCCCACCTGGCAATTTTATTATGCCATTATGATAGTATCTTTAGGCAGCTGGGAGGGAAATAGCAGGCTTTTTCTCCAGCCTCCTCTCCATCATCATTTACAGTTTATAATCTTCCTCCTTGTATTTCATTTCACTTTCTCCTTCATGTCCTGTTAATCTGTACCATACAAAAAGTTCTCTGTGCTTTCTGACAGGGTCAGCTGCCGCACACATACCATGGCCAAACCATACACTAGGTTTAACAGTGAGTGTTGCCTCCCTTCCCTGCCACTGTGCACACTGTCAGCATCCTTCTTGCTGAGGCCTTTCTTGTCCTCTACTCTTTGGCTGACATGGGCTTTATCCTTATGTTGGATGTGATTCACTATAATTCTTTTGTATTTTCTGACTTTGGGAAGCTTAATTTTGATATATTTTCTTGATATTCTTCCCCCCTTGTTATAAACCTAGTGCATTTAAGAGAAACGTATAGAGCTCTCCCAGTCTTCACCCCCTAAATCAATGTCCTCCTTCCACACTATCTCACTATTTTTTACAGTCTTAAATGCCTTTCTTGTAATTTTTTCCCCTTTCCATATTCTTTTTGTGTCTTCCTCTAGCATGACAAAATACTTACATGTGAGGTTATTTTGATAAGATGTAATTTGATATATGCAGTTCTAAAGGTACTTAATTTCCTTTTTAAAAAGCAGTCTCTTCCCTATAATGTCCACAACATGTTGCTTTTAAGTCATCCATGTGTTGTAAAAACTTGCTGCCTAGAAATGCAGTTAGTTGCTTGCCTATCTTGCATAAGTTCATTCTAATTTATCTGGTATGCTGCTGCTCCCAGGAGCTTAAAACTTTTAAAAATATTTAATAATACTTTCCATATCCTTTCCCAAAGGAGGGTACCTGGAATAAATGTTCTGATCATTTGGGGCATGAATTAGAGCCTCTGGCCCATTTACAAACAAACAAACAAAACAAAACAAAAATGTACAAGCAAACTCAGTTGCACATTACTTTGGTGGTGATGACAGAGGGCAGCTTGCACAGGTGGTGCTAAAACTGGATATGGGCTCTAGCCCATGTTCGTATAGGTCAAAATTAATGCCGCACAGCTCGTGTAAGACACAGATTTGAGACTAGTCAAGAAAAATGACTGTGAAACCAACTGTCTCTGTATATTTAACTACAACTCTTTGCGGTAGTAGTTTGGAATCGCAAGATGGCCTTTACTCTGGGGGCATAGGCAGACTTCTTCGGGATCTGACATGAGCAGTCGAATCTGTCCTGGCATATAATTTCCCCTCACCAGCTGGTGGGTTCTGCTCCCTCTGCAACCTGCTAACCTGAGGAATCTTGTAAATACCTTGTTGATGACTGTGCAATGTCAGCCAGTTTATTTCAACTGTTAGTGTTAGACAGATAACTGCATAAAATAGTAGTTAAGGATTTAAAACTTCACTGCTCTCAGCTGTTTGCTGCTGACTTCTGCGGAACTCAGAATTGTTGTAGCAGAGGTGGATGTGTAGTTTATTGGGATCATTTCCTGCTCTTCAGCAGGCAAAATAAGCCAAGTTAGTTTAAATAGTTTAAATGAGTGGTTGAGCTAACCTGACGACTAATTTTGCCTGAAGCAGGATTGGATTTGCGTAGGCTAATTTCCAGTAGAGGGTGGTGGCTTCTGCAATTGCTCCAGTGGTTTCTGTACGGGTTGTGTGCCTGAACGTGGTATTTCTTTTTCCAGTGGGGAGGTTACAGTATATCATCACAGTTATTTGAGCAGCTAGGTAGGTTTGGTTTTTTTGGTTGGTTTTTGCTTGTTTGTTTTTGGTTTGTTTTTTTCAGAAAGAGACTTAATGTTTTATGTTAGAAAATATTGAAAGACATTTCTTATCTATGTAGTGGGGGAGACACCTATGTTTGCAAGTGCATTCATGATGAACAGTAAGTGCTTGCATTTAAAAAATAATATAACTGCTTGCTATATCTTGATGCTGTGTAGATTAAACTTAAATTATTGAGAAGTAATTTGAAATTCTGCTTCTTGTATTATTTAAAGAAAGAACCACCCAAACCAAACAACCTAGGAAATGTAAATTTTCCTCCTCTTTCCTAGTGGATTGGTTTATTTGTATCCTGTTTCTTAAACAATACTCCTTAGTTGTGTAAAATGGGATAAATGACTTGTTTTTTCCAGTTAAAGGGAAATCTGTTGGTATGGTTACTGCCATAGGAACCAAGCACAGCATGACAACTAATGCTACCATAGTAGAATGTAAAATATGAAAATGGTAAGTAATATGATCCTTATAACAGGGAGGCCATCCATGGATTTTAAGTACTTTTCCTACTCCAAAATAACAGTACTAATTGACCTAGTTTAATGAAAGGGGTAGGCTAACACCAGTTTGCTGAAGAGATGACCCACAATTGTGATGAATTTTATCAGTGCTGTTGTCAAACCTATTCATATATTGTGCAGAGCTGTTTTTATTTTGAGGGCTGCATCTCTTTGATTCTGTTTTAGTTACAGGGAGTACTTTTATTATGTTTTTATTAATGTTTCTAAAAATAAAAATGAAGTGGTTTATTCAAGAACATTCTTCCGCTTCAAGTACACCTCATGTATTACCAAATAGATAACTAACCAAAGTTTGAAAACTGTGTCATTTTAGAGTTCAGTAATTCTTATATTGTGCTCATTTCCTTGCCACTTCTACTCTCCTTTGAAAAGATGATTGTGTGCTGGAAAACAGGAAAAGAATATTTGTGTATTGAAATAATTGTAGTATTATTTTATCATGAAACCGTATAAATAGAGAGTTGAGAACCTGTTGTTAGCTAAGACTGAGTATGATGGTGTTTAACTCATCGTTTACTTCTTTGGAATGTGCAGAAGCTGTCAAAGAAAAAAAACAAACCTGTTCTTAATAGACAATTAATGTGTTTGGTCCTTACTTCCACTGGAAATTTTGTAGTCAAAGATACTGAGAACACTTGAGTTCCTATATTGTGCCATTTCTTAATTTGTAAGATACCTGAATGCACCTTAGCATGTGTTAGATATTTTAGATATTTAAAATATAAATGATGTGTTATTTTCTTCCTTTACGTAATCTGAAATGAGAGAACTGTATTATGACAATAAATCACTATAAAAAGGGTAATTCTTATGTGTGTGTAAATATTATGTCAAAACTTGATCTTAGTTACCTTGAAGCAATTTTTGTTTAAATGAAAAGCTAAAATACCTGTATTGATTTAATCACAATTCCTGTGTATTTGCACTTTGAAGCTTTCTGCTCTTACACACACAGACAGTTATTAACCCTGGGAACTGAGAGGAAACAAAAGGAAATAAGATTCTTCAGAATTTGATTTTCATTAAAGGCCTAAAAATTTAACTCAAATTCTGTATTCCTGAGTCTTGAAAGAAGGCTTTTTCACTTGCAACTTTTCTGCATTTTAGGGGCTAAAAATGAACAAGACCTGAGCTGGTTTCACTGTAGAGGTGTTCATATCGTTCTGAAAATGACAAGAATAGTGGCAGTGCCACACTGCAGCCGCTTGAAATATCTACTGCTGTAGGCTCTTCTACAGAAGCTCTTTTTTAAAGAGGGAAAAGGAAATGCAAAATGGCATTGATTAAGGGAAATTGATTGTTACTTAATAGAAGAGAATATGTAAAGAGAGAACCCAATCCTCAAGAGATTCTTAGAAGGTGAAAAAAGGAGACAGGAAGAAAAGCACTTTCCCCCCCTAATTTCTTTTGTTGCTGGACAGGTTTTGAGCTTCTTATTCCTAGTAGACAAAGACTTTAAAAAGTTGAATCCTTAAGAGACATCTTAGTAAGTTTTCTTGAAAAGAATCACAAAGGACTTCCATTTTTATTCAGGTTAAGTTCTAGTAGTAGTCCGTTCATCACAGTAAGGTCTGATCACGTTAACATAGTTCTTAAAGCAACGTGTTGTCCATGGTTTGTTACTTCTATTGTGTTGTTCCTTCTATCGTGATCTTTCCAGAGGATTGGATATTATTGCAGGATTAAATGCTTTTCATGCTACTTAAGGCTTTACTTTTTTCCCCAGCTGTTGTGTAACATGAGGTTACATGTGAGCAGAAAATACTCAAGATTTATTTTTAATTTCTTGTTTGAAAATCTGAGAAAGTTTGCTCTTTTGTACAAATAAGCTCTTTCTCTTGGGAGAAGATTTCATTTGCCTGAAGAAGAATCATCAAACATGTCCAGAGCTTAGGTGACACCAAAGTAGTCTGGTTTCAGAATACTGAGTACTTAAAGAAAAGGACCAGAACAATATGCTGGTCTTGGCTGGAAACTTACGTAAGTGCCTGTTTTCTGTGTAGTACACTATTGTGAACCTACAGCTAGGTTTTCTGAAAACCTGCTTATCTTGAGCAAATATTGTGTGCTGTAATAGTCAAGTGGAAAGGTGAAGGAAGCACAGGTAACAAATCCAGTCATTATATGTTGGAATAATACAGAATCATAGAATGGTTTGAGTTTAAAGGTCATCTAGTCCACCCCCCCTGCCATGGGCAGGGATGTCTTTCACTAGGTCAAGTTGCTCAAAGCCCCGTCCAACCTGATGGTAGCATTTAGTACTATTCAGAATTTATGTACAGCGTAGAAGAAGTCTCTGATAAAAAAAGGGTAACATTTAGATTATTAACTAGAAAAGTGCTTGTTTATTTATATATTGCTTAATACAGATATAATGTGAATTTGTTGCTTTCCTTAATGAACTTTTTTCAGTCTTAGAAGTATCTACTCTCTGCCTATTAAAAAGGTACACAGTATGTTAATTGCAAAGCACTTCTCTTCCCACAAATTATTTCCATTCAAAATAATAGCGATACAATAAGCCTTACTGGGTTTATGCAGGATTTTAAAAGATTGGTCAATCCACAGTGGAGGATCAGGTTTTATCTACTTTAAACCCCAGACCACCAGCAGGGACTCAATATCCTCCAAACCTTTTCTAATACTTAATATTAATTATTAATTAATATTAAGTATTAATATTAATTAATATTATACTTTTTTTCCTTCCTATAAAATAATACAATTTCTCTTCCACTGTGCTCAACACTTTTTTAGTATTTGTCTACTCAGTTTTAAATAAGCTTAGAGTTTGGTTTTACTACATATTTCACAACAGCATTCTCACTGAGTAAATTTGTTAGATAAAAGTAGAGTTGTGGTTTTTTTCCTTCTAATATTCAAAATTTCTCTTCCTTCTGTCTTTGCAATTTGCAGTGATTATCGTCAATGCCCGAGATGGGTATTTCCCAACAGGAAATCGGATCTTCATCTGTATTCATCATGCCTGCTTGTTCTCTCCTTTTTCTTTGTGTATGTTCTAATGGTTTTACATTACAGTTACACTAGGCAAAAAGAAAATGCGTATAAATTCTTCATGGTTATTATGTCACTGGTAATTTTAAAATCCTCTCCAAAGGAGCAGCACTTCATCTATCATTCAGCTTTCCCCATGCAGTATCAGAATTAGTGTTAAGCCAGAGGCCATCTGTGTAGTATTCAGTGTTTCTCTGGCTATGTCTATATTGGTGCATTAAGTGTGCCTGAGGCTAATTGACACAAAGTAGCTCATGTCCATAGTCTTAGCCCCAAAACAGGGTAGCTATATCCAAACTTACTTCTGGGAATGGTCCCCTGACCAAGGGTGGCTTCTGAACAGTGCCTTTAAATTGCTTGAAAGAATGCTAATTGGCATGGACAGAAATTGTTTCAGATCCTTTTCTAACAATTTAGTAGTACAGACAGTTCATTTCCATGCATGGGAATGCTCAGAGGACTGTTGGTTTTACTGGTATAGAGGTGTAGCCTTTACAACTTTAGACAGCTAAATCGGTATGTTACCTCTGTCATCATCTCTAAATTTGTGCTTACCTGCATTCTCAGAATACACCAGGGTACTTAAGCGCTATGACTGCATATTGTTATGTGATCAAAAGGTGTCAAATTAGTCATTATTATTCTAAATTCAGTCTGGATATGTTTATGTTTGTTTAAAACATACAGATATTTTAAAGTTGAATGTTTTTATGAAAGCCAGACTGCATTCCTTCTTACAAATTAATTTCTGGTAAGATAGTGAGATAAAGAAGGGACTTGCTCCCAAGGCAGCTTTTTCCTTTCCACAAAGAACTTAAAGAATTTATGTTCCTCTTCTGCAGAATCCCAGCCAGATTTTGTTAATGAGATTTTTTTTTTATTCCATTCTCACTTTTAAAATGAATATTTGATCCATCTGGTAAAGTGTTCAAGAATTAATTCATTTTCATGGTTTTGTTTCATTTACCACATAAATAGGGACATGTAAACTAGTACATTTGCTTTGATTATGTGGTCAAAGTGTGTAATGCAGATTAGTAGAGAATTTGTAAATAGATTGAAGTGCAGGAAAAGACTTACTCATAAGATGAAGGCAGAAAAGTGCTACTGATAAAATTGCTGATTCTGTGCAGAATCTAGCGATGAAATTACAGATAGTTATATGAGGTGAAAAAATGGCATAGCAATGTATTTTTAGTAGACTTGTAAATTCAGTAAATTTAAGAAACAGCCTGTTGGAAATCACTAAGTTGTATTTTTTTGATTCTGTGTTTTATGCTTTTATTTAGTAATTGCTGAACAAGTCTAGAAGAAGTATTGTGGAAATGTTTACCGTGGTGGCTGAAGCAACTGCCGAAATCTAGAAAACTTATTTCTAGAATGCTGTTTTCATAAAATTTAAATCTACAATTACTATTCTCTTATATAGTATCCTTCTAATTACCGGGCTTCCTACGGGAACTGTATTGGCCCTTGTTGTCAAGGTAGTGCCAGAATGTAGCAAAGAGTGTGGATTAATACTAAGACAGGGAGAAAGGACCATTTTCTAGTAATTAAGGTAATACTTTGCCCATGTAGAGGCTAGACTTTGAAGCCTCATTCTAGAAACTACTGGTATATATTGTTTTTAAGAGTGTTTGAATAACATGCATAAGCAACATTTCTGTTGGCATAGTTATAATGAAAAATGCAAATATGCGGTATTATAAATTTTTTTGGTGTTTTAAGTTCCAGAAGTATTTTTGTCTTTTCTCTGCAATCTGAAAAGTATGTAATATTCATAAATTTCAGAAACATGCAAGTTAAGTATTTGCAATTAAAAAGAAGTATGGAACTCTTTGCAGATGAGGCAGATCCCAGTTTAGCAAAGTGTTTTGACTAAGTGTATACTTGTAGTTGTAAATATGTGGTGTGTGACCATTCACATATTGTGATATTTTGCTAGATTATACCTTTATGGGAGAAATTTATTCTGCATAGCCAAGACAATGTGAGTGACTATTACCTTCTATAATATTGTAGATACCTGTGTTATTTATAATGGTTTGAGAGAAGCTCAAAGAACTGGCAATTCTTGGTAGGATAAATTCTTGTCAGGTCATTATTGCTGTGTAACTTTTGTGTAATGGCTAGCAGGCAGAAAATTAAAGAATTTACTTCTCACATACAGGAAAGCCCCCGGTCTATTTTTTCTAAAAACATGAATGAAGTCCTTGAAAGTGCACAAGGGAATGGTTCTTAGTTGTGTTGTGCAAATACCAGCCCTCTCTGTTTACATATTCGGTAATGGAACTGTGAACTAAAGACAACAGGGAATCACCCTCTTAACTGTAGGTACTGCAAGGCCAGTTTGCATCCTGAATTTGGGGAAAAAGCCAGGACTAAATTGCCATAGAAATTTTCTCTTTAATGAGAGCAACTCAATGCACTGACAGAATGTTGTATTGCTGTTGTTTCTTTCTCCGCCTTCTTTTGCGTTACCAGAGGAGTGGGGAAAAACAAAAATCTTTCTCTAATTTACATTTCATAATAGTTAAATAATACACACGAGAAGTAGTGGGCAAATGAATCTATACCCACTTATAATGCATATAGTTTTCTTCATATAGTTAATTAAATATTTGTATGTTGCTTATACAGCTTTATAGAGTCAGTAGGTCTTCCAGCCAATTTAACAACTACTCGTGTTCACTGTTCTGAAAGTTGAAAGACTTTGAACACAGTTTACATTAAATGCGTACACATGTATTTGCATTAAAATATCTGATGTATGTAGTTGCTTGTCTCAGGAAATACTTCTGGAACACTTGGTGGTTTTATCTGCGATGGTCAAAGCCCAAAATATATTTAATGTACTTTCGCTTCTTTCTAATTTTGTGAGTGACTATTAGATTTTTAGATTTAATATTTGGCAAAATACAAGCCACTATTTTTAAAGGAAGTCCCTGGCTTTAAAACATGCTCTAAGTTATCACACTGTGTAGGAATGATAACTTTGTGTTCTGAATTTTTATTAAACAAACATGTATTCTTTTATGTATGTATTTACACATAGCTATATTTATACAAATATTTTATATACATATACGCATATGTTTATACATATATTTCCTCTTTGAATACACTTACTAGATAAATATGTCTGTTGCTGTCAGAACACCGCCCAGTCCTAGGATATGTTTGTGAAGGAATGCATGTATACAAGTGATTTTTGTTTTAGTATTTACGTTGACATTTGACTTAGTGACCTAAATAGCGTTCACTGAAAGCAAATTCTTACATTCTCTGCAGACTCTTTATTACAAGACTCCCTGTGTCTAACTAATGCTATGTAGGAAGCTGTATGTAGTTGAAAGTAGTATTATTGCTGTATCACAATACATCTTGCAGTGGAGACATTCACTTGTATAGCTACCAGCTCTGCAGTGGATACAGGAATACTGAAAACTGTGGCATTTGGGATTTCAGTGGATGGCTGCTGTGAGTGATAGCATGGTACTGTGACTTGCTTTGGGCAAGCCACATGGTGCTTAGTTAAAATTTCCTGCACATGCCTACAGTGATTTCTGACACGTGGTACCATTTTTATTAGTGCATCTTTGCCGTTCGCATAGTCTTGTGTTCAGGCACTGGGGAAATCTACATGGTGCTGTAGATTGTTTCTCAAAACAGAGAAACTTTGGAGTTTTTCTAGAATTTGTGAGCACATTATGGAGATAGCAAAAAACCTTGAGGACTCTGATGTTTCGTTTAAGAACTAAACCCAGACTGCTGTGATACTTAACAGACTTGATGAGCTGTCATCCTGAATGGCAACAGAATGAGCATAGTATTAGTAAGATGAATACATCTGGGAATTGCCTTTGTTGAAAAGTTAATTCCCAGATATAGACTGGAGAATTGTGGTGGGTTGACCTTGGCTAGATGGCAGGTGCCCACCAAAGCTGCTCTATCGCTCCCCTCCTCAGCTGGACAGGGGAGAGAAAGAATAACGAGAAGCTTATGGATCAAGATAAGGACAGGGAGAGAGATCACTCAGCAATTACCATCACGGGCAAAACAGACTCCACTTGGGGAAAAAAATTAATTTGCTGGCAATCAGAATCAGAGTAGAGATAATGAGAACTAAACCCAAATCTTAAAATACCTTCCCCTCACCCCTCCCTTCTTCCCGGACTCAGCTTCACTCCTGATTTCTGTACCTCCTCCCCTCGAGCGGCGCAGGGGGTCAGGGAATGGGGGTTGTGGTCAGTTCATCACATGTTGTCTCTGCCGCTCCTTCCTCCTCAGGGGGAGGACTCACACTGCCCCTGCCTCCAGTGTGGGGTCCCTCCCATGGGAGACAGTCACAGAATCACAGAACCACTAGGTTGGAAAGGACCTTCAAGATCATCAAGTCCAACCATTAATACAGCGCCACCATGTTCCCTAAACCATGTCCCAAAGTGCCACGTCCCCACGTTTTTTGAACACTTCCAGAGATGGCGACTCCACCACCGCCCTGGGCAGCCTGTTCCAATGCTTGACCACCCTCTTGGTGAAGAAATTTTCCTAATATCCTATCTAAACCTCCCCTGGCGTAACTTGAGGCCGTTTCTTCTCATCCTGTCGCTGGTTACTTGGGAGAAGAGACCAACACCCTCGTCGCCACAACTCCCTTTCAGGTAGTTGTAGAGAGCGATAAGGTCTCCCTTCAGCCTCCTCTTCTCCAGACTAAACAACCCCAGTTCCCTCAGCCGCTCCCCATAAGACTTGTGCTCCAGACTCCTCACCAGCTTTGTTGCCCTTCTTTGGACACGCTCAAGCACCTCAATGTCCTTCTTGTAGTGAGGGGCCCAAAACTGAACACGGGATCCAAGGCGTGGCCTCACCAGTGCCAAGTACAGGGACACAATGCCTTCCCTGCTCCTGCTGGCCACACTATTTCTGATACAGGCCAGTCCCCCATGAACTTCTCCAACGTGAGTCCTTCCCACGAGCTGCAGTTCTTCACGAACTGCTCCAGCCTGGGTCCCCCCACGGGTGCCGTCCTTCAGGAACAGGACTCCTCTTGGAGCCTCTCTTCTGGGCTCCTCTCCCCATGGGGCCACAGGTCCTGCCAGGAGCCTGCTCCAGCGTGGGCTTCCCATGGGGCCATGGCCTCCTTCGGGCATCCCCCTGCTCCGGCGTGGGGCCCTCCCCGGGTGCAGGTGGAGATCTGCTCCCCCGTGGAGCTCCATGGCTGCAGGGGCACAGCCGGCCTCCCCATGGGCTTCCCCAGGGGCTGCCGGGGAACCTTTGCTCTGGCACCTGGAGCCCCTCCTGCCCCTCCTGCTGCTCTGACCTGGGTGCCTGCAGAGCTGTTCCTCTCGCACATTCTCACTCCTCTGTCTGGCTGCAGTTGCTGTTGCTGGTTTGTTTTCCCCCTTCTTAACTATGTGATCTCAGAGGCGCTGCCACTGTCGCTGATGGGCTCGGCCTTGGCGAGCAGCGGGTCCGTCTTGGAGCCGCTGGCACTGGCTCTGTTGGACACAGGGGAAGCTTCTAGCAGCTTTCCACAGAAGGCACCCCTGCAGCCCCCCCACTACCAAAACATTGCCATGCAAACCCAATACAAGAATTAATACTATTAATTAATACTATTAGTAACGGTACAGCTCAGATATTCCTGGATGTGAAGCCCGTCAGATCTAATGAAACAGCTGCTGAAGTAGTAAGAGGCGATGCTGGTTTTGGCAAGCAGTGAGAATGCAGCAGAAGAGTTAGTCCTGCAAAATAACTGTGGACCACAGCTGTGGATCAGAAGTGGATTCAGTTTAAATTAAATATAAAAATAAATGGAAACAAGCTTGTAAGTGGAGGATCTTAATTTTAAAAGAACAGGTGTTAATACCTTTTAGTGTTAGTTACAGCATAATAGACGAGAATTTAGTTGCTTAACTGCTAGGCTCACTGTTTTGCCATTTGAAGACTTCCCTTGCAATCCTTCTGCCAGATTTGGCCATGGGATTTTAGAAGGGTTAGAGGAAAGCTGAAAGAATGTAGAAGTAGGAGGAGGTCTGGTTTTGCTTTCAGCTGCTATTTTGTCTAGCAAATCATCATGGTGAAGGAAATGTTTTTCTTTTATTTTAGGATTGCTACCCCCTCACACCCCTCCTCCTGTAACAACACAGAGTTCCTCTTAACTTAGAGACGGTCAAAATATCTGTTGTCTTCTCCTGTTTCTCAGTTATGCTGTGTATTTATCCAGAATCTCTTGGAGTTCCTGATAGTGCAGTTTCTTCAGAGGCTTGTGTCATCGTTGTCATCCCCAACTACCCCAGTCTCTTGGAGCTGTGCTCCAGCATTCACACTTCAGTTGGCCAGCTTATGTCTTCTATTATTTTCCTTCTAAACTGGAGTGTTTGAAAGGCGCAACTGTTGGAGTTTCCTACCTTGTCCGGCAGGCTGGCCAAGTATATTGTTAAGAGTCTTGATTTGTCAGCCTGTTTTATTAGGTGGTCACAATAAGCCAGAAATCGAACAAGTACAGCTGAGAATCACATGTGGAGTGTTTCACTGGGTGCTTTGTATGATATACTCTGTTTCTGAGTTAGACAACGTGAGGATGGGAAACTCACATTGTTTTGAAGAATTCAGTGCAAGCATCAGTTCTGACAATAATTGGGTGTAACTGTTGAATTGGAGTTCGTTGTGCCCTGAGGGACAAGGAAGAAAAGCCCTGAAGCAATTGCTTGTGACACTGACGAAACGCTCATAAATACAGAAATAAGTTTGAGGCAGCTTGTTGAGGTACACTAAAAGTTTGAGCAGAGCCTTGAAGCTGGTGGTTGAGTTTGGCATTTCCAGCAACTAGTTAGGTTAACTCTTGAGACAGGGGTTTTGTAAGCGAACTTCTATGACATGAGTAAATGAGTTGGACATTACTTGAGGCAGCTGTAGCAGCAGCTTCATTAAGTTCTGAGCCGGAGCCTCATTCCAGAGTGTGGCACCAGTCTCCACTGTGTGCACTAGCAGCAGGAGAGTTGAGCATAAGCGCTTTGGCCCTGTGATTAAAATTCTCTGATTAAAATACTGCCTGGTATTTGGATTCATAAATGGATCAGATTTTCAAGTAACTGTAGGAGGCTTAGATTCATGGTACAGGACTACAATGGATTGTCTGGTAAAGATGTTACTTTTTTATTTGATTGACACCACAAATTCGTGAGTTGTCCCTTGTGAAGAAGGCATGTACAATTGGTTAAACCATGTGTGATTGCAAGTAGTAGCGTGCTGCATGAGTTAGGGAGGAGTGTTATTGGAAACCTAAGAGGTATTTGGTTTTTTAAGTTCAATAATGTGTAGCTTTTAATTTTTTTTCCCCTACTGCCTCCACTGTTTTTAGTTACTTTTATTGTTTTACCCAAGCATGGACCCCTGTTCTGAAAATTTTCTAGTTGACATAGGATTCCCACCATGGAGTTCCTTAGTCCTTCACATCAGGGCAGGAGTCATGTCGAGTTAGGGAAAAGAGAGACAGTATGCAACAATTCACAGTTCGGGTGATATAAAGTGTAATATGGAGTAGTGTGATATCCTTATTACAGTAAAGATTTTGTCTTGCGCAGGAAGAGTGTGTCTGTCTTCCTTCATAATAGAATTGGTGCAAGTTCATGTTGTCAGTCCCCTGTGAATAATACTGCCAAAAAGAGAGTTCCAGAAAAGATCAGGTGGAGAGCTCTGGTAGGAATGGTACCTGCTTGTCGTTCAGCCAGACACAAAGATGCAGAATTGGTAGTTGGGCTGTGATGGTTGATGTTGCCTTCACTGTTTTGCCAGGCACTGGCTTAATATATATTTGGCAAATTTACTGTGTCCTGGTATAGGGAACCAAGATACGCAAATAAGCCAGATGTTTTAGAATGATGAATAAAATAGGTTGACAAATACTAAAGGAGCTGTGGTGTACTCTAAATTTTCAATCTGAGAGCATCATAATCTAAAAGTCTAGATTTTTTTTTTATTCAAATTCTCAACTTTTGTGAGAAGCAGATTCAAAAGGTACCAGGAACATTCCCCAAACCCTAGCTTGAGAGCTTGTGGTATATTGTTAGCCCATTCAGGGCTACCATTGATAGTAAATTCTGCAGTGCTACTAGCTGTACGTAGTGTAGACCTCCTTTTATTAGTATTTTTTTCCCCAAACATCTGAAAACAAGCCTGAAACTGACTTGACTGAATAAAATCACGTGTTGTTATTTAAATAAGTATTTTTAATGGACAAAAATATTAGCTGTCTTCATAGAACTTATTTTCTCACAGACCTGAATGAAACCAAATGACTTACTGAAGTTCTGTCACAGGAACAGAATGTGTAATATGTGAATTTGATTTTCAAAGGGATATTATCTTTTGATTTCCAGCTCAGGGGATCCTTAAAGGAACCAAATTTTCAGAAAGTATTTAAATCACTTGCCCTTCAAAAAGTAGGCAGCCTTCACATGTTTCTCGTTGCCCATGTATTTTCCCATATTTCAGTATTTGCATATCCTGTAGTTCTAGCTATTCACCAGATGTATGTATGAGTTTTGTTGTTTTGGGGGTGGGGATGTGGGTGGTGTTGGTTTTGGTTTAGGGATGTGTGGTGTTTGTTTTTGGTTTTGTTTTTTTGGGTGTTGGTTTTGGGTTTTTTTGCTGTTCCTTTTTTTTTTTTTTTCCTTCAAGCTAAGCCTCTCAGAATTGAGGTCTGATCCAAGCTGAAAGGCGGGAGTGCCTGTAAATTGCCACTGGGTTTCATTGCATTTCAGTTTCTTGAATATTTTAGATCGTGTGCACTGGGCTAATGCCAGTTCAAGATGCCATGCTAACAGTGTGGAGCACCTTTCAATATATGTACAGAAGGCAGTTTTCCTCATTACTCCCTTCTCACCGAAGTGTCAACGTAGTACTTAGGTTTTTTCCTCAAACATCTTTGAAACTTTTATATCCCATACATATTGATTGTTTCATTAGTGGTTTCGTTCTTGTCCTTCATTTAGTTAGTTGCTTTAGTTCTTTTTCATACATATTAGCTGCATCTTTCAGGGCCTAATTGTCCAGTTGACATTGAAATTAAAAGAGGAGATTGGAAGATTGAGACCTGTATTGTTGATGTATATACCGCCTGTGACCTTGCTCAATTAAGGAAGCGTTCTGAATTCCTAAAAACCTTTTTCTGTGATCAAAGTATGCATTTCTAGTCTGTAACTACAGACCTAAGTTGGTTTGAAACATGCGATTAGTCTTTTGTAACTCTCTGATTATAAGCTTTTGCACAACTGTTATTCAGTAATAGAAAAGCTCCATTTATTATTCTTAAGTTTCTCGTATCTTTAGAACAAGACTTATCTTTATGATAACTATTCTGCTGTTTGCATAGTAGCTTTATGCCAGACTGGTAAGAATAGAATTCAAGACTAGTAAAGCTCATTTACAAGCTAATTTACAAAGCTCCTTCTCAACACTAAAATTCCAGGTCATGCGTTCTCTCTGTAGGAAACAAAAGGAGGCTTTGGAGGATTGAGGTCTGTACAGCTTTCTGTAAACAGTTGGTACTTATGTAGCATAAAGGAATCATACTAAGGCAGTCTATTAAGGTCAGGTTGTTCTGGTTAAAATTCAGTAATACGGTGCTGTTAAACTCAATGGATTCAGAAATAGTGAAACAATCTTCCCTCTAAACTAGCAGTATCTTAAAAGGAGTAAGTGTGTATGTTAGAGGTGGGGAAGGTCTTTCTGTTTGTCATGTGGCTTTTTTTCTTTTAGCCTTTGTAACTGATGCTTTGGTGTTATTCAGTGCTCTTTAAATTTTCTTTTCTTGTTTGTGGGTTTTTTTTCCTCAGCAAACTTGATTAATTTGCAATGAGATAGAAAGAGGGAGTGCTCTTTGAAGAGGTGGAACTTTGGTAAATTGAGTAACAACAAAACGAGCAGAGAATTTAAGACAGTGAAGTTAGTACTTGTTTTGGCATAGGGAAAAATTAGATAATCACTTAAGGTTGATTTGAATCCTGGTTTCCTAGAAATATTTAATAGGACATTTGTGAGAACTTTGTGAGAGCTGTCAACACAGAAAAAAATTATGACAGTTTTAGTTTGCAAAGGTCCTTCAATTTATTCATAAAATTTTTCTACTAAAAAAAAAATTCTTAATCAAACCGAGTGGGGGAAAAATGTAATTATTTAGTTTCAGAGAGGGAAGAAGGAAACTTGGTTTTGAAATTTCAGAGTTTCTAGTTTTGGCAGAACTGTTTTAACACATTTTAATAAAGTAAGTATTAACAGAGGAGCACATCTAGGATATTCATATTATTTAGCTCTGCTGGGATGCGGCTTTAATAAAAAGCATGAGGTTCAGTATTTTAAAATATGGAACAACATGGATTATTTTATGATGTATAAGGCTTTTTTTTTTTTTTTTTTAAGTGCTTAAATAGCTATTCATTCTTGGTAGAATGGACAAGTCCAGAAAAAGATGTTAGTAAATGTGCAAGCTGTATTTTGAGTACTGTATGTGTTTTTGTGTAGAGATTTTTGCTTAATCGTATTAAATATTCTTATGAAATCTTATATTCGGTAATGAAACTGTTTCATGCTAAGCTTAAGCTTTGACTCAGACCAACAAATACGAGGAAATTGGATCTAGCCACAGCACTCCTGAAGTCCCATTAGACAAGCTAAGGCAGCATAGCTTCGGCCAGTGTAGAAATGGCACCTGTGAATCATCTTCTTGCCATCCTCAGCTCTGTGCACTCGCAGTTTCCCCTGTATTGGCTCTAGTATTCATCTGACCCCTATTCAGTTTGAAAAATCAGTTGAAAGCCAACCTAGACTCTACTTTGTTTGCTAAATGAGCTCCCTAAAGAGTGAGAGACTGAATGGTCAGAAGGAGGGAAGGTCAGGCTGTCTCTGAGATACTCCTTTAGGTCTTGATCAAAACCACACATATATGTAGGCTCTTTGGATTTATTGGATTTATTCATCAATTTGATTAATCTGATTGAGGACTTTGTGAAGGCAGTATCTTTTCCTTGACATGTCTTTTCCTCAATTTCAACAGCTTTTGATGATCTCATAGCAGTACAAAGCAAAGCATGTTTGTGCATGTGTAGGAAAGATCAATTCTAGATTTTTAGGTTTCCTTTTCACTTGGTATCAGAACTTAGACTAGCTTTGTGAAATCATCTTTTCAACATTGGTCAACTCAATTACAGTACAAACTCATTTATTCAAACCATGATGACAGATTCAGTGATTTACTGAACTGTTTGAAAGACAATCAACGAATGCTGGTAGTAGATAGAAGACTAGACTTCTGCAGTGAGCAGCATTTAACTGAAAGTATTTTAACTGTTCCCATGGTTCAATTTGGACCAAAGTAAATTTGGAATACTGTGGTTCAACTATTAGAGTTGCACATTGTCCAGGATCCTGCACAACTGTGTTCTTAGGATTTTATAAGCCACTATTAAGTTTACCTTAAAATACCAATCACTAACGCATACAGGCGGGAATTTAGCCTGTCAGAACACATAGCTGCTGGTATTTTTTCAGTTCATAGTCACTACAATATTTTCTGGGGTCAGAATGGTCAGAATAGGGAGGAGATGCTGATCACTATGTAGGTGTACATAGCTCAAAACAACAAACCTTAAATAAATGCTTCTGTCACCGGCAGAATAAAATACTTTCTAGATGATTTAAAACCATGGATTTATAGCTTTCACAGTCGGTGATGAGTGTTTTATTCCAGCAAAGCTTGTTTTTATAGCCATGTTAGGATATCTACACAGTTATTTTGAGAAACCAGTACAGATATGCTTTAGAATGCATGGAGTCATGGGACACATAAAATTGCATGGTGCATTATTCACCAGGCATTCAATTTTTAACTGTATACTTGAATGTCTGGATACGCTACTATAGCTTCATGCTTTTAAAAACCTTTTTATCAGTTACATTCCACAGTGTATTTCTCTCTTCACCACATTTAAATTGCTTAATCCCATACTATATTTAACACTAATCTCCTGTGCAGAGCTTGAGCATGGTTCTGAATTGAGCTTTAACACGCTCTTTTTGTATATGTATAGATATAGAGAGATATATTAAAAAAACCCCACAACCCTACTTGTGGCTTTTTTTTTTAAGCTATCCTAAAATGTTTAGGAAGTTCTCAAGTAAATGATAATAGGGAAAATGGAAATTGTCATATCTAATCTTTTTGTGCGTGTGTGATTGCCATATTCAGTGATGTAATGTTCATTTATGGAGTGCTTAACAATTCACTGATATTGGAAGGAAATTATTAAAAAAATAAAGCTTGAATAGCTGAAAGCAGATAATAAAGCAGAATAAAGCTATGGTATTACTTCTCTTAGAAAATGCAACAAGGAAATAAAATAATAAAACAGTTATGTAATTACTTAGGTCAGACTCTCTAAATGACCATTTTAATGCAAAATAAAAAATCTTTAGAAGGGAGCTGCACTTTCTGAATTTTTCCCTTTGGAGTAGTATCTTTGCTCATATCTGAGAATCACCTTTTGCCATATAGAAGCTATGGATTTTATTTGGTTTTAATCTTTGGATATAAGGAAGGAAGTGGGATAAAAGGGTAAGGAAAATGTAGTGGAAGAGAAGAATTAGGATTTAGATTTAAAAACCTGTGGGTAGAAGAGTGTTACGAATTTTTAAAAGTTATAAACAACTTAATTTTATAGGATTTTACTTCTTTGCAGATTTTAAATTGGAACCTAATTCGCATAAATGAGGGGTTTTAGTTTAAAGATAAAAACTAACCATATTTAAAAAGTAAATAATAGTGTGAGGAGGATTTTTGCTGACTCCTTGACTCCCTCAAGGGCGTATGTAATAAGGAGGGCACTATAGCAGTGGTTCACATAATAGTAATATATATAGTGCTTTGAATAGCCTAAACACTAGTTGGGACACAAATCATAGTTGCATGTGATACAGTATACCATGATATGTCTTACTCTGAAATTTTTTTCTTCCTTCTGGAATGAGCTATTTTCTCAACAAAAAATACATTTGCTAACATTTTAGAGGTAGGGTTATGTCACTGATGTCTCACTTCATGAAATAATTAATTATTTGATGCATGTGAAATATTCCCCAGAGGTCAATGAGAATACTGTTTTCTTAAAATGTTTCCGATTCACTGTGAGTTAATTACTTCAGTGTCTACTGACAAAGATTATACCAAAAGCTTGTTTTTTCCTAATAGATTAAATGTTTTCAATTATTTCCTGATTATACAATATTTTTATTATGATTTAACTGACTTGATATTGTGAGTTTTCAGCACAATGAAAGTTTGTAAATTTAGGCTGCTTTGCGATCTTGACATATTTTCATGAAGTTTTTATACCTGCCTATCAATGTGATGTTAAGGCTACAATCTGCCTTTTAAGTTGACTTTCTATATTGGAGTGTTGAAAATTCTGAAAGTTACAGTTTTTAATGCTAAATGAACTATTGAGATAATTAATTTACCAAGCGCGTTGACTGTTTACTTTTGATATATATAACTTCTGTGCTTGCAGTCCATTCTGCATATAGTGTATGAGGGTTGGTTTTTTTTTTCTTAAGGGGTTCAAAGCAATTTCCAGTAGTCATTAGCTGCAGCCATGGCTCAGAACTTCTGATCTTCAGTTGCCCTCAGTATCCCTGAACTCTCTTAGTGTTGTGTAATTGCTAGGACTTGGTATACTGTTACTCCTTAGGTCAGGCAAAAAGAAATGAGTATTCTTCTGGACTTGACCTGTGTATGTATATTGGTAACCTGCACAGAGTAATTTTTGTGATGCTTCCATCTGCAGAGTTATCTTGGGTGGCAAAACCAAAAGCTGATTTGAGAAAAATAGACTTATTCGCAAGAGGGCTCAATGGGTTGCAATTTAGCTAGGTGGTGGTGTTGAAAAATGTGAAGAAATTTAATATCTAAATCCATAATTTCACATATCTGCATTTTCTGTATCACTTATTGTCAGTCTGATTCATGTTTTATGTTTTATACCACTTTGACTATTGTTTAGAGTAAATCTCCATGTCTGTACAGTTTGTTTCCTTTGGCAATTCAGTTCTTGGGTGATGAAGGATTTAGTTGTACTGTATATATTCAAAACTTCTTTTTTTCCCCTCCAGTTATCTAGAAAAGTATGAAAAAGTCCATCATTTTGGGGAGGAGGATGATGAGGTACAACCAGGCAATCCAAAGCCACAACTTCCTATTGGTGCAATCCCAACTTCCTATAACTACCAGCAACACAGTGTGTCAGGTAAATTTTTGAGGAAAAAAAGTGATATTTTTTTCCATATATATGTATGTATGGGAATATAGATATGAAAGTGTATATATATATGGAAGTATATATATGTTTGGACAGGCTACAGAAACAGTGTGTAGATAAATTTACAATATTATTAAAACCATCAAATCTGTAGGTCACTCAGATTATTAATTTGACATACTCAGAAACCTTTCCACAATGAACCAAAACAAAATAAATATGAGAATCCATAAACTATTTATTTTCTTTGCAAGTGTTTCTTTTTCTAATTAGCAGGGCTAAATAGTTACTTGTCTTGAAACAACATACCTTGAAAATTCACGGATTGTGTTTCTGTCACATCAGTCATTTCTCTACAAAGCCAAATACTTGACCTGAGCATACGATTAATTAATCTCTAAAATCTGAGGAAGGAAGCACATGCCTAAGGAGCCAGAATCAACACCATTGTAATTTAGAGACCAAAGTATCAATCTTGAATCAATAAACAACTCAGAACCTGGTGGACTCTGTGGAATGAATGTGTAATTCATTGTGTAGAAAGTGACTCCAAATTGTGTTACAGTTCTATTCTGCTCTAATTAAAGTTTGCATTTTCAAAGCTTTTCTTTGGGAGAACATGCTGCAGTACTGCATTCTGGAATTGATGAAGGAATTAATATCTAACTAGAAAGGTACACAGCTAAGTAGAATGTATGCAGCTTTTTGACCAATTTGGCCAAAGGTGAATGGAAAAAATAAATTGAACACCATAAAAAACTTAAAACGCACAATACCTTACTAATAAACTTTTTAAAATACTTAAAATTCATAATAATCTTGCTTAATGTCTCATCTGAATATTAATTAGTTTAGCTGTGAAAACATTGTTTTAATTTTTTTTTCTTATTTAGATTACCTTCGTCAAAGCTATGGGCTGTCTATGGACTTTAACTCACCAAATGACTATAATAAATTGGTGCTTTCACTGTTATCTGGACTCCCAAATGAAGTGGATTTTGCAATTAATGTATGTACTCTTCTTTCAAATGAAAGCAAGCATGTTATGCAGCTTGAAAAGGATCCTAAAATCATCACTTTACTGCTTGCAAATGCTGGGGTGTTTGATGACAGTAAGTATATAACAACATTTTTGCAATAGAAAGAGTCAACATTTGTTGTAGCGTCTTTCACAACCCTTGATAATTAAAATGTTTATAACTTATTGCACTGTAATATATCTAGTTTTTCTTTTTACCTTGCCCACAGTTACAGTTTTTATCAGACATTACAAATACCTTTTAAGTTAGGTAATGCAAAGCAATATTATTTAACAGTTTAGTGAAATGTAAGAATTAGTTTTTCAGTAATAGCATTTAGTTGTTCAAGATGCTCAAATTTACAGCATTGGATTTCCATCTGCTTGCAATGTATTATTGCTTTCTTCTGAATTTGTAGGACCATGCTAACTTTTCATAATTCTTATCTAGTAGCAGTCAAAAATTTAAAAATTGAAAAAGGGCTTTCTGAAAACAATGACGCACTAAAATTTTTGTCCTGATACTTCACATTCAACTGTAGTGAAATTCACAATACAAAACTCAAGGGATAAAAATCTTAACCTGAGTTTCAGAATTATGTAATGTGTTAGCACATAAATTTAAAAGTTTGAGTCTGTTCCATCAAAATACTTCAGTATGTGCAATAAATTCTTCTGACTTGTTCAGCGTGACCTCCAGGCTGAGTTGTTCTTTGTTAATTGCTTGTTTGTCTTTCTGTCATGGAGAGGAGGGGGAAAAACTAAGTTAACCCAAACCATCTTAAAATCATAACAGCGTAGCTCCTGTCTCATGGTGGTGAGGAGGAAGTATTTACTGGTTTTATGCACTGATTTTTTTTTTTCCCTCTAATACTGAATTTCAGAAATTACTACTGTAAGAATTTGCTCAAATGAGCTTTTTCAGCTAAGTATATTTAAGTCTGATAGTACAGATGATTGTATCTGAGTATAAATCTACTTTACATTTGTAAGTACAAACATAGTATGGTATGTGAAAAATTCTGTTTTAAAATTCTGGGGAAGAATCAATGTTAGACATTGTATACTGTTTGGTGGAGGTTTTTTAATCATTAGCCTTTTTGCTTAATGATTTGTAGCTTCTGCCTCCTCCCCTCAGTACTGCGTTAGTGTTCTCCAGCTTCTCTCTTACATTTTTGATTTGTACCCATGCCCTTCAAATATGGCTAGATCTTGGTCATTTAGTGTCTGCATCTAGCCGAGTCACAAGAACTTCCAAAGAAAAATATTTGAAAGGAAGCTAAACTGAAACTTAGTCCTGCATGTTAGTAATTCTAGGATGGCTCTTTAGATGTTTGAGTTTGCTATCACTCCCCTGTTACTGTGATGGAACTTCTATGGACTTAGGAATTTATAAAGAATTTAGTCAAGCTTTGTATTGCTATTTCATGATTGTTTTGGATGTTGCAAAGGTAGACAGTGTTTTTTCTCGAGTTCTTAACTTGGACTCTCAGCACAGGCTTGTTCCATAGGTTGTCTCTATTAGTATTTCTTATATTGAAAAATAGTTGAGGTAAAGCAGAGAGGAATGACAAACATGTAATGGACCTGCTCTTTTCATTCCCTGGGGAAAACTTCATTTTTGTATTACCTGATTACATCTTCTGGATGAATCCAAGGAGTATCCTAGAAGCTTTAGGAGGATGAATTGGGAAAAACTGGGGAAAAGAAAGGAGGGGGAGTACTTACTTATGTTGAAGCGTGGAGCTTCAATTTGAAATACTTACATGCTTTTATAATATAAATAATGAAGGTAAATCTGTCAAGTTTGGAGAGTAAATGAAATCTGTAATTAGCAAATTCAGGTAGTATGAAAATATGTCATGATAATTTCAGCTATAAATAAATGATAGCTGATTAACCTTAATGTTGGGTTTAGATTTGGCTTGTCTATAATTAAGGTTTTATCATTGTTAGTACTTATAATGCACTGTTTCTAAGTAACAAGAAAAATATGTCTTCAGCTTCCTCCCCACTCCCCCTCACAGAAAAAAAGAGTTTGAGAATACAGTTACATTTCATGTGACAGGGCTGCCCCAGGGGTTTGGGGATGTATCTTCAGTTTGGAGTGCTGCATGAGCCTTGGTTTGGATTCTGTGAGTTGAAAGCTGGTGTGGTCTTGTAATTGAGATTTGTAGCATTTTGCTCAAAAAAATAAAACATTATGAAACAAAATGTTCAAATGTAACTTAAATGTGTCATTAGTTCATTACAGAACTATTGCAAGACAATTTATTTTTGGATTGACTAAGTCCTTGAGTCAGATTGACTGAGTCTTTGCTGCTTTCAAGGAATGATGACTAGAGAATTTGTGGTAGTGGCTCCACCAAACACCCAAGAACATCCATTATGCTTCCTGATTAAATATTGACTTCAAATTGAGTGCTGTCAGTTTCTCACCGCTACTGTTACGATTTTTAGAAAATATTAGTGGCAATTTGTATAATTACTAAAGTAGTGTTTACAGCTTATACTGCGCACATGGAAAACAGTGGTAAGGTTGAAAATTGAGCCATCTTGACTTCTGGAAAAGAGCTACGGAAAAGTTTGCCATATGTTTTTTAAAGGGTTCACAAACTAGTCCATTCTTTATGAACTACTTGCTTTCCATTTAAACTGTAAAACTGCAGTAGCAGTTAATTGAATGACTATGGAATTTTCAGTTGGTTTATGCAATTTAATACAGGATTTTTTGTAATGAAAAGGAAACACTGGAAGAGTCTGTAGTGTTGCTGAATCTTTAGTTCATGAAATAGTAAGAAGTCAAACAAAAATGTTCTTTTTTATTTTACTAAATTCTGTTTTTTATGCTTAAAGCTTTAGGATCATTTTCTGCTGTATTTGGAGAAGAATGGAAGGAGAAAACTGATAGAGATTTTGTTAAGGTAATTTTAAAATTATTAAAACAATTTTGAACTTCATATGGTGGGTATCAAATCCTTTTAAAAAGGTGGAAAATTATAAGATATACTGGCATATGTTTTTTGGATTGCACTCAACTTTATTCCTTTTGATTTAAATATAATAGGACACAATCACAGTTGTCATAAAATGTTTGGATAAGCAGGAAGAAACGTATTAAGGAAAAATAGATGTAGTCGAATAAAGGGGTTCTGTGGGGTTTTTTTATAAGACAGCTAATGTATGTGTTATATGTATGTAATGTATGAGCATGTTGTAATGTATGAGGCAAACCATCACTCCGAACGTGCTCCCCCCTTCCTTCTTCCCCGTCTTTATATACTGAGCATGACATTGTAGGGTATGGAATATCCTTTTGGCTAGTTTGGGTCAGCTGTCCCAGCTGTGTCCCCTCCCAGCTTCCTGTGCACCCCCAGCCTTCTCGCTGGCAGGCCAGCATGAAAAACTGGACAACCCTTGACTGCTTAGCAGCAATCCAAAACATCAGCACGTTATTAATATTATTTTCATTCCAAATCTAAAGCACAGCACTATACCAGCTATCAGGAAGAAAATTAACTCTATCACAGCTGAAACCAGGACAGTGAGGAAAAGGAAGCCTGGCCAACATATTTAGCAAGAGAAAACAATGCTGTTTGTTTGGGTTTTTTAAACTGCCATGATAGGTAAAGAAACATTCTGGATTATGAAAATTAAGTCCAAAACATCAGAAGCATAGGAGAAATTTAAATAAGTTAGCAATGCTGCAATTTTGTTTCAGTTAAACCATGTTTGCACAAGGCTTTTTCCACTAGAGGGCATGATCTACTGTACAAGTAATGAAATGAGGTAAAAATATAAATAAAGTTTCTTTGTATAAATGTTTCATCTTTATTTTGGATGAGTGTTTTGAGGTGAATGAAAGCATGGAATGTATTATAGCTGAAAGAGGTTTGACATTTCAGCATATTTGCTATGATACCCAAGTTCCTGAAATTGAATTTCAGGTGATGATGTATGTATCTAAAATAGAAGAAACCTAGATTAAAATGTATTTTGATAACTTATACTGGACTGTCCTTGACTACTTAGCAACAACTCAAAACATCAGCACCTTATCAACAGTTTCTCATCCCAAATCCAAAACACAGTCTCACACTAGCTTCTGTGAAGAAAACCAGCCGTATCCTGGCTGAAACCAGGACAAATGTGAAGAGGGAAGTTGCTGAGTTCCTTATGAACTCATAGCTGGGTTTCTGCTCAATTTCTTAATCATCTCATATACTGAAATGTCTTACCAGTATTATAGAAAAATATTTGTTAGGAGCATTTTTCATTTGTTTTTATTTTTATGTAACTCAATTTTGGACAAGTTGGACCACAGTAGTGTTAGTTAAATGATAACTATTGCTGAAATATCAGTGAATAGATTCCCTAATCAAAATTTCCTAGAAAGAACAAAAAAAGTAAGCTCTGATATTTGTTACTATATATGAACTTGAAAATGTGATTCAATTGTGCTGAAGGTAAGTGTAAAAAAAAAAAAAAAAAAAAAAAAAAAAAAGCTTCATAATCTTTGTTTCCTTTTTCCATTGAAAAATATGTCCAGAGCTACTGTAGGTTGTGTTTTGGTTTGAGTTTTTTTTTTGAAAGCACTTAGCATTTCTGTGTTGACTTCACCCAAAACTGTCACAGACTGTTGCTGATCTAGAGCAGCAAGCAGTGCCTATCTACAGTCTAGATCTGTAAACATTTTAAATTACACAGAATTCTAATTTATTATATGCTCATTAATTATATAAACTTAAGTAATTGTGATATATAAGGACAGATGGTTCTGATAAATGTTTTTAACGAAGTGTTAAGTAGAACTACTGTAACTGCAATAAGGTTTACTAATAAGAAACTTGGATGCTCTCCAAGATCTATTTTTGGATATTAGAACACATGTGTAGTACCACTCTAGTGAAATACTGCTGAAAGCATGTCAGAAGCAGATCTAAAAATATCTCTAATGCCAAGAATCCAGATTTTTCAGAGTATCTTACTTCAAGCATTTGTTTGACCCTACTACTGGGTGTAATTTATTTTGTATTGCAGCTGTGGCAAAACAGAAATCAGGGGAAGCATTATGGGAGGTTCATGACATGAGAGAGATACTTGGTTGGCAGACTAGAGATTGTGTATCTGATTTTTAAATTTTCTTTTACAGCTTTAAGATTAATAGAATGGCTGTTGAATGTGTCACCCTCCTTTCACTGTTCACATTATCTTTTTAAAAATTCTTCTTTATTTGTTTAGGTTTTTTTATTTTGCTGCCGGTTGTTGCGTGTTGATTTTGTAAGATTGTCATTCTAGTTTGTTTCTGTACTATAATGGCAGCAGATTAGAAATTTCTGTAAAGATGAAAATGGAAAAGAGTTTTTAAGTGGGAGAGGAAAAATGCAGAATTATGAACTAAAGTACAATGATGGCATGGACACACGAATTAGAGATTTACAGAAAGGAGGGTGGGGAAAGCAATTTCTTAAGCGCATGAATTCTAAAGTAATAGGAATTGAATTGTGTTGAGTTTGTAAACGTTAACCCTCAGACCATAGTGGATTTCTCATGCGTTGGAGTTTTAGGGTTGTGGGGGTGGCTGAGAAATAGTAGAAAACTTGAAGCTGTTCTGAAAACGATTCTCATTGTTAAATTCAGGATTCATAGAGCAATCATAAACTTGGATTCTTGGCAACTGAATGTCAGTTTCTGTGTTGGTATGTCAGTTTTTTATGAAGGAAAAAAAAGAAAAAAAGAAATTCCTAGTCTTTGTTATCTGAAAATAGCTTTTCAAATGCAGTGAAACAAATATAGATGATTTGTGAGATATGTTCAGAATATTTAACGTTTCATTTATAAATCTACTCTTTATTAACTTTTTTCCAAGCTCCGCTGCCTACTTATTGAAATATATGAACATAAACTTGGAAATTTGGATTTTATAGCAGTGTTTAGTTTCTGTATTTCAATGTCTTTATCAGACCTTATCTATAATTTTAGAATTACGTATTTAAACTAAATATTTTCTGGAGACTTTTAACATTTGCTTAAAATAAGCTTGATTTAATTTTTAGTCTCTTAATAATACTGGTATTTTAAATTAAGAATGGCCATATGTTGTTCTTTATGATTTTTCTCTTCATTCTACTATATGTAGGAGTGGTATAGCATCACTGGTAGTATTTCTCCCATCATTTAAATACCTACACAATAACTGTTGGTTGTTTGGTATTCAGTCAGCTCTTGAGTTCTGTATTAATTTATCATGAAGAATTTGACATTTGTTACAGCACCAATACTTTGATTTTATATTCTGCTGTTCTGTAATTTTGACTTTATTACATTAAATCATTCTACTTTACATATGCGGGTTCATGATTTTTTTCAGTACAGTCTACTAGTTTGGTAAAATCATACTCATGAGCAAAGGAGCTTGCCTACTTAGTTGTGTCACTGCTGTTTCAGTTGAAGGTGGAGATGAAGAATGTGTTTCTTTATACTAAAATCTGAGGGAACCAATTACCTTTTTGAAAATTTCCCCCCTCCCTCCAGTCCTTACTGCATTATAAAAAACTGTTTGGAAAATGTGTAATTTCCATTGTCTTATCTGCAGCACTACATACTTTCTCACTTTCTACAGTGCTTCCCTCTAAACTGAATCAAAAATCTTTACTAGTCAGTGAATCTGTTGCATTAATTGTCAGAATTTGATTATCATTTTAGTTGAACCTGCTGTTAGCCCTTATAGCTATGTTAATTTGTTGCCTTTTGCCCTCTTGATTTTTCCTGGTGCTGTCAGTAAGTTCAAATCTCTAGTTAGTTGAAATGAGTGCATGTCCTTAGTTGATGATTGGAACTTCTGGCATTTAGCCAGTCATCTTGTATCTTGTTTTGTTTTATTGTCCCCATCCCCAAACTCTGATGATGTCCTGCCTCAGATGTTTTCTCATCTGTTCCGGAAGCTTTCCCATTTTTAACTGTTTAATTTCTCTTTGAATTTCTTCATGCTAGCAAGGCTCACTTGTGAGTATAGTTTGTCTTTCAAGAGGAACTTGTTTATGTAGCATGATTATGATCAGAAAGATTTAGCTGTTTTTTCAGCTATTTCTTTCATGTCTCCAGCAGCTGCCCACTATCTGATGTAGTATATGAATAATTGCATTGGATTTCTTCATGCACCATTAATTTCTGTTTACTTCTGTTGAAGCATTTGGATTATGTTCTTGGACTTCTTGAGATCTCTTCTAACTGTAGAGTTCCAAAATCCATACTTAGGCAGCTTTTCTGCTTTCTGTATTGCTTTGCATAATACTTCTCTGGTTTCCTTTTTTTGTAAAGTCTTACTTTGTTGTCCAAATTTTTCTTCTTTGTTTAAATTTAATAATTACTTTCTTTACTGTGCATTTATTATTTGAATCTTTCTCAGTGTGTAGAGATCGATCCTTATGCATTTAGGTGCCTGAAATACTTTTCAAATGTCACTTCTTGTCTCTCACAGGGATTTGTCAAGCTGACTTGACTCCAGTTGCTCTCATATTTTTCTTGAATAATAAGTAGTCATGATCATTGCTATATTGCATGATTTGTGTACTCAAACATCCAGTGTTTTTATGGACAGTAATTTGGTTAGTCTCATTTCCAGTGAATTCTATATAATGCTGTGCATCTTTCTCCAAAGGAACTTGGCTACTGACAGTAATCAGATTGTGCATGTGAAATCAAGTTCTTTATCTTTGTCCATGATCTCTTAGCATCTGCATGTCACATAGTCAAGCATTGTTTGTTTGCTTCAAGTTTTAGCTTTATATTCCTATTACCAGTATGTTATCATGTTCTAAAATATATATATATAGGAATAACTATTGACAAAGAGCATCACTTTCTCATCCTTTCCTGTTCATTTCTGTTGATATGTAGTATCAGATTGCAGCTATCCATAGTTTATAGTAGGGAATAAATAACTGCTTGTGGTGTTAAATTGATTTTTTTTTTTTCTTTGCCTCTGTGATGTAAGGATGTTTTTCAAAGGAATGCCCAGAAAGCTTGACTTAACTCATCTTTTTCCACTTTTGCCTTTCCTTTGGCCAAACAAAAATTCTGTGTGTTTCACCTTGTTCTCTTGTAACAGATAGGTTGCAAACATTGTATGTAGGTTATTTAGTTCTATTTTCTACCTCATCATTCTCTGCCCACCCCCATCCTTTTCGGGGATCTTTTCTGCTTAGGCAGGAAAGAAATGTTGAATGGACTGAGCGCAATCAAACCAGTCTTTCTAAATGCTAAAAAAATGGTGATTCAGGCCACCTCTTTCCTTGTAAAGGAATAGAGACTGCAGACTTATTCTGAATTTAAGACATCTGAACACTTTTATTCAAGAATACAAGATGGTGACCATTATAGGTAATCCTAGTACTTTGGAAGAACTGGTTGGATTTTCTGATCGCTTACTGGCAGGACGTGTGATTGCAGTGTGAAGATTTAGCTGAGACATGGAAACATCTGTATTTCACCAGAATCACAGAGGACAACTTTCAGAACAAGGTGCTATTCTTTTTTTTTTTTTTTTTTTTAATTGCTGTTTTTTCCCTACTATGTTGTAAGGGGTTTTGTAATTAACGAGCTTCATCATTCCAGTTGAGGAATGGAAAGTACCATTTACCTTCCTGAAAGTCAAGGACTTCTTTTTTCTTTTGTTCGTTCTTTCTGAAGAGCTCTTAAGTATCCTGGAATCAGCTTTGGGCTTCTTGGAGTCCTCTGAGTGAAAGATGCAGAATTCGTATTTGCTATTGACTCAGCATTATGGTTTATATGGGGGTCAGGTGAAATCTGTGTGTCATAGCATCTTTCAAAAAACACACTTTTTTTTAAATGTTTGGACATCTTGATTTTATGCCTGATAATTTGATTGAGACTTTGCTTGTCATAGGCCAGGCTAACTGCACTTTCTAGATTCCTTACATTCTGTACATGCAGTGCACAAGAGTATTTCTTCAAGCTGTTGGTCATCCCCTGAACAGAACAGTAACTTTTCTGAGGGAAGTAGTCAACTCTTCTATGTCATGGTGCTTACTAAAAGATAGCTTGTTGGAATGAAATGGAAAGTTGCTCTATCTTCTAAATAATTATAGAAAGATGCCTCTTTCCTTGGCTCAGAACTCACCTCAGCCATCTATGGTAAAGCTTTCGGGTGTTTTGGAGCTCAATATAGCAATAAATGCATAGCAGGTTTCCATCTGTACATTAATTGTTGCAACATGCTTTTCAGCAGCTAAAGTCCTGGGTAGTCCTGACCCCTGCGTAGTTAGCAGCCCATCTCTTAAATAGACACGTTAAATGCCACATGTAATAGTTTGTGTCTTAGCTACTTGGATTTCTGAACACATTGCCATTTAAGTTACTGGCTTGTTGAATGGAGGATGTAGGATAATATTTCTGAGTTCTTTGGTGATACCACTGGAGGTTTCGCAGAATGTTTGAAATGTGAAGTGTTCACAGGAAGCCTGGTTTGCTACTGCAGTAGGCATTTCACAGTTGCTGAAACACCCATGACAGATGCTGGCTTTGGGAATGCAAACCTACAATTTTTAGCAAGCAGAAGACTCTGGGACAGTTCTGCAGGTAAAGCAGTGTTCTTGATGAGCATTATCACCGGCAGTGCTTCTGTGTGTAGAAATAAACACTCAAGAGAGGAAAAAAAAATACGTATCTTTTTAAATTGTTCTTTTTGAAGTAGTATTGTCTGCATATTCATGTCCTCTCCTCCAGATTCTCTTCCTTTTTGGCTTTAAGAGCCTTTCCAGGTCTTCAGGACTCAGAGGGACTGAGACTGTGGGGGACGCACATTATTCTGGTGTGCTTCATGTAGGTAACAGGTCTTATACATATGCTGTAGGTAATCCTGAGGCAAAAATTCTCTAGTTTGAGTGGTTAGCATCTTATGCTCACAGCGTGACTGCATAATGAAACAATTCAAAGAATAACGGTTATGTGTAAGTAAAGTTTATTTGGTGCCTTGGTGTATCTCTCATTTTAGCTTGCAGAAAGGAGCCATTTTCTGTTCTTTTCTGAAAAAGGTAATCTCATCTGAGCTGACAACTAGCATTGTTTAACAGACTGCTTCTTTAGGAAGGGGAGACTTTCTCAGTTGTTCAGGCAACTCATGTGGATCTGTTTATTCTGTGAGTTTTAGGTGAGCTGTACAGTTTTCCAGCAATGTATTCCTGTCCTCATCTTAGCCATAGGACTTTGAGACTTTATCTGTAGCAGTGTCTTCATCTGCAAAAAACTTGAATCTTCATTTTCCATCCCTTTGAGAACATGTCCAGGGTAATTTGCCTTCCAGATAGAAAAATTTTCTCACTTAGGGCTTTATATTGCCTGAGGTTTTAAAATTTTTCATTTTGGACTATACTTAAAGTATTACGAGGCAAAAAAGTGGATTATTGGCGGATTCAGCTAGCAAAATGTGATGATGCTGTTTTAACATTTAATGTGTGACAACAGTTTTAACATTGTATTGTGATTGTCTTTGGCATCTTCCAAAGAGATTCAGGTTGAAGACTTTAAGTATCTGTGTTCAATATTCACTTTTCAAAAAAAATCCTTAACTGGTTAAACAACTAATCTTTAAAAGCTTCTGAGGTTTTTCTTTTTAAGTATTAGTGAAATGTGAAGATGTATTGTCTTCATCGCTTTTCCAAAAGGAAACATCCTAAAGGAGAGTGTATACTGACTGGTAAATTTCCAGACAATATATTTCTGCGTGCTTTTTAAAATAATGACTGAAACCTTTTCCTTAAGTAGTCTCCTTCTCTAAAAGTAAAGGCAGCTCAAAATGAAGCACATTCTGCACATTTTACCTGCATACCTTGGTCTTCTGTGGCTCTTGATGATAGCCTCAGTATTAATTAGGAAAATCTGTTTTTCACAAACAGTAAGAAGTTAGACTTTTGTCTGGCTGTTCTTGTCGTTGCTAAAATGAGGTAATAATCCTTTCTGTGCAAGTAATCCTCTTTACTAAACAGCACTTGGATGTCATTTAGCAGCATTGCAGTGGAAAATAAAATTCTTTTCCTTTCAATTTAGAAAATCTGTAGTAGTCTATTTTTCACAAAAATAATAGTGTCAAACTTGGTACAAATGCTGTAATTTAGTAATTACATTTGCATAGCAAAATTTCCCCTGCTGTTCAGCTGGTTGTACTTCCCATCCTTCCCTTTTCATCCACATTTATTTGTGGTTTTATTCTGTGATCATAGGCAAAAGAGGAGCTGTATTTCATTAGTAAGTCAAAGAAATGTATGAATTTTATCAGTCAAAGGAATGTTTATATTTTATTATAATATACACATTAGAATGTATGTATCATATATATCAATATACATCACAATGTGTATTTTTATTAGCTTGCAGAACTTAATCCCTTGATTAATTCTTTAATTTCAACAGGAGCTAGTCACGTAACAACCATTTGCAGATCAGACCATGTATTTGTAAAGTAATTTCAATTCCAGTCTGCTGAAGCATTCTGTTTTGCTTATATTTATAAAGAGTTTTGGTGATGGTGGTTGTTGCTTCTCTCTTTTCATTGATTTATGATGATGTGGAAAACATAGTAGAAACTTAAAAAAGCATCTCCAGATAGAAATCTGGCTGTTCTACTTCTGGCAGGAGCTTAAGATCTACTGAAACTGAGAGGAGTCACTGTCTTCTGCTTTAGGAGTTTACTGTTTGTAGGAGGTGAAGGAGGATGAAATGTACATTTTTTTGCACGTATAATTGCTGTATTTCTAATTGTTTGTGGAAAACTGTCTGAATAGTTTCAGTATGCGCTTCAGCAAAGTACTTCTGTGGTAGAGTTGATTGATGATGAATGCGTACTTCTGGTGCTTGAGAGGAATGTAATGTATTGGACATCTTGCATATCATCCCATTAGTGAAAAATATTGTTACTACTAGATGAATCAAGGTACTAGGAAATTTTAAAAGAACAATCCTTTTTATAGTTTTTCAATGTTTTAAAGTAATATCATCCCCTAGAAATTAACTGTCTTTTTAATTCTTTCTTCAGTTTTGGAAGGATATTGTTGAGGATATTGAAGTTCGTGACCTAATTTCTGACAGAAGCAAATCTCAAGGTGAGACATCTTGACTAATCTTAATACATACCTGTTGGTAAATATAGCAAAAGAAGGACTAAAACTTATTTATTTACTTTGTAGATATTCCATCGGAAGAATGGATTTGGGAATCCTTATTTCATCCACCTCGCAAATTGGGCATTAATGATATTGAAGGGCAGCGGGTACTTCAGATTGCAGTGATTTTACGTAACCTTTCTTTTGAAGAGGGAAATGTTAAACTTTTGGCAGCTAATCGTACTTGTCTTCGGTTCCTGCTACTCTCTGCTCATAGTCATTTTATTTCTCTACGGCAGTTGGGGCTTGACACGCTGGGAAATATTGCAGCAGAGGTAATGTGCTTCAAAACAGAACAATTAAAATATAATTTGATAAAGGCATTACTTTAGTGTTAATTAAATAAATTGCTTTTTTCCTTGATAATTTGATGAAGCAGGAAATAAATTATTCACTGAATTTGTAAATAGCAATTTCAGAAGAAGTATTCAGGGCCAAAACAAAAATATAGGATGTGTCGGTTTGCTTAAATAGAATCACATGGGGAACACTGATTGTATAGGGAGGTACAAGATACTCATAGTGCATAATTTTCAGTTTAGTTTCCCAGAGACAAGAAAGGAATTTAGTTAAATTCTGCAGACTGTACACTAGCTTCTTTACTTTATAGTTATAATCTTTAGTCATAATTTCAAAATAGTATGTTTGAGAAAGGGAGTGGTAGAGGGTTTTATGCCATGTGTAGTGGGTACCAGTAAGCTAGTCGTACGCCACCAACTAAACTGCCTGAATCATGTAAGGCATCCTTTTCTTTTCAAAGAGGTTTGAATATAATAAAAACACACTCTTTCAGTATGTCATATCATTGTGCAGATGAAGTATACAGGTTTTATAGGTAGATATGTTCAGATATTCCTTATATTTTAAAAAACAATGGATAAATTAAATGAGTAGGTATTGGAGAATGAGACTTGAAGTATTGGTCCACTGCTGAATATTGGAAAAAATAAGGCGTTTTCATTTACCATGTATCCAGCTTCTCTTACAGAAGAGAGAATGTTACATATTATAATGTCTGAGAGCTCTGATTGAGAAGCAGAAGTGGATAGAAGCAGGATGAATGATTGTGATAGCATTTGGGAAGGAATGTTTGTAATTTCTCAAGTTCTGTTCTTTGTTGGATATTAAAATATATTTGTGTTTAGTATTGACTGCCTGGGAATACAGTGATTTTCCTTATTCTGAGCACTGGAAAGTGTAAATTAGACTGCTACTTCAGAAGAAAAGGGGAGAGGGCCTCAAAATGCTAGCCACAATAAAAAGCTCACAAGGTTCTATTTTTGTGAACACAAATGTCATTTAAACACTTGAATATTATATTTTGATATGAAAATTTAAGGATTTGAGCCATTATTACTATATGAATAGTGTTAGTCATAGATTTTTTTTTTCTTTCTCATCAGCTTCTTTTGGATCCTGTTGATTTCAAAACTACTCATCTAATGTTTCACACTGTTACAAAATGCCTCATGTCAAGGGATAGATTTTTAAAAATGAGAGGTAAGATCTATAACTATTCTGTTGTTGTATTAGAATTGTAATTAATTGCTGTTTAAAACTATTTTGTATTTGTTCTTCAGGCATGGAAATCTTGGCAAATCTTTGTAAGGCTGAAGATAATGGTGTCTTAATTTGTGAATATGTGGATCAAGAATCCTATAAAGAGATCATATGTCATCTCACGCTACCAGATGTGCTGCTTGTAATCTCAGCACTTGAGGTGCTATACATGCTCACAGAAATGGGAGAAGTGGCCTGCTCAAAGATTGCTAAAGTAGAGAAGAGCATAGGTAAGAGAGAAGCAAAATCTATTACTCTCACCTATGTAGGAAAACAAACTTAGGAATATGTGATCAAAAATGTGGCTTGATAATGTATGTGTGCAGCGTAGGGGTGGATATAGAAAGAAAGTTTTACTCGCTGTGTCCTCAAAGCAATTAAAGATGCTAATAATTAGGGAAGCTGAAACTGTTGAAGTAGATTTTTTGGTGTTTTGTTGCTGGTGGTGGTATTTTTTAATGCCATGAAGGAAGTGTGTATAAAAAATAAATAAATCTATAGAAGCATGCAGAGGCTTGATTTCTTTCAACACATGGCAACTTTAAAGCAAATCAGTATGTCCCAGCAGCATTCATTTGTCTTGTCCTAATGTTATTGTCGGTTTTACATTTAATACTTTAGATACATTAGTATGTCTGGTTTCTATGGACATCCAGATGTTTGGACCTGATGCACTTACTGCTGTAAAACTCATTGAACATCAGTGCATTAGCCAGCAAGGAGTACCTGATGTCAGACCACAAGTAATGGATCACGGTTCTTCACAGGCCCATGCAACAGGTATCCCAGGTTAGTATCACTGCAAGAGAATGCAGTCATCTACAAATGTCCTATATGGCATGTTAAAGCTATGTTAGCCAAAACTGTTGTGAAACAAGCTTTAAAAGGATCTTAATACTTTTCAGTTCCTCATCTGAAAATTTACTGAAAGTTATGTACACTCCTCATTTTAACTTGTTCAGTGGAAAGAAAAAGTATCCATTCCCGATTGTTCCCATGATTTGCAGAGAATTAGATGCCCATTTTATTTGTGCTTTACATGGAATAGTATTGGGCAGTAACATATAGTATGTGATGAAATCGCAGAGATGAGGTAGACACACAGAATCATGCCTCGATTGAAGCTCCTAAACAGCTTATTGTGTGATGTGAGCCAAATTTTAACTATTATTTAAAGCATGAAAAATGTTTTCTTAATTGTAAATTAAATTGTAATTATGATTAATTTTTTCAGTTTTGTTTAGGAATTAAATACTGGCATTTTTTGAAGGTGATGGCACAGCTCACTATTATTGGTCAGGGGGAATAGCATAGGTACCTCCTTCTGTCTTCACTAATAAAAGCACATAGCAGTATACCACAAGTGCACACAAAATGGAACATAGGTATTTGTTTTGGGGGAAAAAGTGGAGAAAGAACCATCATGACAGACACTGGCTTGCATGTCTAAGTGTACTGTTTCTGGAATGGGTGCGCATAACAGAGTGAAAGTGAGTGGAAAAAAATGTGACTAAGGGAATGAACAAAAGTGAATAGAAGGAACCGATGTGACATTGCGACAAAATTCTTTCAATTGTATTCGCTTCCACCTAGGAATTGGAAAAATAATTGTGGTGTATTTGTGCCTCTTCTAGTGGAGTATTGTGCCACTCTTAAATCATGCTCAATACTCTAAAGTACTGAGATCATGGATCGTGATTGTGAATCTGGAAGCTGTTGTTCACCAAGTGCTTACATCATCTTTGCTCTTCAGTGGTGGCTATGGCCTTGGCATGCCCTGCTTCACTTTGGTAAATTGTGGTGCAAATCTGTAGTCTGCTTAGTGCACCTTTGTGACTTACGTTGGCTGGATACATCCTTGCTTACAGACGCAGGAGAAACTGTAGCAGTGAAAGTCATGAAGTTGAAGTGCTTCATTCAGGAGAAGAAACATAGTTTCAGCAAGTTTTTTTTTCTTCCCCTCATTCTTCACAGCCTCTAGGACAGCACCACATGTTGCTCCACCACCGGGAATAGTAGAAATAGACAGCGAGAAATTTGCATGTCAGTGGTAAGTGTATAGTTCTATTCAAATACTTTAATGAAGAAGAAAACCAAAGAAAAATGCCTGTACTCATGTGTCACGGAATTTTCTAGCTTGCTTCTATTTACTGTTAGACTCATTTTTCTGAAAAGTATAAGCAAAACCGTTGTCATTCCTTTGAAAAAGTATGAAAGAAAAAGCTCAACCAGAATATTCACTCTTTGACAGTTGATACTTAAAATTAGTTGTTTTGTCTCTTAGAATAGAATTTGATTTGATTTTTAACTCTGATCTTGATTTTATTTATTTTTTGAATTGTCAAACAGCATTATCTGTTTCATGAGTGTTTTCATCTGGTAATGTGTTGCTATATTACTGCACCAGTACAAAAGTAATGATCACATTATGAAGCTAGGCACTGCAAAACTCCCATGTGATCATTGTGAACCACAATCAAGTTAAGGAAGATCAAAGCCTTTTCCATCCAAATTCTCTTGCTTCCAACTAATATTGCTGTTGTCAGATATTTAGAGGAAAACTATTCCGCCTGTGGTTCTCATGCAGACTGCAGGTGATCTTTCTATTGAACTATTTGACTGACTTGCATCTACTTACATTCTAAATATTTGTATTAATTGGTTCCCGATGGGACCCTTCCACCTCTGCTGCTCCACAACTCCTATGTTCATCAGTTGTCTTACTGATCAGACAAGGGCCTTCAAGATAAAGTGGGTAGAATTTGTCAAAGCTTAGTGCTTTTAGGTCGTGTTTTACTTGTACTTCCAGCAACACTTTGATTATATGAGGGAAATGTTGCAGATTCTTGTTGGTCAACTGATGTTGTTCCCATGCTTCTGTTTGCACACTGCAAAGTATTAGTGCGCTACTGAAAGACTGAGAAATTTCACATCTAGACATTTTAAACAGGGAATCATGGATTTGGAATCTCTGCAGCTCAATTTAGCAATCTGCAAGTTGGCCTCTAGCCAAAGTTGGTTTTCTAGGCTGCCATTTCAATTAATGGAGTGAGAGATTCCGTCAATGGTAAAATGAATTGCCTTCACTTGCCTAGTTTCTGATGACATTACAAATTGACCTTCTGTTGCCACCTTCTCTCTGTTGACTAGAAAGAGCACTAGAAATCTAGCTTTCAGTAGTAAAGTTGCAGGCAAGGTGAATTTTGCACTCAGTGTAAAAGGTAAAGTAGAAATTTTGACTGATAAAATAAGTATGGGTAGGTACCATGCCGCAATTGTGCGATACCATCCAATGATGGAAAATAATGAAGCAAACCATAGAGCATTATATCAGGAATACTTGGAATGCCTGCTTTGTTTCTGATTCTGTGTGCTTCTGCAGCTGTCAGTGTTGAATACTTTTATTTTATACTTGATTTTCTTCTTGTTAGTCATGGGTAGATATAGCTAGTGAAAAATAAAAATTAACACCTAGTCCTGAAAATTCTCCTTAAATACTAACTGTGCTGCCAAAAAAAAATTAAGTATGCAAAATGAGAGCAGAGGAATAGCCTCTTCCAAGCATTTTTATCAATGCTAACATGGAGTGTCCTATATTCATGTAAATTTCATGGTATCTTTTAGTCATTGTTTCCCATTGAGAGAAATGGGAAAAATGAGTAAATCGTAACAGCAGAATTTAGAAAAGTTACTATCTCTTGGAAGCAGCAGAAAGACAAGGTATTTAAACTGACCTTCCTGGATATATTATTAGCCAGCTTAGCCCAAGTAGGAGTCCTTGTAAGGTAAGTGCATGTGACAGTAAAGTGCTAATCACAGATCCTGTTTCACCATTGTAAGTCCTGAATATCTTCAGTTCACTGGTACTGGTGATAGTGTGTCAGCTTACTATGACATACCCATCTGGGCAGTAATTTGTCTGATATGCCAAGTTTAATTAACACCTGGACTTTTTGTATATACAGTGCAATGTCAATTTTTGTAATAATAAAGTTGTAACTGAACTGCAGGAAAAATGTCATTATACGTATTTGCTCTTTACTGGTTAAGAGTGAACACAATTTAAAGAATGTAATCACTTTTTTTTTTTCCTTTTGAAGCACGTAGTTATATTGGGAGTGTAGGACTCTACAAAGGAGAATGCAGTGTAGTTTTCCAAAGTGTTAGCATCATATAGTAAATGCTGACAATTTAAAAAATATTTTTATTCGGTCTGAGCCTATATTCTGGTACTGGTATTTGAGCGTGGTGCAAGAGTTGTTACTTACCTCCATTTGCTGCTGGGGATGAACTGTTCTCATGTCTCTGGGTTGCAATAATGGATCTGAAAGAAATAAAATGAAACTGATAGAAAGTGTTTCCTTCCCTCACAACTTCTTGGGTAGGGGTTGGATGGTTTGTGTGCTTGTGGAGAGTCTGTAGAGATACAAATACTTACTCTCCCTGGAAACTGAACGTTAGGCAGAACAGGTTGTTCAAGGGTTTTATTGATGTCTGTGTAGAGTGGGCCTCCAGGAATGAGAGTGTGTGTGTTTGTAGTCTCTTAGAATCCCAGTCCCCTCTTTCCTGCCTTCCCACCTGTATCAGAATGACAGGGTTGAGATTGTTATTTTACCTCTAGTTTTACTTGTGTTTTAAAGTAAGACTGCATTAGCAGATCAGTTAACAAAATCTTGGTTTTGATACAGACATTGGCTTTTGACAGAAATTTCTGATCAAGAATTAGCTAGCATCCAGTTTTGCTAAAGTAGAATCATTAAGAAATGAGAATAGAGCTGTGGGGAGGAGACATCACCAAACAATGTAGGGTTTTTTTTTGTTTCTGAATATACAATAAAAAAAGCATATGTAGCAACTATATTGCATATTACATATGTAAATAAGACATCGCATCTAAAATTGACCACATGTATTGGGAGTCATATGTGTTGAATCATAAGCAGTGAGAAGGAGAAAGTCTGGAACAGACAAGACAGTATACTAAAATGCTGTTTTCCATGTTGTTACCAGGTCTCAAAAGTCTCTGGGATACAGACAGAACTGTTTTAACAACATTTTTATAAATACTCTCTATATTTTGCTTCATAGTTTGTTTTTTCATCCTCAGGTTGAACGCACATTTTGAGGTGAATCTTGATTGCTCAGTCTCTCGAGCAGAAATGTACTCTGAATACCTCTCTACCTGTAGTAAATTAGCTCGAGGTGGAATCCTAACATCAACTGGATTTTATAAATGTCTGCGGTAAGACAAAAAGTCATGCAACAATAAAGAAACAATTGTTCTATTTCAGGATCTTTGATAGGGTTCCTTCTCTGCTTATAGCCCTTTTAATAATTTCCAAAGTAGGTTTTGGCGGTATTGTATTTTTCATTTAGCTTGTATGAGATCTTGGCCAACCATCTGGCAGACCTGTTAGTCCTCAATGATTAATACTCAGGTGCTATTGGAGATTCCTGCTGTATTGCAAAGATGCAGGCATTAGCGCAGTTACTCTACACAGAAGAACAGTGAGTTAAAACAAAAACATTGTAAAAAGATTTGAGTTATTGCGTTTATTAACATAGACTTATGTTGTGTTTGGCAGAACTGTCTTTCCAAATCATACAGTGAAGAGAGTAGAAGATCCAAGTAACAATGGCCAAGCACATATACATGTGGTAGGAGTGAAAAGGAGAGCTATACCACTTCCCATTCAGATGTACTATCAGCAGCAACCAACTTCGTCTACCCCAGTTGTCCGGGTTGATTCAATTCCTGATGTGTCTTCGTCTCCTTCGCCAGCAGGTTTTTAAACTAATTAAATACCAAGTATTTTGCATTGATTCTGAAATGGCAATAAAAGACAAAAGTTTTTGAAAAGTGTTGGAAGTTGAGGCTGCATGTTTTCATTGATTTTATTCAATAATGTTAGGAATAGTACTACAGTACGTACTTGCGTGCCATTCTAATGACTTGTAACCAATAAACTTGTCGGCAGACAAGCCATTGTTGCTGCATCATTAATTCAGATGCAGTATAGCTGAGAAGGGAAACTGTTTTATATAGACTTAAAAATTCAAGCCTTGGATTTTAAAAAAATTGTTATGTTAGTGTGTTTTGAAATAATTTTTGCTTCCAAACTTTCACTGTGTTTATTTCAACAGGGATCCCACATGGGCTACCAAGCGTAGGAAATCACTATCAGAGGACCCCTATTAACCAGTCTTCAACTTTGACAGCAACACAGATGTCTTTTCCAATTCAAGGTGTTCATACTGTGGCACAGACTGTTTCTAGAATTCCACAAAATCCTTCTCTTCATACACAGCAGCAACAAAATGCTCCAGTGACTGTTATACAGAATAAAGGCCCAATATCCTGTGAAGTAGTGAAGGCCACAGTAATACAGAGCTCTGTTCCCCAGTCTGCAGTTCCTGTTACTATTGCAGTAGGAGGAGCACCACAAGCTTCTAATCAAAATCACAGCACTACAGGACAACAGCCGTCTGTTACTGTTGTTAGTTCTCAGACGTTGCTTCACCACCAACCTGTAATTCAACAACAGTCTCCACTGCATGCAGTGGTACCAGGACAGATACCTTCAGGCACTCCTGTTACAGTAATTCAGCAAGCTGTACCTCAGGGTCATATATTTGGCAGAGTACAAAACATACCAGCATGCAGTTCAGCAGTTTCACAGGGTCAGCAGCTAATCAGCACATCATCACAACCTGGGCAGCCATCATCTCAGCAGTCCTCTGCTGGCAACCAGCAACAAGATACAGTCATCATAGCTCCACAGCAGTACGTCACAACCTCTGCATCTAACATTGTTTCTGCCACCACAGTTCAAAATTTCCAAGTAGCAGCTGGGCAGATGGTTACAATCGCAGGTGTCCAAAACCCACCAACATCTAGGGTAGGGTTTCAGAATATTGCACCAAAGCCTCTGCCATCTCAGCAAGTTCCACCCACTGTGGTACAGCAGCCGATGCAGCCACAGCAGCAGCCTCCACCACCGTCCCAGCAAAGTGTAGTGATTGTAAGCCAGCCAGCTCAGCAAGGTCAAACATACGCACCAGCCATTCATCAAATAGTGCTTGCTAATCCAGCTTCTATTCCCGCTGGTCAAACTGTCCAGTTGACTGGACAGCCAAGCATTACTCCATCTTCTTCACCATCCCCAGGTCCAGTTACAAATAATCAAGTCCCTACAGTTATGTCATCTTCATCTACCACTCCTCAGTCACAAGGACCCCCTCCTACTGTCAGCCAGATGCTTTCTGTAAAGAGGCAGCAGCAGCAGCAACACTCACCAGCATCATCGCAGCAGCAGGTACAGGTACAACAACCGATACAAATGCAAGTTCAGTCACAACAAGCTAGTACAGGAGTTGGCCAACCTAACTCTGGTGAGTCTAGTCTGATAAAACAACTGCTTCTTCCGAAAAGGGGCCCCTCAACTCCAGGGGGGAAGCTTATACTCCCAGCTCCACAGATTCCTCCACCTAACAATGCAAGAGCTCCTAGCCCTCAGGTGGTTTATCAGATGGCCAATAACCAGGCACCAGGTTTTGGAGTTCAAGGACAGTCTCCAGCTCAGCAGCTGCTAGTTGGACAGCAAAATGTTCAGCTGGTCCCGGGTGCAATCCAGCCCCAAGGGCCAGTACAAACAGTACCCATTTCTAATTTACAGATATTGCCAGGCCAGTTGATCTCAAATAGCCCAGCAACTATTTTCCAAGGGACTACTGGCAACCAGGTTACGATAACAGTTGTGCCAAATACGAGTTTTGCTACTGCAACTGTGAGTCAGGGAAACGCAACTCAAATCATTGCTCCAGCAGGAATTGCAGTGAGTGGAGCACAGACAGGAGTTGGGCTACAGGTGCAAACACTTCCAGCTACTCAAGCACCTTCAGCTGGACAATCACCATGTACTGCTGCTCCCCCATTCAAAGGTGATAAAATAATTTGCCAAAAGGAGGAAGAAGCAAAGGAAGCAACAGGTTTACATATTCATGAACGTAAAATTGAAGTTATGGAGAATCCTTCCTGCCGAAGAGGAGCTGCAAACACCAGCAATGGGGATGCAAAAGAAAATGAAATGCAGGTGGGAAGTCTTTTAAATGGGAGAAAGTATAGTGACTCCAGTCTACCTCCTTCTAACTCAGGGAAAACTCAGAATGAGGCCAATCAGTGCTCACAAGTCAGTAATGGGCCATCATTAGAAATGGGTGAGAACGGAGCTCCTGGAAAGCAGAACTTTGAACAAATGGACACACAGGAAATTAAAAATGATTTGAAGAAGCCCCTAGTTAATGGAATCTGTGATTTTGATAACGGAGATGGTTCTCATTTGAGCAAAAACATTCCAAATCACAAAACTTCCAATCATGTAGGAAATGGTGAGATATCTTCAGTGGAACAACAAGGGAATTTGGATGCCACGCAGCAAGATACTGCCAAAGGTGATCAAGGGGAAAGAATTTCTAATGGGCCTGTATTAACTTTGAGTAGTTCACCTGTTGTAAGCGGTACACAGGAGGCTGCAAAACTGTTAACCCAGCAACTTAGTGGTACCAACACTGATTTACCTAATGGACCTCTAGCTTCAAGTTTGAATTCAGATGTGCCTCAGCAACGCCCAAGTGTAGTTGTCTCACCGCAATCTACAGCCTCTGTTATACAGGGGCATCAAATCATAGCAGTTCCACACTCAGGACCTAGAGTGTCCCAGTCTACCCTGTCATCCGAAGTTCGGTCTACTAATGGCACAGCAGAATGCAAAACTGTAAAGAGGCCAGCAGAGGATAATGACAGGGAAACTGTTCCAGGAATTCCAAATAAAGTAGGAGTTAGAATTGTTACAATCAGTGACCCCAACAATGCTGGTTGCAGTGCAACTATGGTTGCTGTGCCAGCTGGAGCGGATCCAAGCACTGTAGCGAAAGTAGCAATAGAAAGTGCTGTTCAACAAAAGCAGCAGCATCCAACCACGTATATACAAAGCATGGTCACACAGGTATGTTGTGGTGTTCTTTTTATGTTTATTACAACTGTGATTCTTACTAGTGCTGTGAAATAATGGGGGTGAAAATGTACACTCGGTCAATATTTTAAATACTGTGCAACAGCTATTCAGAAAATTATGGTTTCTGTTCTTTCACGGACTAAAGTTCTAACATTTTGCATACTGCTTCAATGTCAATAACAGTAGTGGAATTTAAAATAGTTTGCAGCTTGATAATACACAGTAAGGAAAGAACTGCTCTTCCTTAAAGGATTAACTGTTCTGAAAGCAATGATGATTTGTTGTATAGTCTTGTAAAAATGTCAGAATTGTTCTGCATTTTATTCTTGGTCCTTATTGCTTATGAAGAGGTGAATATGTCTTTTTTTGCAAATTAATCACCGCAACTTCTGCTGGATTGCTAAAATGAGTTGGAATTTCTTGTATTTAAAGGTGATCTTGAAAGGTTTGCTTTAGGTGTTTGCTACAGTCAGGAGAAAGTATTGTTTTGTAAATTTTTTGAAATATTTATGTTTGATGTGAAATATTTGTAATGTTTTTTTAATTGATACAATATGCATTGTTTGGTGTTTTTTCTGTTCGACAAACTTTGGAGAGGGCTTTTTTTTTTCCCCTCGATCAATTTTTTTTTTTTTTTTTTTAACCATTTGAAAGTGGTTACTCCCTAACCCTTTACTAGAAATGAGGTATGGCTGTCAGTTGTGTAAGCATTAATAAGTCCAGATAATCATGTTTAAGGTTATTCTAGTTTCTAGAATTTATTTTAGCTTTCTACATGGATGGAAAATTCCTTTCCAAAAACGTTTCTAACCTGAATAGGAGCAAAAAGAATAGAATAGTAGGTCTGGCAGTTACAAAGTTCTGATGGACTGTGGAGAGGAGAAATGAAATCTTGAGTGTATGTTAGTGCCTGTTGACCCTGAGGTAAGACAGGTCTTTTCTTCCTTTTTTGGTTGGTTGGATTTTTGTTTGTGTGTTTTTGATGGGGTAGCAGGTATAGACCTTATGGACTTAAACAGAGCTAGAACTCAAAATTCAACAAGTGATGGCTACTACTACTTCTTTTTTCTGTGTCAACTTAGGTTTCTGTTGAAAGCTCTTTTGCCTTTTCTTCATCTAGTTGTCAGAAATCATGACTAACAATTAACAAGTTTCCTTTCTTTTTCTTTCTTCTTTTAACTGCCACACTGCACAGAGCTATGTTTTTAAAATGTCTTTAAACTCACATGTGAATTTTCACTTAGGTTTTATCAGAGATATCTGTATTTTTCTGAGACGTTATTTATCTTTGTTCTTACTTGAAATGAATTGACCAAAATGAAAGTGTCTTTTGGCAGCTTAGGGAGAATGAGCTAGATTTTCTGTAGTGTGGATGAAAAAAAGCAAGCTATGACTTGGTTTTTACAGCGAGTGTCTTTAGCTGTTACACAGTTTGAATTTCTATTACAGCTTTGCTAAGGATTTGGCTGAATAGAAAATGGTATGGCCATGTCTCTGGAATGGAATGAATATTACTCATGGTTATTTATTCCCTGGACATGTGGATGACAGGAATTTTCAGTTGTGTTTCAGACAGACAGATTTGAAACACAGACTTTCAGATTTTTGAGAAGAGGGGAGTAATACAGTTAACTATTTAATTTGCACTGTATTAGCTGTTCTGTCACGATAATAGAGAAAAAAAAGAGAGTATTTTCTGTACTGATACTTTCTTTTTTACACTATCACTAATATCACTATCATTAATAGTTCTTACATTTTCCATTACCTGTACAAACAGAAATGCTGCCAGCTGGGTATGCCATTCAGTACAGATTTGCAGATCAAAATAACTTGGTTTAATGTCTGCTTCTATGGAAGTTAGCTCATTTTCCTGTCTGTAGGATGTCCTTGCTTTCTTCCAAATTACAGGAATGTGGGAGAAAAAGAGTGTATTAGTTTTGATCTTGGTGAACAATCTAATTTGTTAGCTAATTGCCTTAACCATTATATATGGCTATTTATGAATCATGGCTATCATAATGCTAAGTACTGACTTACAATACAACCCATTTTATAGTACTCTGTTCAGATACAGTGAACATCATAGTTTGGCTTAAAACTTCTAAGGATCTTTGCCACTCCTTTAAAATTAATGTGTTAGACTATAAACGGTACCAAATCATTCTGGCCAGCTCTTTTTTTTTTTTCTTTCTTTTTTTTTTTACCCTCCTCAAAGCTGCTGAGCAGCTGTAATAACCATTGTTTTGCTAGAAAAGCAGACATTAAGTGTTTCCAATATTGAGTCTGCTTTTAGGAGTATCTTTAAGAGACTCAGAAATAATAAGATACAGCCAAATTCTCATGAACACAGTTTGAGTTTTAATTATGACTTCTTTTGAGATTAGGCCCTGTATAATATATTTTCTCCCTCACATTTTGAGAGTCATCCTTGTATGATAAGCAACTTTCTTGTCCCTGACTTTGAGAGGCATCAGCTAAGGAAAACTGTTTTCACTTGAACATCTGCATTGGTTTATCCTCTCTACAGTATCTAATGTATGCTGGGTGTCTTCCAGAAGAAATAGAACATGGTTCTTTTTGCAGATGGTGTGAAATTTATTATAAATACAACCCACTGTAGAAAAATGGTGAGGGACAGGGAGTAAAGGGGTATTAGCTATGACAAAATTACAGAGCTGCTGAAGCTGTTAGTGCGTGATTTCCTGTTTGCTTGTTATCTTACAATTTTATTTTAAACTAGAGCTTGTATTTCAGAGGAGTGAGAAAGGGATAGAAGAAGAAAACTTGTAGTAAAATCACAACCCAACCGGAAGGCTGGAAAAGGAGATGGGAGGGAAGAGGAAGGAGTATTGCTTATGCAACTACAGCAGGCTTATTTGCCATGAACTGCATAGAGAAGGGGAAGATGCTTGAACTGAAGACAAGGAAGGACAAACAGGGGAAGGAAGGGAACAGCAAAGTAAAAACTAAGGAAAGCGAGAAAAAGAGTGAAATAATTCTTAAGGGAATGTAAAAGTTAAGAGTTTTGTTTCATTATATGAATGGTAGTTTGAAATGGGCTGGTACTATATGCTTGGGGGGGAAAATGTTGATTTAAATGGCTTACTAAAATAATGAAAATTACATGCTTGCAGTTTAGAAGACAGCCCATGTAATGCTATCGAAATCCAGTTAGACAAGTACAGATATCTTCTGTGTATAAGCTGTGATTGTTCCATGTTAATTGTACACGTCAGCAGAACTCTTTGAAAAATACATTTATACTGGCTTTAAAGATGTTTATTTTTTGTATTTTAATACAAAAGTTTGCCTATAGGTATATGGGTTATGTTGGAAGAGGAACATATGATACACACAGTGTTGCAATTTTTTTCTTACATTTCCAACTGTGTTTTGTAAGCTGAGAGGGGACAGAACTGGCACTTCACTTTCTTGGCTTCCTGTTATTTCTTTCTTTCTCTTCTCCTGAATTGCTTTTCTGAGGCATTGTGCTGGTCTGGTGCATGAAAAAGAAATGAGCAATTACCTACCCCTACATTTTCTTTTCTTTTCCACTTTTTTTACTCCTCTTCGAACGCCTCCAAAACATCTGTTGAATATCACCATGTTGGTTTGTCCCAATTGGTGTGTGTTTTGAAGGAATGCTCTGATATCACACCAAGTTCTTAAAAATGAGCAAAGCTGATTTAAATTGCCTTACCTGGCTTTTAAAGTAATTGCTTCCCTGCTCATCACTGTCATCCCCTCATAAAAAATGCACTCCCATTTCTCTTAAGGCCGCCCACTTGAAGCCTGCTTGTGTGGAAATTTAGGTGGCAAAAATGGTGTGAGCATTGCCTTAACTATTTGCTCCTGCTCTCTGTTGATTGGGAAGCTGAGAATTGCCATGCACCAGAAAGCAGGTGTGTAGCCCCAGGAGGTGTAGTTCATTCCTAGCCACAGAGCAAATGAGTTTCTCAGCTGGAAGTACTGAAATACAGAATCTCTAGGCTTTTATTGCTCTGTACTTGTGAAGCACACTGTTGCAAGGAGGCTTAAATCTCAGTAATCTAACAACAAGAAAAGAGCATGTATTTTAGTGCCTACCTATCCACCTGACCCCTTCCTCACACTCAAATCCTACTATACTCATTTTCAGCTTATAAACTACCTTTTTATATATGTTCATTATCAGGAAGAAGCTAAGCATAAAATTTTCAGTAATACTGCACTGTAAATCCTATGATACTTTAAAAAATATTTTTACTAATAATTAACTGTTTAACGTTGAGCTAAATGTATTTACTGTGGGTGTGCATGTATTGATGGTGGGAGGACAAAGTGCAGCCTAATGCTTTTAAACTGCATATGGCTCTGTATTTCAGCAAGATCCCCGTCATGCTGGGATGCAGCATATTCTCCTGCTGATGGCACAGTAGGCCTTTTAAATAAAATGGGCAGGTGTCATGCTGAAATAGAGTTATCCATTAATACATAAAGAGAATGGCACCATTCATGAAATGGAGGTGGAGGCCATTTCTGGCCACAAGCCATAGGGTTTGTTATTCCTACCACACAGGGAGCTCATGTGCCCAAATGGAGGAGCTCTTGTGCATAAGAATAAACTAGTACCTTTTGTAAACAGTCCATTCTAGTTAGCAGAAGACTCTTAGCTTTACTCTTCATTTTCATGACTGTGCCAGACTTCCTTTTTTTGTCTTCTCCTTCCCTCCCCTCCCATATCTCAATCTAAAGTCACCCAGTCTAGAGACTGAAAGCAGGCTGTAGTACCTGTTCTGTAAGTAGTCTGGACAGGTATTAAGGGTTTGCATTTATGTAGTTTAAGAGTTCACTGCAAACCATACAGTTGGGGCAGGATGAGCCACATGCAGTGCAGCGGTTCATCTTGAGGGTGCTCACAGGGCATCTGCAGGACAACCAAGGGATCAGGCCCAGCCAGCATGGGTTCATGAAAGGCAGGTCCTGCTTGACCAACCTGATCTCCTTCTATGACCAGGTGACCCGCCTAGTGGATGAGGGAAAGGCTGTGGATGTTGTCCACCTGGACTTTAGTAAAGCCTTTGACAGCGTCTCCCACAGCATTCTCCTGGAGAAACTGGCGGCTCGTGGCTTAGACAGGTTTACTCTTCGCTGGGTGAGGAACTGGCTGGATGGCTGAGCTCAGAGTCGTGGTGAACGGCCTTAAATCCGGCTGGCGGCCGGTCACAAGCGGTGTTCCCCAGGGCTTGGTTCTGGGGCTGGTCTTGTTCAATATCTTTATTGATGATCTGGATGAGGGGATCGAGAGCTCCCTCAGTAAGTTTGCAGACGACACCAAGTTGGGTGGGAGTGTTGATCTGCTGGAGGGTAGGAGGGCTCTGCAGAGGGATCTGGACAGGCTGGATTGATGGGCAGAGGCCAACTGTATGACATTCAGCAAGGCCAAGTGCTGGGCCCTGCACTTTGGCCACAACAACCCCATGCAACGCTACAGGCTTGGGGAGGAGTGGCTGGAGAGCTGCCTGGCGGAAAAGGACCTGGGGGTGCTGGTTGACAGCCGGCTGAACATGAGCCGGCAGTGTGGCCAGGTGGCCAAGAAGGCCAACAGCGTCCTGGCCTGTATCAGGAATAGTGTGGCCAGCAGGAGTAGGGAAGTGATCGTGCCCCTGTACTCGGCACTGGTGAGGCCGCACCTCGAATCCTGTGTTCAGTTTTGGGCCCCTCACTACAAGAAGGATGTTGAGGTGCTCGAGCGTGTCCAGAGAAGAGCAGCGAAGCTGGTGAGGAGCACAAGTCTTATGAGGAGCAGCTGAGGGAACTGGGGTTGTTTAGTCTGGAGAAGAGGAGGCTGAGGGGAGACCTTATCGCTCTCTACAAGTACCTGAAAGGGGGTTGTGGTGAGGTGGGTGTTGGTTTCTTCTCCCAAGTAACTAGTGAGAGAATGAGACGAAATGGCCTCAAGTTGCGCCAGGGGAGGTTTAGATTGGATATTAGGAAAAATTTCTTCACCGAGCGGTCAAGCATTGGAACAGGCTGCCCAGGGAGGTGGTGGAGTCACCATCACTGGAAGTGTTCAAAAAACGTGTGGATGTGGCGCTTCGGGACATGGTTTAGGGGACGTGGTGGTGTTGGGTTAATGGTTGGACTTGATGATCTCGAAGGTCCTTTCCAACCTTAATGATTCTGTGACTCTGTGAAATACATCCAAGAAAGCAGAATCTTAAGAGGACCTTCTGTATTGTTTTATATTTCATCTATAATACCAACATGTAGAGTAGTAACAGATGTTATTTTTAGAGTCGGTACTTAAAAGACGAACTCTTAAAGTTTTGCTTGAATTTGAGCACTGTCTCATATTGCAAGAGTTTACTAAAATTTTCTTAACATATTTTTTTTACTTTATATGCTTGAATTTATAATTCTTTGAGGACTGCTGGCAAAGAATTTTCCTTCCAAATGGATTGAATGACTGACCAAACAGGTGCCTTCAAAGTAAGCTGAAGGATTGCAGTTCAAGGAACATACTCTGAGAGTAGTATAGCCAGCATTGTCAGCCTTGGCTACCCCTCACATTTATCTCTGTTGCAACATATTCTGGTTTTCATTGGCCCAGGGAGCAAGATGGAAGGCTATTCTTTAAAGCATTCTCAGCTGCATTTTAACAGTCTGTGGTGGTTCTTGATGAAGCTAATACCTTGTTGCTATCTTTTATGTGGTCAATTCAAAAGTGTCATTTTTATCTTGAAGATAAGAAGTTACTGTAGTTAAAGGTAACTGGTAAACTAAAGGTAAAGTTAAGGTTAATTAAAGATAAGGTTAAGATAACTGGAAAAAAAGTAAGTTCAGTAGTTGTCTCCACTTCTTACTTCAAAGAATACTTATGCACATAGCCACAGCTCACTATTGTATGGGGATTGCAATAGCTGGATAATGAAAAAAGCTACTTTCTGGGATGGAATTGCACCTGAGCCAGAACCTGCTATGATGGAAAGTCCCACTGCAGGGAACCTGGTGGCTCTTGCCAGGCAGCTCCAGTTCAGCTGGGCTTACTAGCTGTGGTTCAACATTTGCCATGTCTCCCATGTTGGACCTTGCCTTCACCTCTGATACCAAATATGCTTCTGGTAGAAGAAACATGGTGCTAGAAGAGCCTATCTGATTCCAATCATGTCCAGTGGAGCTGAACATGGTGCAGTCTCCACGTGAGAAAAAAATTGACCTGGAAAGCAGACTGTTTTTATACAGCACTGAACCTGAGCTCATGCAGGCCACAGCTGGTGGTGTGTTTGAGATGTCCTTAATTCGCACTTTAGGTAAAGAGCCCCCAAGTAGTGGAACAGTGACTGGCTGTTTTTTCTGCTTTCCTTAGTATATGGTCAGTCAGGTTTTATCTCTGTGAGGTAAACTATTGGTGGCCAATAACCTGCATAACTCAGCCAGCTTTGCACAGAGATATTGAAGTTACAGATATCCTAACTTTTATCATCAAAACTTGAGATTTTGCATCTGTGCCCTGGCACTGCAAGCTACTAGACATACCTTGAGTCACGATCTTGCTGCCAAGACCCTAGTAATTAACAATAGGGAAAACAGAAAAGTCTAATTCAAAACTTGATATTTTAAGGGTTGCCATCAGAAACTGGATTAAAGAAAAGAATTGAGTTGTCAGAGAATGCTGTTTCTGTGCCTATTTTCAAAATCTTACTTCAGACTGCCCTGCATCTTGTTACCTCTCATGCTGAAGTCATTTCTTTGTGCAATGTGTTAGTTTTGGCTCCTTTAACACAATTTGTTATGTTCTGGGGCACCCAGAAACAAGTCAAGCATGGTTATTGGCAGGTCAGTTTATGTGGAATTAATTGTCATTTAGGGCAAACTTTGCAGAGTAGCTTAGATCCTTTGAGACAGGAAATCACTAAATACAAATGTATTCTTTATATGTGTGTGTATATAATACAAATTATATTTAGCTGCTCTGCTTCTGTTAGTGTTTAGTTTCTCAAAATTTTTTATTCATATCTTGCATAAGGACTCCTAAGTCCTCAAAATGGCACTCAATGAACTTATGAAAGGGGTCATATGATTTGTTTATGTATTTCAAAAATAAGAGATAGGTGATGCTGCTCAAGGTACCTTTCAGTCCCGAGATCCAGTGAAATCTGGTAGCGTTTACAAATCATATAATGGAGAGGTCTAATCTGAATATAGAAAGATGCCATGAAGTGCTTTCAAGTATACTAGAGTACTGGCGTTTGTTTTCTTGAGGAACCTGGAATCATTAAATGTTTTTGCTAGGGAGGGAAATTTTGTGAAATTTTTATGCCATGGGGAAATTTTTTTCAATGTTACTTCTTCCCGAAAGACTTTATTAGGAAAAACAAAATGGCTATCATAGTTCCATATGTTAAAGAAATAAGTGACTTTACAGAATCATTGTATATCAGTACTGTAAACTAGGTAGCACGTAGCAAGTATGTCTAGGTATGTTTCTGGAAAACAGGAATTTCATTTCTGAAAAATGTAGACTATACCTAATTTTAGTGATGTCCTGTGTATCATGCACTACTAAATTGATACATGCAAATAGAGGAGGGAAAAAAATAAAACTAAAATTAGCAGTATTTCTGATCTCTTGTATGGAGAGAGGAAAACTTTGAGATGTTCGAACATGGAACTTAATATTTCTAAAATAAAACCTAGGAAAACAAATGTAACTTTGCTTTATCTGTTGATTTTAAAATATAATCCACACAGTGGACAAGCAATAAATTTGACTTAAATACATGGAAGTTGTAACTCCCTAATGCTACAAGTTTGAGTGAAACTACTTTACTTTGCAGTACAGCTATAATAAGAGAATTCTAAACAAAAACAATTATTTTACACATTTCTTTTCAATTTAACAGCTTTTTTTTTTACTTCACTAAAAAAAAAAAAAAGTGTGAAAAGAAATTGGAGGGGAAACTGAATTTTGACTTTTTGACCTGAAAGTTTTTTCCCTTTCTGTGCTCTTTCATTTTCAGCATGTAACGTTTTGTGTTGTATATTTCAGATGTCCGTGTTTATTTTAAACAATTTTTTTAATGAGACAGTATTAAAATCTTTGAATATCACTGAGAGATCTTGCCAGGAAAACCCTTGAGAAAATTCATAATTCTGGATTAATTGCAGGATTTGCTTGGAATAGAGTAAATAATGCATGAACCACACATTGAACGATGAGAATTGAATGAAATACTAAATTCATTCAGTAAGTTCACACTCTCTCCAGCACATGAAATGAGACATAAGTTCTATAGGGATAAAAAGTGACATAAAGACCATCATAATATCTTGATATCAGGATGCCAAGTGAAGATTGCAAAACAAGCTGTACTGCTGATGCTTGATGATTTTACTGTCAGCTTCAGTTTAAAAATGCTGTGTTAAAGGGACGTTGATATTAAAAGGCTCCACTTACATCTTTTAACAAAAGTTAAACATACTGTGAAGATTCATTACCCAAACTGTAAAATAGCTTAGAAGTCTTCAGATGAAAATCATTGCGGAATTCAAAATAATTTGTAGTTATGACTAATGGACTCAAGAGTCTGTTCTTACAACTTTTCGCACATACAGGTGACAGGCATCACACAATAGTTGTGCTGTGTTCAGGAGTTTCGCCACTGAGTTTTGTCTTTTATCAGGATTTATGCTTGGACATGCGAAGATTTTTTGGTTTTGATGAGACTTTTTTGCTGTCCTTTTGGTCATATTATTAGCGTTGTACGATCTGTGATAGTTACTCTTTACCTTGTATGACTGTTGTCCACAATGCCAGTAGAGAGCAGTAAGAAGAAAATTTCAAATAAATAAGCAAATGAAATGTCAGAAGTTGCACTTAACTGTTTCTTTACAGTTAAAGTCTAAAGCTGTTCAGTAACAGAGCTGTAAGGGTGTAAATAGAGTATTGGGTGCACCATTTGAAAGTGCTGCGTTTATAATATTCTTAAACACAGACTTTGAAAGTAGTTTTGTTTGGTTTCTTTAAAAGTGTGTTAATGTTCTTTTTCTAACAGTAGGGAAGAAAAGGATGTCAGATATTCATTGCCAAATAATATTCAGAAGCTTAATTTTTTTAATTGTAATCTTCTTTATAAATGTTTTGTTGGCCAGGGCCTTCTAGGAAAAAAGAAAGAAGAGAAACAGTATTCTGACATAAACACCGTTCCCAAGTGGGGAAGTCCAGTGTTTAGTATCTATTATTCGGGGCGGGGGTGTGTGTGTGTACATATTTTGGCTTTGCTTTTAACTTTTTTAGGTCACTTTTAAGATAATTCGCTGTTAAACAAGTGTCTTGTAATATTGCAGGCAAGCAAGTGGAACATCTTTTTCCTTTCTGAAATGTTTGTATTTCACTGTATAGAAGTTGTGTGGCATGTTTAGGCATTCTGGGCATGTGGTGTTCTGTATGAAGGTACATGTGCTGGCTGGTTTTAGACGAGCTTAAAGAATTACATAATTTGCCAAGTTTTATAGAGAGAAAGGTATTTTGTAGTTTGAGCCTGCTGGTCGTGATAGTGTTTCTTCAGCATTGTTCAATTTACCTTTTCTTATGCACTAACACAGGCTGATGTATACTGATGTGGCAGTTCAAAAATTCCACAGATGCAGCACATAAAACCGTTTCATCAAAGAACATAGAGCAGTTTTAGATATATCAGTGCTCATTTTACTTCTTTTAGCAATATTTTCTCCTACATTTACATAGGAAAGCAAACTACTCACTGTGCTGATGATATTGCAACCCCTGGAGTTTGCATGTTTTTTTCTTTTCTTAAGCCTTTGCAAAATAATGCTAACCTTTGCTCCAGTAGTGCCCTTGAGAAATTCCGTTGCAGTAATAACTCAGTATTTGAATTTGGGTATAAGGTTTAGTAATTTGAATATTAGAAACTTCAGCATAAATACTGCAGTGCAAAAGTTGTATATTCCTCATGTTACTGTGTCTGTTAACACTTTGAATAAGCATAAAGCGTGAAAACCTGTGGTTGACTACAGTGTAAAACAAAAGATCTTTAACAAACAGTAAACTCTATGTCAAGTCTTGAAATAAGGCCTGTTTAAGACTGTGTGTTAACTTTTTCTACAGAGCACACCTGCAACGTCGATACCAACCGTGCAAGTACAGGGCCAGCAGATCAATTTGCAGCCGCCTTCATACACTGCAGCAAGTCAGCATGCAGAGCAAATGAAAAAACCTGGACAGAACTTCATGTGTCTGTGGCAATCTTGTAAAAAGTAAATGGCTCCTTTATTTAACTACCTTTTACTAATATATAACAGATGCTTGTATATAGAAGGTGATTCTACAAGTTCTAGCCATTCTGTTTCCTTAAGTTACCTTATACTTTGTGGAGGAAAGAAAAAGTGAAAAGTGTTGAGGAAGCTGAAGCTGAGATGGGGGAGTGCAAGACATTTAACTGCTCTCAATTATACTTCTGAGCATAAAATTAGTATTACGTGGTTTTCATTTAATTAATTGATTCTTCAGTAATAAATAAAATATTTTCATGTAGCTAAGTTAAAAAAAAATAATCCTAGCTCTGAAGCTTATTCTCTGTATTGCAAATACAGAAATAGTTATTGTACTCCAGTTACAAACCATGTCTTAACATATTCTTACGTTTCCAGCTTTTAATATTTCTTGTGTTTCCAGTTTTGCAAGAGCAGGGTGTTGCACTTCTATGTCCTGGTCAAAGTCTCATTTAGATTATGACTAATTTTAGTAATCATGGTACCATTTGTGTGCCACAGGACTTCATTGTCACGAAAGGAAATAAAAAGGAGCTTTGCCTTAAGACTAGACAGTAATGATTAGACTTTTTTTGATTTGTTGTTGTTCTTAAGAGAGAGGAGTGAGCTAGCAGACTTCTGGATGTAGGCTTTTAAAAACATGATATTACCTTTGTTATCTATTATCAGCCACTTTGAAAACAGTGAGAGGAATCGCATAACATACAAGATGGGCATGAAAAAGGGTGAGACGCTTCCTTGTTGTAGGACAGGACAAAGGGAGCACAAGGATGAGCTGATCTGGCAGAAAGCTGGTGTGTAGACTCAGAAATTGGGTTGAAATAATGGAGAAGTTTGAATCTTTGGAACTGATGGTGAAAATGAGGCATTTGAACAGAATTAGAGGAGTACTGAAGGACAGTTAATTTGTAGACCCCTGAAGCTGTAATTTCTGTTTCTTTCATTCCTTACAAACACAATTCAAACATCATTAAGTCGATGCAAGACATACAGATGTTAGATAGGACTCTAAATGGTACTGTAGAGATCTGGCACTTTTCAAATAATCACCCTGTTTCCTACCTTAAAAGTGATTTTTGTTTCTTTGGTAGGTGACACTTCTCTATGTAAGAAATACATGTAAAGGCTTTACATACTTCTTACTTTATTCCTTTACTACTAATAAATATAACCATAGAGCCATACTCGACTGACTGCACAATAGATGCATAAATAGCTGTGGTGGTACATAAGTGGGTTGTACTAAGGTGGAAATGAAAAGCTGGGGCAGTTTCTTAGCAGAAGCCTTCCCAACTTATACCATCTTGATGAGTTTGCTGAACAGTTTTGAGGCCTTACTTTCTTTTACGTCTAAAGTTATGTGGGATGATTTGTGTAGAGTTGAGATGACATCTAACCATGGAGCAAGCTGATGCCACAAGTGAACTAGGATGTGAATATGTGCAGACAAATTTTGGGGCAGGAGGAGGATCAATACAATTATTATTATCTTGCATTATCAGTCTTTTTGTAAGTCTGTCTTAAAATATTATTCCAGTGAGTTTTCCTGAGACTGAAGTTAAGGGCTACAAGGGTCATATTTTACAAGTTGATCTCTACATTTTATTTCAAAGATAGTGTATTATTTCTGTTGCTTTAGTTTCTCCTGTGGTTACTTACCGTACTGGGTTTTGTTCATGGTAAAGTTTCATTATTTTCAAAAGCCCTCAGAGATTTCGCATTGATAGATTGTAGTCCATGTGACACACAGCTCTTGTTCTTACGCTGTCTCTCACTTTTAAAATATTTATTTCAGCTACAGCCTAAAAACAGTTTAGATAAACATTACACTCAATGTTCTCTGTGGTGAAGAGAGAACCAAAATGTTAACATTAGCATCTTCCTCAAATGTATATTGTTTATTCAAATTCTTTCAACAGCCTGATTCCTGCTCCTAAACAGACATAAAGAAAAACCTGGAAGTGCCACCTGTTATTGTAACCGTTTTATTTATAGCTCTCAATCTTAGCTGTTTTTATTGACTTGTTAAAGCAGGAAACAAGATTCTTTTGAGGGGTCATTAGTCTATGTGAACTTTACATCCGCTACTTGCTTTCATTCATGATTGCTTAGCAGTTTTCTTCCCTAGGTATTTAGCAGACAGGTGGTTCATCATAGTAGAATGATAGAACAGTGTTTCTTTCTAGGGTTCGCAACTAACTGGAAAGATACGACAAGGAGGCAAATTTCATAGAGTCATCTGCATCTGTTTCTCTGTGCATGTTCTTTAGTTTAATTCGCACAACATATTAGCATTAAGTTTCCCTTCCAGGATGTATTGCAGAAGGCAGTGAAGACCTTCAAAAACATTTTATTGAGAATTGTAATAAATACAAATAAATAAAATAGTATCTTCTTTTCTATCCACTAACTTGGCTGCTGCAGCCAGCAACATTCCAGTGTCGCGGGTGTGGGTTCTGCTGTTTTGTTTTTTAGAACTGAATTAGGAAACATTATACCAAGATTTCAAAATAAAATGCAACGAATTTAGTAGTGTCTGAAGACCATAACTAGATCAGGCCTAATTATGCAAACAGTTGTAATGATTGGCCTCTCGCAGATGTATTCAGCTTTAGTATCTGAAGTGGAAGTAAAACCCTAAAAGGTGTCAGTCAGCACACTACTGTGCATTGAGGATGTAAGAGAAAGTAGGCGTTTCCTTTGAAGTTCAGCTGTCTGCAAGTACTGCTAATTGTATTCAGCTTAATGTAAAAGCTGCTATTTTGTTTCACAGGTAGGCAGGAGATGTCTGCTCTTGAATTGCTTTGTATTTTAAAAGTAAATTGAAATGCTGTTGAATCTCCACTGCCTGTCAAGTCATCTATTTAATGTTCTGTTCAGCAGTTGAACAGAATGAGGGAGATATGAAGTGGGAAACAAAGAGTCAAGACTCAACTGACCGTATTCTCAGTACTTAAGCTTTTTTTTTTGTTACTACATTTAGGTGTTTCTTTAAGGAAAAATAGTTTTTCTCTGGAGAATGGTAGTAAATTTGAATCTTCTTAGATCAATGATTGAAGTATAACACTGAATGTATTATACAGTGAATGAACCAACATAGCTGACATAGCTTTATTTTTCTTAAAGCCTTGCCATGTTGAAGAAAATGTTTTAAACTACATTTTGGTTTTCACTTATGCCATGTAATTTAGTTCATCCATGCCAAGAATTATTAATAAATAGATTTGTGCTAGGCTTAAGTTTACATACTGACTTTCCCCTTTATTGTGGAAAGACATTTTTCTGTCCTCTGAAACATCAACTGCTGCTGTTGAGACAATGTAGATGCAAACCATTTTCTCTTCATTTCCTACTGTGGGCTATCCGGACCAATAGCAAGAGGCAGGTGTTTCTCTCCCTTCAATAAGAGGTGAATGCTTTTTGAGAAAGTAGTATTTAGTGCCTACGCGGAAGGTAATTGCTGTATTACAGGAGGATTCAGTTTATAACTAAGACTTGTCTCTGGGTGAAATTAGCTCTTTGACACCTTTATGGGGCTCAGGTAACAGTATCTGTACACTTAGGCCTACGTATCGATTGCAAGTATGTTTGCATACAGCATTGAAATGAGTTGCAGGATGTGGAAGGAGGTGGCCAGATCAAAGCACCTACTGATCTGCTATTCATATGCTGATAGTTCTGACTTGAACTAGTCTGTGAACAACTGCTGTAGGTGTAAGATGTTGCTTCATCCTTGGCTACTTGCTGTAAGTCTCTGATTGGAGGTTGTCTCCCTCTTGGCACTGTTCAGCCCAGGGAGTTCAGTCAAACATCTTAACACAAATACCTGTCTTGTTAACTGAAACTAAAATACTCGCCTGTGAACCGGAGCAGCTGAGGTGAGTGCCTCTTCAGGAAGACTGCTGTGCCAGTGGCATCCATCCGGCAAGTGTGTGAAGACAGCTGGTGGTAATGACTTCCCAAAAATGGCAGCAACTAAGTTTCTAGACCTTTTCTGTCCAAGCCTTAAGTGGGTGTTGATGAGCTGGGTTAGTTGTATCAAAATGAATTGCAAGCAGCTAAGTCTTATGTTTATTTTGGCCATTTTTTCTCTGTTGAAGTAAGGAATGTAATTTGTAATACTTGAGATACGTTTTAAGGTGTAAATAGACTTAAATGCACACTTTGAGTCGTTCACTATTTTCATTTAATATTGTTTGAAATATAGAGGTTCTCCATTACCATCTGATGTAGGTTAAAATAACACATCTTTTGTCTATGTGACAATTTGAAAGTATAAATCCAAGAACTGTTTAAGAACTGTTGACTTGCCAGTATTTTGAGGTGGCACTCACAGTGAGTTGTAACATTTCTAACACTTTGAAATGGAAGCCCTTACTGGGCTGAACTCACTGTAAGGTTATGTCACACCTGAGGTCTCACCAAATAGAACATACAGAAAACATAAAATACACTGTCGAGTATTACAGGGCCAGGCTTAGGACAGCTTCATCTTTTCTGTTGATGCAGAAGCACTTCATTTGCCGAAATACCTCGTGTCCTGTGCTTTTGGGCTGTTGGCAGGCAAAGTGCTTGGTTTGAGGTTTTGGAAAGTCATTTAAAAATTGAGGTTTAAGTAAAGATGTTAAAAAGGGTCACATAAATGACACTTTTCAACTTTTCTCTGCGCCAGGGAATGACATCTAGCCGTATTTAGAATTCAGGTGCTAAAGATCACTAATTTTAGATTGATGTCTTATTCCATCAGTTTTGACAATTGTGCAGTGTGGAGAGCAAATAGAATGAACGGTGTGCATCTCTTTTTCACAATTAAAGTTTAAATAAGGTCTGAGTATGACTGCCAGTAAAGAAGGAAAACAGGAAAGGGAATATATGAAACCCAACTCTTTTAGCTGTTTATTACTGTGTTTTACTTGTATTGCAGAGAATGGATCTGTTGGACTTAACATATATTATTTCTTTGGTAAAGTATAAATAGAAAAATAGAAGCATGGTATTTCAATTGAATTTGGCAAAACCATGTTGCCATTTGTTGTTAGCTCAGTGGCTATACATGTACATGGTTTTCCTTTTAAAATTTGATGACTTTTCATTTATCAATGCATGTTTTGTTTCAGAAAATAAAATTGTTTAGTCTGTATGGGTTTATGTTTGTGATATTTGTGCTTTAAAAACCCACTTAAATTCCCCTCCCTCTCTTTTTGTAGGTGGTTTCAAACACCATCACAAGTTTTCTATCATGCAGCAACTGAACATGGAGGAAAAGATGTCTACCCAGGGCAGTGCTTGTGGGAGGGATGTGAACCTTTCCAGCGGCAGAGGTTTTCCTTCATTACCCATTTGCAGGTGCAGATTTTTTTTTCACATAATACTTCAGAAAATAGTAGGAATTTCATGGTAAATTTTCACACACCTTTCTCACCGTCTTTCTCTTTTCCCCAAACAGGATAAGCACTGTTCTAGAGATGCTTTGCTTGCAGGATTAAAGCAAGATGAACATGGACAAGCAGGAAATCAGAAGCCTTCTAATAAGTAAGAGACCTGAGCCTCATTAAGAGTAGTGAAAATAAGAGGATTAGAAATTACTGGAAGAATTTGCGTTTTTATAACTTGGCTTATCAGGTGAAACTCTGCATATGTACAGTCTGTAACAGTAATCAGATTTGAGGTCCATTGCAGTAAGACAAAATGGACAAAAGAGGGAATAGATTCTGATGGGGGAGATGTGGTTGCAGTTATCATAAAAAGAACAGGTAATTCTTCACCTTATATGGTCAGTACTCTGTGATGAACATTGTTCTCAACATTTTCTCCTGATTTTTCCCAACTGGACAGCATTCTATAACTTCTATTGTAACAGGAAGTTGCTTGTAATCCAAATGGAAATTTATTTGTTGTGTACAGTTCAGCTGTTTCATACAGTTGAGATGGATTGTCTTGTAGCTTGTTGTATTCCTTCCAGTTTTGTGGTCTAAATTTGGGCTGATTTGATCCAGGGAGTCTTGTAATAAACTTTCCTTTAAACAAGCAAACAAGTTAAATATGAACTCCTCTGCTACCTGGAATCAGATTTGGCCCTCCTCTTTCCCAAAATGATTTCAACCATCTGGAATTAATATTGGAGAGCACAACCCCCATTGCTGTGGGGTTGGTTATGCTAATATTGAACTTATTCAGTGCTCAGTTACTTGTATATTAAGACTAGGTCTTTGTTAGTAACTAACTGGAATCTCTTTGTTGCAACCTAAAGACAATTACATGGTCCCAGGCAGATTTTTGTAGTCTGTTCTGTGGCTAGTTAAATTTGCTACTAAGCTGTTGGAGGCAGCAGAGAAAGTTGAGTATGAAAGCTGGGAAATTTAGTTTGGGAGTCCTTTTATTTTTTTAATATAAGCAAACTTCTTAACATAGACTTGTTTCATTTCGCTGAACAACATTCAGACCTCTGAAAACCACAAAATGAAGAATGATGGTAATGTAGTCTTGGTAAGTGGGAAGTGTAGGGCTGAAACCATCTGCCTTTTCAAAAATGTTCCATCACACAGATAACACATCCAGAAGCTCTGTGTCTTCACAGTCTTTAAAATTGGCACAGGTACTCATATTAGAAAAAACGTTTGTACATCCCCTCTTCTAAGGTAGAATTCCCTAATTAGGTCAGATTCAGAAAGTAGGAATTTATATGCATAACCAGCTCTCACTGAAGTGTAGAGACTGCAATATCACAAGATACTAAGGATATGATTTCAGAACACAAGTTGAAATACGAGCATTCCACTACTCGAAAGAGGATGTTTTGATTCTCCTTGTCATCCCTTGTTCATTCTCATGCCTATGCACTGCTTACAGTGAGAGAAGTAGCTTTAGTTTTTGTCTGATTGCATGGTAAATCAATTCTGTGGTGTTTTTTTCTGTTTTTTTTTTAATCAATCAAAAACCTGGGCTTGCCAGGTGAGTGGAATACACTTGCCTTACAGTCAGTTGAGCACCGGTACAGGAGGTGGGCTGGAACAAAAGGAAGGGATGAGACCTTTGTCTGTCAGCACTCACAACAGTTAATGCACTCAGTTGTTCCTATACGAAATCATAGAGGTTCCTTGTCTGTTACTTTTACTCTCTTCCCTCATGTATCCATTATTCCTCTTTTAATAAAAAAGAAGTCAACAAACAGGAATATTTTGATTATATGTAATGTGTAACTCACGTAATCCTACAGCGCTGCCACAACTGAAAAGGGCATCTAGCTACATGAGGGATACAAGACTTGATAATTTGTTTTCCGGAATTAGTGACTTGTCAAACAAAACCCTAAGCTTACTCCAACAGGTCAAGCTGGCTTACATGGTGATGTCTGAAAGCTGACTTAAAAGTTTTTTGGCTTAATTTACTTTTTGTTGAGACCTAGAAACTTGTCACATATATCAGCACACCACTGACAGTCCATGTGACTAAACTCTTGTATGGAGAGGAAACAACTTAAAAAGCTGGTGCTGAGATGAAACATGTGTAGGTTATCCACTTGCAGGCATTAATTAGGCCAACTTTCTTCACTTAATCACTCATCATGTAGTAAAACTATACCTACCTCAGAGAGTGCAGATAGAGTGAGTGTTATTGGTGCTGGAAGTAAAATCTGTGGCACACAGTGTAACAAACAAGGGCCCATTCCCCTATTCATCATTTCTGTCTATCATAACACCATACAAACTTGAAAAAAGCTGTGATGGCTTTTGCTAGAACCAGGTAGGCAAAGTTAAGCTTCATTACAGAGTTGGTTGTATACCTTAATTCTGCATTTCTTTGCTTTTAAAGTTGTATTATATTAACTCTTCCTCTTCTGGTTTTCAGAGGTAGCTGAATATTGCATTCTGGAAGGTCAGGTAGCACTAGCAATTAACTGTATGCTGACTGTAGATCTGTGCATTCAAATCTTTTTGGATTCACGTTAATTTTTTTTTCTTGTTGCCACTGAAGCAAAGGTGGTAGCGTGAGCTACCAAAAATATTCTTCATGCACCATGGGAGTGGGACAAGAGATAACTTTAAATTACAAGATAAATGGTATGGTTTGATATTAAGTTGATAATATAATTAAAGAAATTCAAGAAATATAGATGTTTCTTGAGAGAGATACTTGCCCACAGACACAAGTTACTCCACTTGATGTCTCAGTAACTTTTTATCAACTTCTTTTTTTCCAAAATCAAAAAGACAAGACAATCTTTCAATATCTTCCTAATTTGTTGCAGTTGTCCCTTTTTCAGTATTTCTAGAGCCAAGGCAATAGTACTTCAACTTTCTAAAATACAGTATGATAGCTGTTGAAGAGGGACATTCAGAACAGCCTCCATTGATGAATCCTTGTGCTTCTCCATATAAGGAAAATAAAAGTGCTCCAGAAATTAAAAATGAAGATGATAATTCCTTTACTGTGATACTTGGTCTCCTATAAACTTACGTCATTGCCCAAGAGTTTCTTAATTCAGCCCCTGCCCTTTACTTCATAAAGGTTTTCAAACTCTTACTTCCATTCAGAGGAGGATGACAGTGTGATTATGAGCTAAGATTTTAGGAAGGAGTTACTACTTAATTTTCTGTTCTGTGGTTTAAAACCACTCATGAAACCTTTTTCTAATTTTTAACTAGGTTTCCTTGTTGTTAGAATTTCAGATTGTGAAGAAAGTCTCTCTGAATAGAGAAATTCTTAGAATATTAATTTACAGAGAAAGATGCCTAAATAATACTCCTACAGGCTAACTTTCATTTAAAAAAATGGAACATTTACATTTGATTTATGCTTCCTTTGCAAGTAAGCACTACTGTATATTTCTAGTATATTGAGATGTTCTAATTGAGTTCTACTAGGGTATTAAAAGACTTAATAATATTGTTCAATATGTTGAAGTATGGTGATATTTTTTCACCATTGATACTACAAAATTTTCCTTTGAGATGACATTATGAGTCTTGCTTATTAAGTGAAGTTGCATATTTATACATTCTAAAGTCTCTAATTGTATGAGTAATTTCAAAGTTTTACATGAAACGAAGCTTTGACTTCAGTGTTAATACTGAAAATGGAGAATTTGCTTCTGCTATGTTTGTTATTTGTACTAGCTTTGTAAAATACCCTGCTTAATTTATTAATCTCAGTCGGAAAGCTGCAGTAACAGGTAATTGGTTTTACAAACGTTTGATCTGATTTAACAATTAGATGTTTCAAGTCTTGGATCATAACTTAAATCATGTTACTTTATATTACTCCTGCCTAACCACAGTTAACAGGTATTTTATATTGTCTTAGTGTCTAATGGTCCTGATGAGCCCTGTCAAGTTTGAATAGCTATATTTTAAGGACGTTCTCTGGCCAAATCTCAGATGACGTTTACATAGCTGCTATCACAGTTCCTGTTAAATCCTGTCTGATAAAACATTCCTTTAAATGGGTACACTTCAGCTATGTCGTTAGTACAATATATTACTTTTCCATCACAAATGTCATGGATGATGAGCAGTACTTGTTCAAGAGAGTGTTTTTTCCCATAAAATAAAGCCCATGACTCTTCTGAAGGCTTTGTAGTAAGGTTTATCTCTGTGGAAACAGAAGGCAAATCACATACCAGCACCAGGTGTTACTGGATCTTTGTGTCTCTGTTCAGATAGGTTAAAAAATCGTCAAATTTTCAGAGTTGTTAATCTTCTAGAAAGTGGTGCAAAGCTTATTTTTATTAATTCTTTCTTTACTAACGTAGGCAGCCAGCTGCAGGGGGTACTGCCTCTACTCCCAGAGCACAGAAGGCCATTGTGAATCATCCAAGCGCTGCCCTAATGGCATTAAGGAGGGGATCAAGAAACCTTGTCTTCAGAGATTTCACAGTTAGTATTGTTTGACTAATATTGTTTGTATTAGATAGTAATTGTTGCTTGCTGCTACGGGGCTTTTAAATTTTTTTTTCCTCTTTACTTTCATAGGATGAAAAAGAGGGACCAATAACTAAACACATCCGATTAACAGCTGCCTTAATATTAAAAAATATTGGTAAATACTCAGAATGTGGTCGCAGGTAAGCATCGTATGATTCTTCTAATACCTGTGGGCAATGTTGTTTCTGTTCTTTAAGTACCAAACAATAGGTAGGTTTTACCTGTCCTTTGTAAATACACTTAATGTTTTTTTTGAATACAATTTCTAGATCAGTTCTGCATTGTTTAGTTGCCCACACAAGTGCTCAGCATCATCTCACCTAAGACAATATTTATGATCCAGACTTTTGAAATGTGTCTCATAAATTTGACAGGTTATATTTTTGGAGACAGATCAAAGAAGCCTTTGCTGTGGGTCTGTCCCTTTTCTTCCTGAAGGCAGTACTGCATGACTCTGAAAATTGATTCTTCTGTAAGCAACTTCCCACTGGTGGTACCCTTTTGCCTCAACTTGAGAAAGGGGCAAAATTGTGGAATGACACACAATTGCATTCCATACTTGCTGCCTCTCTGTTGCTTTCTCCTCCAAACTTGGGTTAACTCTAATAGTGACTCGGTCAGCTTTCCTCTTACCTGTGGAAAATCCTTCAGTAAGTAAATAGACCAATACTGACTTGTGGTACTAAGTAGGAAATGTTCTTTATGATGCAGAAGGAGTAGTAGTTACTTACTGTGCCAGTAACCACCGTGTGTGCCACTTCTGCTTTTTCCAAGAATTTACAAGCTGAGTGTTTTCTTGGTTTTGTTTTGCATTGTTTCAGCTTCATAATAGCGAAAGTAATTATTTCTAGTAAGAATCTGTTAAGTTTGTCTGTTCTTCAAAAACCTTTCAATAGGGAGGAATTTCCTAGTTGTACAAAAGAATTTTGATAGTGGTTGTAGAAACCCTCCTGCTGTCTTCAGCTACCTAATTGGGGGTTGTAGTGAAGACAGAGACAAACTCTTCTTGGAGAGCGTAGTGAGGGGGATGAGGGGAAATCAGCAGAGGTTGCAGCAAGGGAAATTTCAATTAGATATCGTAATTAAAAAAAATAATCACAAGAGTTGACTGAACATGGGAACAAGCTCCCGAAAGAGGCTGTGCAATCTCTATCCTCTTAGATATTCAAAACCCAACTGGGTATTGATTTTGAGGAATGTGATCTAGTTACGGAGTTGGCCCTGCTTTGAGCATGAGTTGGACCATATAACTTCCAGAGGTTCCTTATAACCTGAATTTAGTCTTCGATTTCAGTGTTCTCAGATTTAAGAAATCTTTAAAGTATAATATTCATGGAGTACTTCTGTAGCACTTTTCTAATGATTAATTCTGAATATTCTTGTCTCTTTCAGTGTTAAAAACCCACAAAAAGTTCCTTAATTAAGTCAAACATGGAACAAGTTTTGCCTGTTAACTTTATCATTGGTAGCATCCTTGAGTATTTTCCTCTGCCGGGTTCACGTGAATATGTATTGGACACATGTCACAGAAATAGTGCTCCACATATTGATAAGGTGTTTGTGGGATTTTCTGTGCCGTAGTCTGCCCTTCTTATGTACAGATGTTGGCATTGCTTATGGGCCATGATGGCTTGAATTTAGTTCTTGCTATTTAAGTGCTCAGTTTCTCTCACAAGATATGGACAAGTAGATACTGAACCAAAAGAAGGCTTAGTCTCCTCTGAAAGCTTTGCTTCATTCAC